>NW_028258351.1:11278106-11581136 GCF_053883595.1 Heterocephalus glaber | reverse complement strand
GGGATCCTGTACCTTTACATGACTTATCTTGGTTCTTCTTTTTCTTTCTCCTTCCCCTGCCCTCCCTTCACCCCCTCCACCCTTCCCTATTTGCAAAGACTTTGTTTCCATTTTTTTCCTTTTCTCGTTTTTTTCTTTTCCCTTTTTTCCTTTCCCCTACCCCTCCCACTTCCTCTGCACCTTTAGACCTTTTTTTCCTGTTACACAATATCAATTATACATTTTTTAAATTACAATATCAGGATCTAGGAGACATTACTACAGATTTTACAGAATTTAAAAGGATATAGAAAGCATATTTCAGAAATCTATTTTGAAATAAATTTGACCACTTCTAAGAAGTACCTTGGAAGACAAATTAATGAAACTAACTCTGGAGGAAATATAAAATTTGAATAGCACCTATTAAAGAAAGTATATTCCTAGCTTGAAAACCTACCTATATGACAACAGCAGGCTCATATACATTTTAACTGATAAATTATATCAAAGCAGAAAAAAGAAGGAACATTTCTCCCCTAATTTTAGGAACTCAACATTGTGCTAATCCTAAAACTGGATAAAGATAATAGAAGAAAAAAGTATGAACATAGATAGAAATTTGTTTAACAAAACAAACTATTAGAAGTCAGATCTGGCAGTATGTAGAAAGTGGTTTTGTTATAGGGATGGCAGTGTTGGTTCAGCATTGGAAGATCCACCCCCAAAAGTCATCATTTAAAGAGAGGAAAGGAAAAAGCCATATGATCCTGTCACTAGTTGGAGAAAAAGTATTGGACTAAATTCTACAGTTCATGGTAAAAGCTATCAGGAGACTAGAAGTAGAACAGAACCTTCTTAACAGATTAGAGACATGTACTCGATACTTCCAGCGAGAATGCCTTATATAAATGGAGAAGATACAATGCTTTCTCCTTAAGGTGGGGAATAAGGGCAGATATGCTTACTCTTTCTCTGTCCATTAAACTTTGAAACCTAGTCCCCACCAAAATAGTCTGGCAATAAAATGACACAACTAGGATAGGATTGGCACAGCAGAAGCAAAATCTTTGTATGTGGATGAAATGATCATCTACAGAGAAAATACTAAGAAATCTCTAGGAGCCCCTAGAACTTGTATTTGAATTTAGCAGGATTAGAAAACACAGGTTATATATAAAAATTCAGGTCTGTGTATACTTGCTATAAATGAAGAATTAGATATTGAAATTTTAAAGTTATGTAGGAGTGCAAAGGACCTAGAAAAGTTAAAAAAAAAAGTGTTGGAAGACGTTTAGTACCTAATGCTAAGACTTCTTCTAAAGCTACAGTAATCAAGGCAGTGTTGGTGTAAGGAAAGACATATAGATCATTTGAATAAAACAGAGGATCTAGAAATAGAACCACACATATATGGTCCACTGAGTTTTGAAAGATTATTTAACATTAGCATTTTATAGAATATAAACTCAATTCAAGAGCCGAGGAAGAGATAGTGTTTTCAGCAAACGGCACTAGAACACCTGCTATCTGTATATAAAAAAATTAACTTCAACCCTTTATTTCCATACATGAAAATAACTTGAAGGGATCTATGAACCTAAATAAGAAAGCCTAAAAGTATAAAACTTTAAGAAGAAATTATAAGGGAAAATGTTTATGAATTCAGGGTAGGCAAGAACTACCTAATATACAAAAGACCTGATGTATAAAAGAAAAAAATTGATAAGTGGGATTCCATCAAAATTTAGAACTTTAAATGACATCGTTAAAATGAAAAGTAGTCCTTAAACAGACCATATTTACAATGCATATAACCTATGACCAGAATATATAAAGAATTCTTAGAGCTCATTAATAGACAACCCAATTAAAAAGTAGACATAAGAAGATGATAAATAGCCAGTACGGCACAAGGAAAGGTGTGCAACTCTAGAATCAGAAAAAATACTAATCAGTACAATAACAAGATTGAATTATACACTCATTAGGGAGATGAAGTTAAAAGTTTTAAAAGGCTTGTGACGACTTTTTCTTTTTGTTGGATTCTCCCCCTTTGCGTTTAATTTGTCACACCCAATGGATTCATTCTGCTGGGTTTCCTGGGGTTGTGATCCTCATTGTCTTTTCCTAGGGTATCGTCTAAAATTTTTTGGAGTGCCGTTTTGATATTCATGAAGTTCCTGCAGTGCTCTTTATCATGAAAGTATCTAATTTCTCCATCGATTTTGAAAGATAGTTTTGCAGGGTACATCAATCTGGGTTGGAAGCTGTTTTCCTTTAGGGCTTGAAATACATCACTCCAAGCTCCTCTTGCCTTGAGGGTTTGCATTGAGAAGTCTGCTGTGATTCTGATGGGCTTTCCTTTGTATGGGATTTGTTTCTTTTCTCTCACTGCTTGTAGAATTTTGTTCTCCTGTTGGATTTCTGGAATCCTAACTACTATATGCCTATGTGTAGATTTTTTTTGATCAAGGCTATTTGGAGTCCTATATGGCTCACTTATCTGTATGTCAAGTTCTTTTCCCCTCCTTGGGAAGTTTCCTGCCATCATTTCTGTGAACAGATTTTTTATGTCATCTGCACTCTCTCCTGTTTCTTCATTGACTCCAATCAGTCTTATGTTATTCTTCTTTGCATCGTCTAGCAGCTGCTGGATTGATTTCTCGTGTTCCCTTACAATTTTAAAGCAATTTTTCTTTTCCTCCTCACTAATTGCAATCTTATCTTCTGTATCTGAAATTCTATCCTCACATTGGTTCATTCTGCTGTGCAGACTATCGATGGAGTTTTTAATCTCCTAGAAATCTGTTTGCATCTGTTTTATGGATTCCATTTGTTTCCTATGTTGAGATTCCATCATGTTCCTCAGATCCTCTGTTTTTTTCATCTGTGTCCTCTCTAGATTTATTAATCATGTCTTGCACCATGAGCAAAATCTTTGGTGTTATCTGAGTAATTATTTCTGATTTCATTTTTCCCAGATCCTCTTTTGTTGCCAGTTCAGAGAGTCCAGGTGGTTGACTATCAGATTGTTCCATCTCGTTTCCCTTTGGGGTTGCTGTAGGTGATCCAGAAGTCTGTTTTTTGAGGCTTGTTTACGTGTCTTCGCATTTCCACCGGGTAGGGCGGGGGGCTTCTCTGCCTTAGGAACTTGGGATGGCAGCAGGGGAGCTTCCTTCCGGGTTCTGGGACAGGCTCAGCTTCTCTGCCCTAGGAGCTTGGGATGGCAGTGAGGAAGCTTCCTTCCAGGTGCTGGGACTGGCTCAGCTTCTCTGCCCTAGGAGCTTGTGATGGCGGTGCGGGAGGTTCCTTCCAGATGCTGGAAGCTGAACATTCTTAAAATTAGCTTAGCTACCCTAATGGAAAGATACTTTTTTTCCCAATAGTTCCAGCAGAAGACAGGATGGCTCCTTGCAAGAAAATCAGGGTATTATTATCATCATGAGAAGAACAACTGATGGAGCAGGCAAAAACAAAAAACGTTCATTATATATAAATTCAATGTTGTGTATACAACTATACTATAGATAGAGCTGTAGCAAACTTAGATGGTCAAATACCCTTTATTTATTCCCTCTTACAATTCCTAACAGAAAGCTCTGTTTTGTTAATATAGTTATCCTTCTTCCCTGTAGCCAAATACCTGAAGGAAAACTAGCCCAGCCCATGAATCCTGATTAGACCCAGCCAATCAGAGAGTGCCATCCCATTTGGTGCAGGTTGGCTTAGGCATGAGAGTAACATCCAGTTTTGGACAGTGAGATGGGAGGGAAGCTTGGGAGGATGATAGACTTCTTGAACAATTTCCCTTATACTCAAAAAGACATACAGGAGAAAACCTGTTTTCCCTAGATGACTGTTGGTGGGTATATATGTAATTAACTTTGATTGTGGCAGTCTTCTTGGAGCCATATTAGCCTGAGGTCAGTGCTGATATAATCTGGATGTTAGAGCAGAAAGATGAGGAAAACTGCATCCTTGATAAAGCTAAGCCACTGACTTTCCTTTTGTTATGTAAGTTGATACTTTTCTTTATTGTTTAAGGAACTTTTAAGTGGATCTTTTGCTACTTGAGACTGAAAAATATCATTTATAATAGGTAGAGCCGGGGATTTAGCTCAGTGGTTCTGCCCCCTGCCGTGCAAGCGTAAGGACCCGAGTTTGATCCCTGGTACCAAAAAAAAAAAAAAAAATACATAGAGACATTGTAGATTTTTTAATAGGAAAAGAAGCTCTTGGAGGACTACAAAGTTCCACTGGACCTAGTAGTAACTTGGAGTTCATGTATCCCACTTTAAAAACCAGAGCTCTCTCTAGGAAAAAAAAAAAAAAGGAGCCTGTGTGGCTGTAGCAGGAGATTGGAAGGTGCTGTACAAAGAAGACAGAAAGGGAAAGTGTATTCAGACAGCCACCTGCCAGCAGAGGTTTCATTTGTCAGTCTTTCAACTTGTTATATCTTTCTTAAGAAATAGTAAATTTGTGTGTTTTCTACCTATTATCTCAAATGACATCAAATTAAGAAAAGAAAAAAAAATTTGTATACTTTCCCCATGTTCCTACTCCAGAGTTTAAATTTTTTTCTGAATATAATACATGAATTATAAATGAATTAAGCTAAATTTTTAGTAAACTTCCTTAAATAAGCAAGTAAAAATAGATGCTATAAATAAAAAGTTGCTAGATATGACTTTCTAAAATTAAGGAAGTAAAACCTAGTACTAAAAGGAAAGAGTGACAATTTAATTCACTAATTTATGACTTATTGACAACATTACCTCATTTATCTGTTTCTGTCAGAATTCTGTTGTGGAAGTCTCCAAAATTACTGCCCATGTGAAAATGTGAGATGGCTATGAATGTTCTTCTGTGACAAATTACTACTATATATTTTAAATCATTTATAGTAAATAACATTTGAAGACTGACTTGACAGGATTAAAAAAATGGAACACTGTGGTTGCAGAATCTGTCCCACAATATTCCCCCATCTTTTATTTTAGCCATTCATTCCATAAATATTTACTAAGCATTGCTGGATGCTGAATATGCAGCAGTGATCAAGACACAATTCCTGCCTTCAAGGTTGTAATGTGGTGATCAACAAGTTGACAAGCAGTGTGAGAACTGCTGCACTAGAGTACTATTGAGAGAGCTATGGTTGCACTTGGAAAGAGTGTGGAACTGATCTCTGAAGAAAGGGATACCAAATCCACACATCTGAAGGATAAGTAAAAGTAGATAAGCAAAAGGGGAATGAAGAGTGTTCTAGGTAGAGGGAACAATAAACCAAAGTCCAAAAGACAAGGTGGGATTGTTTGTTGTAGATACTACAAGAATTTCAGTATTCAAAATTCACTTGCAGTTGAAGTGTTTAATATCTAAAACTAAGTGGCAAATGTAGGAGAAACCAAATGCCTGTGATCCTAGCATTGGTCAGGTGTGAAGGAAAACTACTTCCAGTTAATGGCAGAAAGTCAACCTATTAAATAAGATCACCCTTGCATCTGTAATGACAAACATGTGGCAAAAAAAAAAAAAAAAAAAATCAGGGCCAGGGATTTAGCTCAGTGATTCCGCCGCCTGCTTCGCAAGCGCAAGGTCCCAAGTTTGATCCCCTGTACCAAAAAAAAAAAAAAAAAAAAGCAGAAAAAGAGTCTGTGGTACAGTACTTTGCAAAATCTAAAATATGTAGCCTTCCCCTCTAAAACAGTGATAGTGAAACTTTTAGTGCTTTCAGTGATACAAACAGTTCTCTGCAGCACATGTGCCATAAGCTCATCCCACTGCTCTAAAAAGTTTATTAAATAATAGCTAAAGCTTGGAAGCAGCCCAAGTGCCCATCAACTGAAGACTGGATAAAGAAAATGTGATTTTTTTAATAAAATGGAGTACTACTCAGCCATAAAGAATGAGAAATTAGAGACATTTATAGCTAAATGGATGCATATTTAGGCCATCCTCTTAAGTGAAATAAATAGGGCACACATGTGTAAATACCAAATAGTTTTTCTAGTGTGAGAAACTGAAAGTGTAATTAAGGATTAAAATGATTAAAATGAATAATTGATAATTTGAAATATGAAGAAAAGATTCAAAGGGGAAGGGGCGGCTGGAGGGGAAGGGGAGAGATCAGAGTTATAGGCTGGAATCTGGAAAGAATCCATATATAGATTGTGTTTAAAACTATAGAAAAAGATGTAGATAGAGACTAGGCTGGAGCTCATCAGTGAGTTGGGAAGGAAGAGTCACTAAGATCAAAGGAGAGAAGGGTGTGTTTCCAGAAGAAGCACATACAACTATGTACAGTACATAGTACTCGATAGTGTGATAAATGACTGTTACTGTTTTAGGTAGTTATCGTAACATGCTGTGTTTTTCATCTTTTAGATCATAATCCTACTTATTATAAAAGAGTTTACGGTAAAACAATGTGCTGCTATGCCAGTGGTAGCCTCATGTATCTCATGTTTAACTGTGTATTTGGATAATATCAAGGGGCCATCACAGATGATTGACGTATACCTTTTCAGTTTGCACTTAGAAGTTGGCACTCAGTGTGGTACTTTGCTATATACACATGGATGAAATTGCCTTATAACATATTTCTCAGATTATATTTCTATCACATGTCACATGACTATTGAAATTTAAATTTTTAAAAATTTGGTTTATGTGGAGTCTACTAGCTAATTAGAATTTTTTTCCAGACCACTATTTGTTCAATATTAGTTTTGAAAATCTTTCTAAAATGAATCACATCCTCTGATGTCTTGTTAATGCTTGAGATATTTTTTAAAATTATATGGAAAAATGTTTACGTACTTTTCAGTTTTGCTTTGGTTGAGTTCTATTATATTTGAATATTATAGTTTTTTCCCTTGCATTGATTTTCTTTGAATAATTTTAATTTTTGTATATGTGTGTGTTTAGTGAATGATAATAAAGTTATATATTAAAAAAAAGTTTATTAAAGTTCTCAACTCTTTTATTTAGGTGTTAATATTGATAACATATCCTAGTTACAACTGAGGACTCTCAACACCCTCCAACCCCATATGAAAGGTCACAGCTTGCTGAGGCAAATGAACATATCAGAACTTCTCTCTTGTGGCCTCACTTCACCTCTGACTTTAAAGACATCTGAGTCCTTAAGACCACCCACTCCCCCCGTTGACCAAAAGGATATGGAGAGCCTAGACTGAAATCATGGTCCAAGTATGTACATAGTGAGGCATTGTTTTGGGTGGTGTTTAGAATGTGCCTAAGATGAGTGGAGATTGAGGTAAGGTACCCAGTGATGAGTGCTGCTGTTGGCATTCCAGGTATGCTTGCCCTATATAAGTATGTGTTTGTCATCTTAAGCAGATTCCCAAAGCCAGGTGGTCCATTTTGTAATTTAAAAGCATTTAATACCACAGAAGATTCTTATGAGAGATTGTTCTGCTAGTTTGAACTCTAAGGTTGAACACACTGAAAATGGTCTTTAAACAACACCAGATGTTTTCCTTTAGTATTTTCTGTGGGTGCTGTGCACACACCTTTAGTAAGCTTTGACTTTTCTGCCCTCTAGTGGAAATCTGTGGTTACATTAACCAAGGTCTTATCTTTAGGAGAAAAAAATCTTGATTGGCTTTATAAATTTTAACATTAGTTTCAATAACTAAGTACTGTAATTTTTCGCTGCCATTGTTTCCTGTTTACAGCTTTTACTGTTTATAGTTTTACTGAATTTTCTAAGATACTAATACTTTCCCTAGCTTTCTCATCAGTAGATTAGGTTCAGAGCATTGTCTCCTGCAACTTGTGTTTGGTAAGCCCTGAGTTTCAACTCAGCTAATTAGCTAACTGCCACTCCCAAAGTATCAGATGTATTTCTGCTGGGTTATTTTTTTCTTTTGTTAATGTCTCAAATATCCTGTCTCTGTCCCTTTCAAGATCTTCAAGGCTGGACTCAAAATCTATTTATCCTATAAAATATTGTTCTCACAGTGATAAGTCATTTCTGAATTCCTTTAACAAGTACTTTATTTGCCACACATTTACAGTGTAATTTTGGGGTCAACTTTTCAAATATAACCTTTCTCTTTAGGGAGGTGGACTCCTTGAGTTTTGTTTCAGTTTTCTGTGTCTCCTATGGAGCTCTGTATCCAGTATCCCAACTCTGTCTTTTCCTATATCAAAGGCTAAAAAGATAATTGTCTAGCTTTAAATATGAATAGTAAAATAGTAGCAATTCATTCACCCTAGTGAAAACTGTTTTAGCAGTATACCTACATCTTAAATATTCTAATTTCTTTTTGGTCAGAGCCATTAATTTTATTTATCTATTCCTTAGTTTGGATATGATTTTAGAAAGTTTGAGAAAGTCATGCTGTTACATGAGCCATGATAAACCCCTCATCCTTTAAAAAAAAGTCAGGTTATTAGACTAAGAGTACTTGGTAAATAATCAGTATTGCTTCAGTACCCTTCTGTATGTATTCTTTTTTTTTTTTTTTTTTTTGGTACTGGGGATTGAACTCGGGTCCTTGTGCTTGCACAGCTGCTGGTGAAACCACTGAGCTAAATCCCCGGCCCCTATATGTATTCTTTAGTCTTATTTCTGAGTAATGTTTCAGTTTGTGAGCTTGGTTAATTCTAATCTAATTCTTAATATTCACAAAAAACTAGAATGTTTAATACTTTAAAAAATAGATTTGTGTCCCCCAGATTTTATCAGTTTATAGTTTAAATTCCTTATGAATGTATGGTAATCATTTGTAGCACAGGACTGGTACTTAAATCAGAAGTCAAGCTAAGCAATTGTGTTGTAGCTAGTGTTACAAACAAGCAAGGAAACATGATGTAAACAAAAGGAACATATAAGCACTATCCCAATGTTGGCACTAAGAACAGAGTTAAGTTTTAAATCAAAGTTTAGAGAACAGCTAGAGGTTCATATCTTTTTTTTGTATTAAATTCTTTTATTGGTACATTGTAGGTATACAACACAATTACATTTCTTATTGGGAATTGTACCTTTACATAATGTATCTTGGTTCTTATTTTTTCCCCATTCCTAGCCCTCCCTTCACACCCTCCACCCTTCCCTATTTACAAAGACTTTATTTCCATTTTTTCCATTTCTCATCATTCTTCCTTCCCCTTCTTTCCTTTCCCCTGAACCTCCCACTGCCCCTACCCCTTTGGACCTTTTCTTCCTATTTTACATTATCGATTATTCATTCTAATCATTGGTACATTTTAGGTATACAATATAATGACATTCGTCATTGGAAATTTGCACCTTTACATAGTCTCTCTTGGTTCTTATTTTTCACCCTTGACCAGCCCTCCCTTCAACCCCTCCAGTCCTCCCTATTTACAAAAATTTTGTTCCTATTTTTCCATTTTCTCATATTAATCCCATTCCCTTCTATCCTTTCCCCTAGCCCTCCCACTTCCTTCCCCTTTGCCCCTTTTCTTCCTATTTCACATTACCTATTATACATTTAGTCCTTATTTACACTTTCAGTTTCTCACACCAGAGAAACTATTTGGTATTTACACATGTGTGTCCTATTTATTTCACTTAAGAGTATTGCCTCAATGTGCATCACTTACCTATAAATGTCTCTAATTTCTCATTTTTTATGGTTAAGTAGTACTCCATTTTTATTAAAAAACCACATTTTCTTTATCCAGTCTCCAATTGATGGGCATTTGGGCTGTTTCCAAATTTTAGCTATTACAAACTGTGCTGCTATGAACATGGGCACACATATATCACTGTGGTATGATTCTTTTAATTCTTTGGGGAAGATCCCCAGCAGGGGAATAGCTGGATCAAATGGGACTTCCAGTCCTAGTTCTTTGAGGTATCTCCATACTGATTTCCACAGTGCTTGCACCAGTCAACACTCCCACCAGCAGTGGAGCAGGGTTCCTCTTTCCCCACAGCCCCGCCAGCATTTGTTATTGGTTGATTTCATGATAGCAGCCATTCTTTCTGGAGTGAAGTGGAATCTCAGCATTGTTTTCATTTGCATCTCTCGAATGACCAGTGATGTTGAATATTTTTTCATGTATTTATTTGCTATTTCTACTTTGTCTCAGAAATTTCTGTTCATTTCAGATGCCCAGTTTTGGACTGGGTCTTTAAATTTGGGAGGTCTGATCTTTTTAATTTCTTTATAGATTCGAGATAGTAGACCTTTGTCTGAGGAAGAGCAGGTGAAGATTTTTTCCCACACTGTGGGTTGCCTCTTCACACTGCTGGTGGTTTCTCTTGCTGTGCAGAGGCCTTTTAATAAGAAGAGATCCCATTTGTTGATTGTTTGTGCTAGTTCACGGGCAACTGAGGTTTTGTTCATAAAATCTTTTCCTACACCAATGTCTTCAAGGGTTCTACCTAACCTCTGTTCCAACTGGTTCAGAGTTTCTATTTTAATATTTAGATCTTTAATCCATTTTGATTTTAGTTTAGTGCATGGTGAGAGATATAGGTCTAGTTTTAATAGTTGGCAAGTTGAAGCCCAATTTTTCCAGCACCATTTATTAAAGAGGCTATCTTTCCTCCAGTGAGGGTGTTTGGCTCCTTTGTCGAAGATGAGATGGCCAAGTGTGTCTGGCGTTGTTTCTGCATCTTCTAATCTGTTCCACTGGTCCTCAAGTCTGTTTCTTTGCCAGTACCATGCTGTTTTTATCACAGTAGCTTTGTAGTATAGTTGCAGGTTGGGGATTGTGATACCCCTGCCATGTCTCTGTTACCTAGAATTGCTTTTGCTATTCTGGGTCTCTTCTTATTCCAAATGAATTTTTGGATTGTTTTCTCGAGGTCTATGAAGTATGGTGCTGGGATCTCAATTGGAATTGCATTAAATCTATATAGCAGTTTTGGAAGTATGGCCATTTTCACTATATTAATCCTTCCTACCCAGGAGCAGGGGATGTCTGTCCATTTTCTGATATCATCTTCAATCTCTCTTTTCAGAGTGTCATAGTTTCCAGAGAAGAGGTCTTTGATTTCTTTTGTTAGGATGATTCCTAGGTATTTCAGTTTTTTGGATGCTATTGTGAAAGGAATTATTTGCCCTATTTCTCTCTCAGTGAGTGTGTCATTGGTGTAGAGGAAAGCTATTGATTTTTGTGTGTTGACCTGGTAACCAGCTACTTGACGGAATTTGGTTATTAAGTCTAGCAGACTTTTGGTGGAGTTCTTGGCGTCTTCTATATAGAGTATCATGTCATCTGCAAATAATGACAATTTGACTTCTTCATTACCTATCTTTACTCTTTTTATTTCTTTCTCTTGTCTAATTGCCATGGCTAATGTTTCCAGAACTATACTGAACAAGAGTGGTGATAGTGGACATCCTTGTCTTGTTCCTGGTTTTAGTGTGAAGGATTTCAGTTTTTGACCATTTAGTATGATATTGGCTGTTGGTTTTTCATAGATGGCTTCTATCAGTTTGAGGTAGAGACCATCTATTCCAATTTTGTGTTGGGTTTTTATCATAAATGCATGTTGGATTTTGTCAAATGCTTTTTCTGATTCTATGGAAATAATCATATGGTTTTTGTCCTTGGCTCTATTGATGTAGTGTATTACATTGATTGATTTCCATATATTGAACCATCCCGGCATCCCTGAGATGAATCCCACTTGATCAGGGTGTATGATCTTCTTGATGATCTTCTGTATTCTGTTTGCCATTATCTTATTAAGGATTTTTGCATCTATGTTCATTAGTGAGATTGGCCTATAGTTCTCTTTTTCAGTTGGGTCTTTCTCTGCTTTGGGGATCAAGGTGATGCTTGCTTCCAGGAATGAATTTGGGAGTATTGCTTCCCTTTCAATTTCATTGAAGAGTTTAAACAGTAGTGGCAGCAGTTCTTCTCTAAATGTCTTGTAGAATTCAGCAGTGAAGCCATCAGGGCCCGGGCTTTTCTTAGTTGATACGTTTTTAATTACATTTTCAATTTCATTGGCTGATATTGGGTTGTTCAGAATTTTTAGGTCTTCTTCATTCAACTTTGGTAATTCATATGTATCTAGGAATCTGTCCATTTCTTCTGTGATGTCCATCTTATTGGCATATAGGTTCTAGAAGTAGGTATTGATGATCCTCTGGATTTCTGCTGGGTCCATTGTAATTTCAGTCTTTTCATTCCTAATTGCATGGATTTGGGCCTTTTCTTTCCTTTTTCTGACAAAGTTGGTTAAGGGTTTATCAATTTTGTTGATTCTTTCAAAGAACCATCTCTTGGCTTCCTTGATTTTTTTGTATCGTTCTCTTAGTCTCCATTGCATTGATTTCTCCTCTGATCTTTATAATTTCCTCCCTTGTATGAGCTCTGGGGTTGTCCTGCTCTTCTTTTTCTAGAAGCTTGAGGTGCAGCATGAGGTTGTTTAATTGGACTCGTTCTGTTTTCCTAATATGCGTATTCACTGCTATGAATTTCCCTCATAAGACTGCTTTCATTGTGTTCCATAGATTCCAATATGTTGTATTGTCATTGTCATTTAATTGAAGGAACTGTCTGATTTCTTCTTTAAATTCCTCTGTGACCTATTGGTTATTCAGAAGTGTGTTGTTCAATTTCCATGTGTTTATGAAATGTTTTGAGTTTCTTTTGCTATGGATCTCTAATTTCATCGCACTATGGTCTCATAATATACAGGGGATAACTTCAATTCCTTTCCACTTACTTAAACATGTTCTATGTGTGAGTATGTGGTCTATTTTAGAGAATGACCCATGTGCAGCTGAGAAGAATGTGTATTCTGATTTTGTGGAGTGGAAGACTCTGTAAACATCTGTTAAGTTCATTTGTTCAAGAGTTTGATTGAGTTCTAGTATTTCATTACTTATTTTTAGTGTAGTTGATCTATCTATTTGTGATAGTGGGGTGTTGAGGTCCCCCACTACAATTGTATTAGTGCATATATGACTTTTCATGTCCGTTAGTATTTGTTTTATATAGTTGGGTGCACTAGTGTTTGGTGCATAGATATTTATGATTGTCATCTCTTCCTCTTGGATTCTTCCCTTTACAAGGATGCAGTGTCCTTCTTCATCTCTCTTAATCAGTGTTGGTTTGAAATCTACTTGATCTGCCAAGAGGATAGCTACTCCTGCTTTTGTTTGGGTTCCTGTCACATGGAGTATTGTTTTCCACCCTTTAACTTTCAATCTGTGAGTTTCCTTTTCAATTAAGTGTGTTTCTTGTATGCAGCATATTGTTGGATTTTGCTTCTTGACCCATTCTGCCAGTCTATTTCTTTTGATTGGTGAATTGAGACCATTAGCATTGATGGTTATAACTGAAACATATTGACTTGTCATTGCCATGACTTTTTCTTTTTGTTGGGTTCTCCCCCTTTACATTTAATTTCCTGTCATGCCAGATGGGTTCATTCTGCTTTGCTTCCTGGGGTTGTGATCCTCAATGTCTGTTCCTAGGATATTGTGTAAAATTCTTTGGAGTGCTGGTTTGGTATTCATGAAGTTCCTAAGGTGTTCTTTGTCATGAAAGTATCTTATTTCTCCATCCGTTTTGAAAGATAGTTTTACAGGGTCCATCAATCTGGGCTGGAGGCTGTTTTCTTTTAGGGCTTGGAATATGTCACTCCCAGCTCTTCTTGCTTTGATGGTTTGTGTTGAGAAGTCTGCTGTGATTCTGATGGGCTTTCCTTTGTATGTGATTTGTTTCTTTTCTCTGACTGCTTGGAGAACTTTGTTCTTCTGTTGAGTTTCTGGAATCTTAACAATTATATGCCTATGTGTAGATTTTTTTTTGATCAAGGCTATTTGGAGTCCTATATGCCTCACTTATCTGTATGTCAAGCTCTTTTCCCCTGCTTGGGAAGTTTTCTGCCATTATTTCTGTGAAGAGATTTTTTTTTATGTCATCTGCACTCTCTCCTGTTTCTTCATTGAGCCCAATCAGTCTTATGTTATTCTTTTTTGCATCATCTAGCAGCTGCTGGATTGATTTCTCATGTTCCCTTATAATTTTGAAGCAATTTTTCTTTTGCTGGTCACTAATTGCAATCTTATCTTCTGTATCTGAAATTCTGTCCTCACATTGGCTCATTCTGGTTTGTAGACTTTCAATGCAGTTTTTCATGTCCTGGAAATCTATTTGCATCTGTTTTATGGATTCCATTTGTTTCTTATGTTGGGATTCCATCATGTTCCTCAGCTCCTCTCTAGGTTTATTAATCATGTCTTGCACTAGGGGCACAATTTCTCCTGTTATCTGAGAAATTATTTCTGATTTCATTTTTTCCAGATCCCCTTTTGTTGCCAGTTCAGTGGTTCCAGGTAGTTGAGTATCAGAGTGTTCCATCTCATTTCCCTTTGGGGTTTCTGTAGGTCATCTGGAAGTCTGGTTTTGAGACTTATTTATGTGTTTTCTCATTTCTACTGCGGTGGGGGGCTGTTAACACCTGCACGGATTACCTCCTCTGAGCTGGGTGAGGTGGGACAGGGGCCGGGAGCAGTGGTAGGGATGGTGACCCAAAAGCCCTTTCCTGTGGGCTGGGAGCACCGGGAGGGATGGTGGCCTGGAAGCCCCTTCCTCTGGACCAGGAACAGTGGGATGGCGGCTCAGAAGCCCCTCCCTCTGGGCTGGGAGCGGTGCGAGGGATGGTGGCCTAGAAGCCCCTTTCTCTGGGCCAGGAGCAGCGAGACAGAAGGTGACCCAAAAGCCCTTTCCTCTGGGCTGGGAGCAGCGGGACAGAAGGTGACCCAAAAGCCCTTTCCTCTGGGCTGGGAGCAGCGGGAGGGATGGTGACCGGGAAGCCCCTTCCTCTAGACCAGGAGCAGTGGGACGACGGCTCAGAAACCCCTACCTCTGGGCCAGGAACAGTGGGACTCAGTACCTTGGTCTGGTGGTCTCGTGTCCTCTGTGTCTTTGTAGTGTGGAACCAGGTGGCTGCCTGTCTGCAGCGGGGTGATTCGGTGTCTTCCGCGCGACTCAGGACCTCGGTCGGGCGTGCACAGACCTTCTTGTGTGCAGTGGGCTGATTGGGCATATTCCGCGCAACTGGGGACCTCGGTAGGGCATGGGCAGACCTGCCTGTCTGCAGCGAGGTGATTCGGCGTGTTCCTAGAGGTTCATATCTTAATAAAGTGTGTGCTTAGCATGTGTAAAACACTAGGTTCAGTTCCTAGCAGACAAAACAAAAAAGTTTGGGGAACAGAAAAGATATAGCCAGGAGAGCAGGAAATATTCAAAATATTTAACAACCAATATAGTATAGTCATTGATCTATCAGAGTAAGCAGAAGCTAGCCCTGGAAGTCCTCTGCTGTGCCAGGCAGCCTGCTTCTTATTATTGATTCAGAGGGGCTCTAGGCAGCCACCATTTACTATCTAGATAGAAATATTTCAATAGTATTTGAATAATTAGTACAATTGTACCAGGAAGTCCTGGCTGAACATAAAATCACATGACCCTATTGCAGGCCCAGGCTACAGTAAAGGAAATGGACCAAGTTATGGGGAGAGGGCATCTTTAGGGAATGGATCTAGAATTTCACTTGAATAGAAGGGAGCAGAATCTAGACAGGAGACAACTCAAGGACAAGAATCTTAGACTCCAGCCCACATGAGTTCACCTTGAACATTCCTTTAATGCAAGAGGAGCAGCTTGTTCTGGCAGAAGACCCTCCCTGTCAGAGTAATGACTCTGCACATTACTCTTACCTTCCTTTAAACAAAGTATCTCACTTTCCATGAAGCAATTTCATCAGCTGAAAAATAAGGTTCTAATCATATCTACATGGCATTCATCCCAGGTGGCTCAAATTCAGTAACAGTCATGAAAGGTTTTCAATTACCAAGAGCCAGACAGTGACACAGATGCAGAGCTTTTTTATTTTAAGATTTATGCTGCACTCATCTTGGATTGACAAACCAAGTATATGACTATAATTTAATGGGATAAAGCACATGACATAATGAAACTAGCCTAAAGTTTATTCCTTTGTTTTGCTACTTACAGGCTATGATACCCTGGATTATATTTATTCATCTAATACCTACCGAGCATCTTCTATAAGTCTAACACTATGCAAACATAATCCTATCCTTATAGAATTTACAGTGTAGGAAGGGAAGTAATAGATCTTTTCAGAGAGCTGAATTTCCATGATCATATTGATTCCCCTTGTACTTAGCACATTACCTTAAAGGAGTAGAGGCTATATGTACCCTGGGGTTTTAAAAAATATGATTTTCCCTTTTATGTCTTGACTGCTTATCAGTTTGTTATGGAGCTTTTTACATATACAGATTGCTCCTGGGCCCCACACCTTGTAGTGTGCTGGTGAATTTTTTAAAACCTATGCTCTAGGCAGAATTTGTAGCATTTGCTGGTTTCACTGACAAACTTTCCAACTGTGGCCAGTTTCAAGTTACCTATGTGAATGAGTCCTAAAAATCTTAATATTGTTAAATCTATCAATCTAGCCAGCTCCAGCACATCATTAGTCTTCAGGACACCTTTGTTCCTCAGTTATAAAGAAGAATCTGTACACAAGTCATGGAGACTTTGCCCCCCTGATTTAGTAGCTTTCTTTTCTTTTCTTTTCTTTCTTTCTTTCTTTCTTTCTTTCTTTCTTTCTTTCTTTCTTTATTAGTGCATGTTGGTAATACAGAATGGTGAGGTTCATTTTAGTAATTGGTACATGGATTTAACATATCTTGATCTTTTACTCTCTTATTGCCTCTCCTTCTTTTCCTCTTTTTCCCTCTGACCTCTTTCTTCAACTCCAAAATTCTACCTATTTTTTTATTAGATTTCTCATATAAGATAAAATATGCAGAATTTAACTTTATGAATCTGGCTTAATTCAGTTAATGTGTTGATCTGTGGTTCTGTTTTTCTGCAAATGACAAGTTCAGTCTTCTTTATGGCTAAGTAATAGTCCATTGTGTGTACATACCACATTTTCTTTATCCATTCATCTGTTGAGAGGTATCTAGTCTGTTTCAACAGTGTGGCTATTGTGAATTGTGCCACTATAAACATGGGTATTCATGTATCACTAAGGTATATTGACTTTAATTCTTTTGGGAATATACCCAGGAGTGGATAGTTGGACAAAAAGGTATTTCTGTTTAGTTTTTGAGGAATCTCTATACTGATTTCCATAGTGGTTGTACTACGTTACATTCCCACATATAGCATAGGAGGTGTTCCTTTTTCCCCACAGCCTTGCCAGTATTCATTGTCTTTTGTATTCTTGATGATGCCCATTCTAACTGGGGTGAGATGGAATCTTAATGCAGTTTTTATTTGTATTTCTTTAATAGCTAAAGATGTTGAACATTTTCTCATATACTTATTGGCCATTTGTACTTCTTTTGAGAAGTGCCTGTTCAGGTCATTTGCCTGCTTTTTTATTGTGTTGAATTTTAGGGGTTAACTTTTTTTTTTGGTACTGGGGATCAAGCTCAGGTCCTTGAGTTTGTGCAGCAGGGAGTGAAACCACTGAGCTAAATCCCCAGCCCAACATTTTAGTTCTTTATATATTCTAGATCTTAATCTTCTGTCAGAAAAGTAGCTGGCAAAGATTTTTCTTCCATTCTGTAGGCTGTCTCTTCGCTCTCTTTCCTTTGCCATGCAAAAATCTTTTTATCTGATGCAGTCCCATTTGTTGATTCTTGCTATTATTTCCTCTGCTGTTGGAGTCCTATTCAGGAAGTCTTTGTGCCTACAGCTTCAGCAGTTTCCCCTATGTTATCTTCCAGCAATTTCACTGTTTCTGCTTTTATATCTAGGTCTTTGATCTATTTTTTTTCTATTTTAGTACATGGTGAGAGATAGGGATCTATTTTCAGTCTTTTGCCTGTAAATACCCAATTTTTGCAGCACCATTTGTTAAAAAGGCTTTTTTTTCTCCAGAGTATGTTTTTGACCTCAAAAATCTAATGGCTGTAGTTGCATGGGCTTGTTTCCGTGTCTTCTGCTCTATTCCATTGGTCTACATGTCTGTTTTCATCCCAGTACCATGTTGTTTTTATTAGTAAGTCTTTTATAGTATAGCTTGAAATCCAGTAATGAGATGCCTCCACATTACTCTTTTTGCTCAGGATTGCTTTGGCTCTTCCGAGTCTTTTGATTCTGTAAGAGGCATGGAGTTTTTTTGTTATTAAAAAAGTTCTGAAAAGAAAATAAAGGTAAGACCCAGTAACTTGTGACATTTTCTTATTGCTTGCCTATTAGATCTGCCAGGTTCAGAACTCAATTAGATTTCTTGCCTTTTAAAACCAAGGATTTAGATCTCTGGTGATAGAAAAGACAGTATAACAACTAAATAGAAAATATCATAAGTGAATAAGTTAAGTTGCATATATAAAATAATTTTAAGTAGAATAAGTATCATAGACAAAAGATATCCATGATAGCCCCACACTTGGGGGTTTTTTATTGGGCACTAACTCAACTATAGTGTCTTTTTTTTTTTTCTGACAGTGCTAGGTATTGAACCCAGGGCCTCACATATGCTAGGCAAGTACTCTAGCACTGAACTACACCTCATCCTTTTTAAAATTTATTTTCAGACAGCATTTCTCTAAGTTTCCCGGGCCAGCTTTTGATCCTTCTGCCACTGCATCCCAAATAACTAGGATTACAGGAGGACTGTGGAATCTCTTAAATAAGCTATTGATCATGGACTTTCTGTTCTTTAGAATCACAGCTCCTGGGCCGGGGATTTAGCTCAGTGGTTCCGCCGCCTGCCTTGCAAGCGCAAGGACCTGAGTTCGATCCCCGGTACCCCCCCAAAAAAGAATCACAGCTCCTTAGGCAAAATTCTAATCAAGCTGACTTTCTCATCAGTGAGGAAATAGTTCATTGACCATCCCAATTGTGATGTATACATATTTGCATTTTAAAAGAGTTTAAAAGAAACATTTGAGAAATAATTCTTAAAATTATAAACAAGCAAGTTTGTTCATATATGGCTTCTTAAACTTTGTCATAGTGGGAGCATGATATAAATATGATTTTAATTTAAAGTATTGCATGATGTTCTGGCTTCCTTATTTTTACTTTAATACACATTATGTCTCTATAAAATATGATTAGGTTGAATCTGTTTCACTGCCTGATCTTACCCAATACTATAAATCTTGGATCTAAATTAGACTTTTTTCTTTTGGCAATACTAGAGATTGAACCCAAAGTCTTCACACTGAACTATATCCCCAGCCCTTTTTTTATTTTTTATTTTAAGACAAGGTCTTGCTAAATTGCCAGACTGCCCAGGCTGGGCCTGATCTCCTACTGTAGCCTCCCAGAATGCTAGGGTTACAGATGTGTGCCACCATATGCAACTTGATGTCGTTTTTCCAAACTTTGTTGTCATCTACGAAGCTCATGTAGTGTGAATGCCCAGGTTACTCATTATGGCCCTTGACAATACTGTGGTTCTGCTGCTACACTTGCAGGTCCTTTCTCATCCTTAGCCTTCCAAATGAGAGTTTGATAATAGACATTAATTTATAAAATTATTCCTGTGGCCTTTGGTATACCTTCCAGGGATGTGAGAGTCAGCTCCTTTACCTTTCTGAATATCTCTATGCACCTAGCCTTTAGAAAATTCTACTTCCTTAATTGTCACTAACTGCCTTTTTTATTTCCTGTTCATTTTACCTATATATTTTCTATCAGGTAGTCACGGGGTTTGGTAGAGTTTATGAATTCTTTGCTACTTCTTCCACTCAGAAGTGGAATCTAATTCCTCTCCGCTAGAATCTGGGCTGACCTTCTTCAGTACATCAATAGAGTATGGGAGAAATGATACTATGCCATTTCTGAGTCTAGTCTGAGCCACTATGCAAGAAGACCAACTCTAAGGCTACCACCATGTTTTGAGGAGGCCCAAGTCATATTAGAGATTACATTTAGGCATTCCAGTTGACATTTCCAGTTGATCCCAGCTTTTCAACCATCCAGGTTAAAACAACAGACATGAGTAGAATCTCCTTGGATCCTCCATACTAGCACATTTGTTAGCACCTGAATAGTACTGAATTACCTCTGGCAATACCAAAGAAGACTAAAGAATCAATTCCTCAGCTAATCACTGCTTGAATTCCTGTCCCACAAAGTCATAAACTATAATGAAGTAGTAATTTGTTATAAAGCAATAGATAACCCAATCAACTGGTTTCATCTTCGTCTTTGTTTCTAGGATCAGATCTAAGCCTTCTCTTACAATCACCCAAGTGTTAGGAATGGTGCCTTTACTTTCTTTTGTTTACAAAACTGTGTGTTTTGTATCTCATCATTTCCAGAAGCAGCATGCTGGTAGTCTTAGCACTTGGGAGGCTGAAGAAGGGCCACAACTTCAAGGCCACCCTAGGTTACGTAGCAAGTTAAGGCTGGCCTGAAACATAGTAAGAGTCTGTCTCAAAAAAAAAAAAAACCAGAAGCACACCATTATCTTTTCTGGTTTAGAACCTCACACTTCCTCTTAGGAAAGACCATCCGAAATTCACCTCCCATTATTTATTTCCAACGGCAGAAATGACTGGTGGATAATCTGATATCTAGTTAATAGATAATTGACAGCCATCTTTCCTGACTATAGAACTTTTCTCTCACAATACCTGTTATAGAGTCATAACAGCAATATTGCTTGATAGACTTACCCTAATATGCTAAAACCTGTACCTTTGCTCCAGCAATCCACAACTACTCACTGTTCCCCAACTTATCGAACTCTCACATTGAAATTTTCTGCCCCCTGTGGTAGCCTTCTGCCTGAAATACATACTCTTCCTTTAACTTTCCATCTGACAAAAACCTACTAGTTCAAGCCCAGCCTAAAAATTAACTCCTATGAAGTTAATTAACTCCTATTTCCCAACCCCAGTTTCCTCCTGTTTCTTCTATAGCATTTTGCCTATCTCTCTGCTGTAGCCTAAATGGCATATCATTACAATTTCTGTTTATGGAACTACCCATTGCAGTGTGAACTATCCAAGAATAAGAAGTTTTGTTTACATTTAATCCCTGGTGCCTAGTACTAAAACATAATAGGTAGTCAGTGAACAAGGAATGATGACTATATAAATGAGAGCAAGTGAATGATTCTTTAAAGTAAAAAGAAAGCTTACAGTATTACTCCCAGATCTTAGTCTTAGGCCACCTCCTGAGCAATAAAAGCAGTTCTTTTATTCTGCTAAAGCTGAAATGTAACTGGCATAGAATCCTCACTAACTGGAAATGCACAGCCAGTTATCTCCAAGTAAATATCTTTTACTTAGTGATCTACTTTCATGCTCACGTATTAAGCAGATTAATAATAGTACATTATATATGTACTCAATGGTTCCTAAACATCCTAAAGTTAAATGTGCATCTAGGGTGTCATATGATATTGTTTCTTGGTCAAATTAATAAATATTATACACTTTAAATAAAAAATATTTAACAATAGGGCTCTGGAAATTAGACTATAGGAAAGTCAACAAAATGTTTTTAGTTTTTTAATGAATGACTATACATATCAGAAATTATTGTATTCACTAAGAAACTAAGAGCTATCCCTACATTTTTTTCTCTTGGTAATTTCTAATGTTGTGAAAGCTAACTCTTTGGCATTTTCAGTAACAGTGTATGAAGTTATTTAACAAAGCAGGTGTTTATACCTTATGCCTGCACTTGTTAGAATGATAAGCATTCTTCAGCTATCATTTGTACACCATTCAAGATAACTTTACTACCTGATATTTTTACTGAATAAGCAGCATTGTATCTTTGCATTTTTGACATTGAATTCTAATGAAATAAACTTAAACATCTTCTTGATTTCTTTTAGATCCGTTTGACCCTAAGACCTATAAATACCTTGATATATAAGGTTTATTGTTCCAGATAAATTGAAAGGAAAGCAAATGATTCATTTGCCTGGCTATTGAAACATTAAGAAAAAAGCTATTGTCTTTGGGTATCTTGTGTTAGAAACACTTATTTGCTCCCACTCTTTCAGCACTACTTTTTTTTTAAAGCAAAACCTTTATTGGTACATTTATTTATATATTTTTAGCAAAACGTGTGAAGTCAGAGAGGAAATATATGAAGGATATTGTTTTATTATAAAAAGATATGCTTTCTTCAGCTCTCGCCCACCTCCCAACTTAAAATATAAATATAAAATATAAAATCAGATTTTTAGTGTAGAGGCAGTTAATTATAGTGGCTTGGGAGACTTCCTTGGTTTAAATGCTGACTATACCACTTATTAGCTTTGTATAGGTTCCATAGGGTTGTGGTATACATTAAATGAAGTAACATATAAAGTACTTGACTCATAATGGTACTTAAAAAATGTTAGTTCACCCCTGTACACATAACTGGTTTGGGTTGTTTGTGCCTTGTAAGGAAGTATTAAGGGACTAGGGATTTAGCTCAGTGGTTCTGCTGCCTGCCTCGAAAGCCCAAGGACCTGAGTTTGATCCCCAGTACCAAAAAAAAGGAAGCATTAAGGGTATCAATGGTTTTCACTTCTTTACTGCCATCATAATTCTCATTAATAGAAAAATCCACCAAAGAGCTGAAAGTAATTGGAAGTATCTTTCTTTTGGTATGCTCATTTTAGGAATGAGGGCAAGTGTATGAAACTTGTAATAGCCCATAAACATATGAGAGAATGCCCAACTTCACTAAGGAGAAAGAATAATCTTTGATACATTCATATAAATAGAATCTATGGATTATCTAGTAAAAATTCTCCAGAAAAAATTATTACATGTAATAAGTGGATTAATCTTGTTAGCATAATGTTTAGGTTTTGTTTTTTTTTTTAATGTTTAGTTTTTTAAAAGCACATTGGGAAGGTAACACATAGTATAGTACAATTTTTAAAAGTCCCCAATCAAAACTTAGTAATATTCTAAGAATATAGATGTGTAATTTTTTAAATGAGGGAATAAAAATAATGCAAACCAATAGGTAAATTTAAATGAAATTCTAAGAAACAAATAATATAAAAGAAGCCATTAAAAGAAAAACAGAGGAATAAAAATACAGGAGGCAAACTGAAAATAGTAACATAGACTCAAATCCAACTATATCAATAATTACATTAGAAGTTACAGAAGAAACACTAAAATTAAAAGGCAAATATTGTCACAATTGGTAAGATGAAGTATGATCCAATTATATTTTGTCTACAAGAGACATTCTTTAAAGATATAAAGAAATTTAAAAATATGTATTGCAATCAATGAGCATAAGACTAGAAGAGCTATATTAATATCAGAAAAAGTACACAGAAAGATCAGTAGTCTTGCTAGAGATGAAGCAACCTTGAAAAAGAGAAATGAACTTAAGGGATTTATATTTTGTTCAAAACTTTTTGTAAAGTACAAGCATTGAGATGGTGTGGTACTGGCATAAAAATTTTTTTTTTTTTTTACATCCAGATATATTCTTTTTTTTTTTCCCCATTAAGTTTATTGGTACATTTTCGGTATAAAATACAGCTACATTCATCATTGGCATCTTGTACCTTTACATGAGTATCTTGGTTCTTATTTTTTCCCCTTCCCTTGCCCTCCCTTCACCCCCTCCACCCTTCCCTATTTGCAAAGACCTTGTTTCCATTTTTTTTCCTCTTTTCATATTTTTTCCTTTCCCTTTTTTCCCTTCCCCTACCCCTCCCAATTCCCCTGATCTTTTAGACCTTTTCTTCCTGTTGCACAATATCAGTTATACATTTTTTAAGTTACAGTATTAAGATCTAGGAGATATTGCCACAGATTTTACAGAATTTAAAAGGATATAGAAAGCATATTACAAAAATCTTTTTTGAAATAAATTTGACAACTTCTAAGAAGTACCTTGGAAGACAAATTAATGAAACTAACTCTGGAGGAAATATAAAATTTGAATAGCACCTATTAAAGAAAGTATATTCCTAGCTTGAAAACCTACCTATATGAAAACAGCAGGCTCATAAACATTTTAACTGATAAATTATATCAAACAATTAAAGCAAAAAAGAAAAGGAACACTTCTCCCCTCATTTTGGGAACTCAACATTGTGCTAATCCTAAAACTGGATAAAGATAATAGAAGAAAAAGGTATGAACGTAGATAGAAATTTGTTTAACAAAACAAGCTATTGGAAGTCAGATCTGGCAGGATGTAGAAAGTGGTTTTGTTATAGGGATGGCAGTGTTGGTTCAGCATTGGAAGATCCACCCCCAAAAGTCATCATTTTAACAGAGGAAAGGAAAAAACCATATGATCCTGTCACTAGTTGGAGAAAAAGTATTGGACTAAATTCTACAGCTGTTCATAGTAAAAGCTACCAGGAGCCTAGAAGTAGAACAGAACCTTCTCAACAGATTAAAGACATGTACTCCATACTTCCAGCGAGAATGCCTTATATAAATGGAGAAGATACAATGCTTTCTCCTTAAGGTGGGGAACAAGGGAAGATATGCTTTCTCTTTATCTGTCCATTAAACTTTGAAACCTAGTCCCCACCAAAATAGTCTGGCAATAAAATAATACAGCTAGGATAGGATTGGCACAGCAGAAGCAAAATCTTTATATGTAGATGAAATGATCATCTATAGAGAAAATACTAAGAAATCTCTAGGAGCCCCTAGAACTTGTATTTGAATTTAGCAGGATTAGAAAACACAAGTTATATATAAAAATTCAGGTCTGTGTATACTTGCTATAAATGAAGATTTGGATATTGAAATTTAAAAGTTATTTAGGAGTACAAAGGACTTAGAAAAATTAAAAACAAAAACAAAAACAGTGTTGGAAGATGTTTAGTACCTAATGTTAAGACTTTTTCTAAAACTACAGTAATCAAGGCAGTGTTGGTGTAAGGAAAGACATATAGATCATTTGAATAACACAGAGAATCTAGAAATAGAACCACACATATATGGTCCACTGAGTTTTGAAAGATTATTTAACATTAGCATTTATAGAATATAAACTCAATTCAAGAGCCGAGGAAGAGATAGTGTTTTCAGCAAATGGCACTAAAACACCTGGTATCCATATATAAAAAATTAACCTCAATCCTTTATTTCCATACATGAAAATAACTTGAAGGGATCTATGAACCTAAATAAGAAAGCTTAAAAGTATAAAACTTTAAGAAGAAATTATAAGGGAAAATATTTATGAATTCAGGGTAGGCAAGAACTACCTAGGATACAAAACACATGATGTATAAAAGAAAAAAATTGATAAGTGGGATTCCATCAAAATTTAGAACTTTAAATGACATCATTAGAATGAAAAGTAGTCCTTAAACAGACCATATTTACAATACATATAACCTATGACCAGAATATATAAAGAATTCTTAGAGCTCATTAATAGACAACCCAATTAAAATGTAGACGTAAGAAGATGATAAATAGCCAGTATAGCACAAGGAATGGTGTGCAACTCTAGAATCAGAAAAATACTAATCAGTACAATAATAAGATTGAATTATACACTCATTAGGGAGATGAAGTTAAAAGTTTTAAAAGGCTTGTGATGACCTTTTCTTTTTGTTGGATTCTCCCCCTTTGAGTTTAATTTGTCACACCCAATGGATTCATTCTGCTGGGTTTCCTGGGGTTGTGATCCTCATTGTCTTTTCCTAGGGTATCGTCTAAAATTTTTTGGAGTGCCAGTTTGGTATTCATGAAGTTCCTGAGGTGCTCTTTATCATGAAAGTATCTTATTTCTCCATCAATTTTGAAAGATAGTTTTGCAGGGTACATCAATCTGGGTTGGAGGCTGTTTTCCTTTAGGGCTTGAAATACATCACTCCAAGCTCTTCTTGCCTTGAAGGTTTGCATTGAGAAGTCTGCTGTGATTCTGATGGACTTTCCTTTGTATGGGATTTGTTTCTTTTCTCTCACTGCTTGTAGAATTTTGTTCTCCTGTTGGATTTCTGGAATCCTAACTATTATATGCCTATGTGTAGATTTTTTTTGATTAAGGCTATTTGGAGTCCTATATGCCTCGCTTATCTGTATGTCAAGTTCTTTTCCCTTCCTTGGGAAGTTTTCTGCCATCACTTCTGTGAACAGTTTTTTATGTCATCTGCACTTTCTCCTGTTTCTTCATTGACTCCAATCAGTCTTATGTTATTCTTCTTTGCATCGTCTAGCAGCTGCTGGATTGATTTCTCGTGTTCCCTTACAATTTTAAAGCAATTTTTCTTTTCCTCCTCACTAATTGCAATCTTATCTTCTATAAGTGAAATTCTATCCTCACATTGGTTCATTCTGCTGTGCAGACTATCGATGGAGTTTTTAATCTCTTGGAAATCTGTTTGCATCTGTTTTATGGATTCCATTTGTTTCCTATGTTGAGATTCCATCATGTTCCTCAGATCCTCTATTTTTTTTATCTGTGTCCTCTCTAGATTTATTAATCATGTCTTGCACCATGAGCACAATCTTTGGTGTTATCTGAGTAATTATTTCTGATTTCATTTTTCCCAGATCCTCTTTTGTTACCAGTTCAGAGAGTCCAGGTAGTTGAGTATCGGATTGTTCCATCTCATTGCCCTTTGAGGTTGCTGTAGGTAATCCAGAAATCTGTTTTTGAGGCTTGTTTACGTGTCCTCTCATTTCCACAGGATGGGGTGCTTCTGGCGCCCACGCGGCTCACCTTCTCTGCCCTAGGAGCTTGGGATGGCATCAGGGGAGCTTCTTTCCAGGTTCTGGGACCAACTCAGCTTCTCTGCCCTAGGAGCCTGGGATGGCAGTGGGGGAGCTTCCTTCCAGGTGCTGGGACCAGCTGAGCTTCTCTGCCCTAGGAGCCTGGGATGGAGGCAGGGAGCTTCCTTCCAGGTGCTGGGACTGGCTGAGCTTCTCTCCTGGCATAAAAATTGACAGCTGATCCATAGAACTGTGTAGCAAGGACCGAAGTCAGCCTTCACTTAGACTGACTGTGTTAGTTAACTTTATGTTGCTATTATAAAATACCTGAGAAAAATCAACTTAAAAGAAGAAAACTTTATTTGGGCTCATGGTTTTAGAGATTGCAGTCCATGGTTGGCTGGCTCCATTATTAAGGGCCTGTTGTAAGGCAGAGCATTGTGGCAGAAGGGCATGGTAGAGGAAAGCTACTCACCTCATGGTGGCCAGGAAACAGAGTAAGGGAGGAAGGAAAAGAAGCAGATGGGGCCAAGATATATTCTTCCAGGGAATGGCCCCCCAGGACCCATCTCCCACAAAGCCCCACCTCCTACAGTTTCCACTACCCCCCAGGAATCCATTCAGTTTTGAACCCATCAATAGATGAACCCATTGATGATATCAGAGCCTTCATGATCCATTCACTTCCAAAAATCCCACCTCTGCACTTTGCTACAATGAGGACCAAGCCTTTAAAATGCAAGCCTTTGGGGGGATGTTTCAGATCCAAACCATAGCATTGTTGATTGATTTCTTACAAACCAAATAATACTATGGAGAAAGGAAGGTATTTTCAACAAATAGTGTTTTAAGATTTGATATTCATATGGGAAAAAATGAATTTGTACCTCTACCTTATACTATATACAAATATTAATTTAAGGTGAATCATAGACATTATCTATAAACCATAGCTTTTTAAAGAAAATATGGTAGAGTATCTTTATGACTAAAGGTAGGCAAAAGTTTCTGAGAAAACAAAAAATAACCATAGAAGAAAAAATTGCTAATTAAATTTCATTTGTAACTCCAGCATTGTTGATGCAAGTGTAAAGTGGTGTGAATGTTTTGGAAAAAGACCTAACAATGTTCTGTAAAACTACAAATGCATAATCCATGACCCAAAAAAAGGGAAAAGGAAAAAAAGGAAAATCCCACAAAATGATTTTCGTATAATAGCTTTATTCATAAGAGAAAAAAACTCAAACCACCCAGGGAAACCTATCAGTATAATAGGTTTGATGAATGAATGAACTACAGTATATCTGTATAAATATATATAAATATATATATATCAGTGTATATAGTATATCCATATCTATGTACAGTATAACCATAAACTACAGTATATCCATATAATGGGATCCTCAGTACTAAAAAAGATTATACTACTACTTATTGCAACAGCATGGATGAGTCTCAAAAATATTGTCCTGAGTGAAAATAAGCCTTGTATAAGAGGATGTACTACATGATCCCATTTAATGAACATTGGAATCATATAAGCAGAATCATATGCCATGTACTAATTTTTTCTTTTTTATATTCACTTTTTTAATGTATTAAGTTTTGATGGAAAATTTTAGTGGAAAAATCAGAATAGTGGTTGCTTCTGAATATGGTGGTATTTACTGGAAAGGGACAGAGAAGATTTTCTGAGATAATAGAAATATTCTATTTTTTGATAGCAGTTTGAGTTACATGGGTATATGCATTTGTCAAAATTCATGGGATGATGCACTTAAAATTTATGCATTTCAGTGTACATAAATTTGAACTTAAAGAAAAAAGAAATATAGTTCTAATTATATGCATTTAGGGGAAAATGTACTTGTGTCAGTATTTTATGTTGGAATACCTCCAAAAAAATAAATGGATTGATGGATGGACAGAGAGAATGAGTAGATATGTGATAAAGCAAGTATAGAAAATATCGATAGTAGAATCCAGGTGCTAATCATACAGGTTCATTATGAGGTCTTTCAATGTTTCAGTATGTTTGAAATTTTTTATACAAAGTGAGTAAAGGGAAGAAAATTATAAACTTCAGCATAGTAGCCATTCATAGGAATGGGAAATAGGAAGGAACTAAGTGCAGTTATTGATACTCTTCCAGATCTTAGATGGAATGGTGTTCACAGGTTTTTGCTTTATTATTGTACCTACCTCAGTAACTTAAATATATGTTAGATACATTCTTCATTATATAATACTTTGTACAATAAAAAATAATGTGACAAGAATACATCAGAACTTGAGATCTATTAATAAGTAATAAATGACATCCCAGGAAACAATTTCTATGAATTAGAATTCCCTTGGGCACAAAAACATAAAATTTGTGTTTGCTCATCTAAGTCTTTTTCATTTTCGTTCTTCCAAGTTCTCACTGTTGATTTCAGAGACAATCAGTTCTTTTCCAGCAATGCACTATAACACCTTACACCTGTACTTTCTCTGAGAGTAGCATCTTTGTTGTATTCTCTCTTTGGGAAAAAATGTTAAGCATCCTTAAAATCAGTATTGGGAATAACAGGGGGGAAGTTATAAAGCTGGCTGTGGCTGCCCAGGAATTTAGACAAAATTATTTAGAGGTAGATGGGGGTGGCTTTATAAACTAGAGAATGTAAGTGACTCATTGGCAGACAGTGCACATATTATTTGAGATTATTTTTCTCCTCCTACATCTGTGTATTCCAGATAAGACGTAAGTGATGGGAGAACAAATATAAAATTCAGAGAGAAAATTTAAAGAAAAAGCCTCTCAGTATCATTCATTCTATCATCTTATCTCACTTTTCTTTCATGGCAATATTCTTGTCTTTATGAAAAGCTGTATAATGTAATAAAGTGTACTAATTCCTACCCAAGGTCAGGAAGAAGCATGATATAGTTTTCAACAAGTTAGGAGACAGTATATTGTTGGCTTTCATTCTAGCCTTCATCACATGAGTTTGCTTGGACAACTTATTTGCTTTTTGTGAATTTTGGTTTCTTCATCTGTAAAATATTCATTGAGTTTAAGTTGCTATAAATTCTAAGGCTATTAGTTTAGTGCCACTAAAAATAGAAAAATTGTGGCCAGGCATGGTAGCACATAACTGTAATTCCAGCACTCAAAAGGCTGAAGCAGTAGGATGTGAGTTTGAAGCCAGCCTGGATTTAGTAGCAAGAACCTGTCTTGAAAAACAAAACCAAAAAATTTTACTTAAAGTGTAATTCAGTGTTTTATTAATTACATTGATTTCTCTTTTGTGATGTGTATATTTGAATCAAAAATATGACCGTCTATCCTCCGAGTTTGTGTAGAATAAGTAGGATAATGTAAAGGGCCATGCACCATGCTTGGCACAGTGTAAGTACTCAGTAAGTGATAGCCATTATGTTGATGGTGTTGGTAATTTGGTCGTAAGCACTCAGAAGTGGTGCTCATTGTTTAGCTTGTTCTTTGGGGAATGGACTCCTAGGGCATCTTGATGAGATTTGTTGGTGGTACTCAGAATTCCCACACATTTTAAAGTTGAAGTAGCATAAGAGTAGCATAATGTGTTCAGTTAATTTTCAGAAGTGATTGTTTTAATGTGTAGCTCTTTGTTACCAATGAAATCTTTGTGAATTGTTGCTCTTGTTTCCTCTAGGAATAAATTTTGTTATCAACCTCCTGGGTTGGTAGAAATCACCTTTTATGAAGAGACTTTAGTTTAAATGCATAACAACATGAATGAGATATTCCCACATGTAAAGCTTAGTAAAATTCTACTAATAATATTGTGATGTGAGACTTCAGGTTTTAATTTTCATTTTCTCTATATACAGGAGGCAGACAGTGGGGAGGAGGAATGCCGGTCACAGCCCAGAAGGTATGTCTTTTCAATATATCCTATAGTGCTTTTATAGTTACTGTTTTTTCTTGAAATCTTTTTCAGTCTTGTCAGATTAGCTTAATCCTGATTTTCCAAGATGTTTCAAAAATGAGGCTGCTTCCAAGAATCCAATGCACGGGCTGGGGATGTAGCTCAGTGGCACTGTGTCTGCCTGGCAAGTGCAAGGTCCTGAGTTTGATCCCCGGTACTAGAAAAAAAGAAAAGAATCCAGTGCCTGATTTAGAAAACTTTAAAATGGTAGATTTTTTGTTTTTTTAAAAGGATGCAGATTCAGTGATAGAGTGCATATTTAGCATGTTTAAGGTCCTGGGTTAGGACATGAACTGTACCTAGCTAGTCTTCTGAGAAACAATAAACTTTGTTTTGTATTTCTGGAGGAAAGAAAAGCCCTGAGTTCAATCCTCAGCAACCCCTCCCCCGCAAAAAAAGATGCAGAAAGACCAATTTTGATTCAGATTTCACCAATCTCTAAGGAACTACCTTGGGTGATAAAGAAATAAATTGTCCTTACTTTTTAGGAGAGTATCAACTGAAGAACATTTCAGCCTTCAGTTTTATATTTACAATTCTCATATGTTTTTATAGATTTTGGCAAATCTTACAAATTCAGTATTTCATTCTATACTTATATAAAGGGTATACTGGATAACCTACCCAGTCTTTTAAAATACAATGAACCCCCCCCCACACACACACATACCCTTGACAGAATAGTGGGCTTGTTATTAAGGTTATCAATAACCCTTGTAAGACCGAGGGCCTTACCAAACGCTCCGAGGAGCTGACTGCAGCGAAGAACACCCGGAAAGGAACACATCGGACAAGTTGGAAAGTAAAACAGACCTTTATTAGTCTGGCCAGGCGGCACTCCCAAAGCAAAATAACTTAGAGAGGCAACTGGCTCAGAGTCCGAGGCTGTTCTTATAGGGGGTTGAGGGGGAAGTTAACATATAGAATTAAAGAAAAGGGGACAAAGGTTAGTGGTCGACTGTCACATATTGATGGTCAGCAGACATTTTCAGCTTGTTTTATAGATTGTGGTGTCCGGAACATCAGTTCCGGGCAAACAAGGAGTTGAGTAGTTTACTTTGGGACTTTAGGTCTGTTACAGATTTTTATCTAGTGTCCCAAACTAACAAGCATCTTTATCCATTAACTCACATTTAATCACAATGGGGCTGGAGAAAAGGAACAAAGGTTATGCAGTCCCACACCCTTACCAATAAAAACATTATAAGAGAAATCTAGGAAGTATAAAATAACACTTCTGGGGCAAATGTGCAGCTTTAGAGAACTTGTTTAGCATGCACAAGGCCCTGGGTTCAATCCTCAAAACCAGCAATGCAAAAAACAAATTTCTGTTGTCTTATTTACATGGTTTTTAAAAGCAACTCTGTTCAAGAAAGATCCGTGGTAAATTCTAGATGATCATTTAAATGTTAACCAAACTTGTATTCTCTGAACTCATTAATGACCCATTTGAGTGAGAATGGATACTGAGAATGATACAGTAAGCTTGCTCATTGTAAGCTGGCTAAAGGGAATGCTTCCTTAATGATTAATTATCAGGTATTTGTTGATAAACAGTATGCCTTCCTCTTGTAGACTATAACTTCAAATAAAAATAGCTCTTTTTCATCAGTAACTGAGGTTACTAGTGATTTTTTTTGTCTTAGTTATCACATAAATTTTGGTTTGAAGTTTAATTTCTCACTGTGTAAGGGAAGATCTGACAGCAAATTGTCCTTCTTTTGCATTGGGCTAGAAAGTAGAAATCCAACAGAAATTTTACCATAGGCATCATACCCTTATTCTCATTAGAATAAAAAAAAAGATTCCAAAGGATTCTTAAATTTTCTAGTAGGTCAAATTTAAAGATTTCTGGGTTAGGGCCAGGGATTTAGCTCAGTGGTTCTGCCACCTGCCTCACAAGCACAAGGTCCCAAGTTCGATCCCTGGTACCAAAAAACAAACAAACAAAAAACAGATTTCTGGATTAATTTGAAGCTTTGTATATTAACTTGGAATCCATTGAGATAATTGTCGTTCCAAAAAATTACATAAGGATGAAGCAAGGGCCCATTCTCTGATTCACAGCACTGAATTGTCAAGCCATTAAGAGATATAAAGACCTGTTTTTTAAATTGTTGGCAATAATTTATTAATATGACCAGCAGAGGATTTTTGTAAACTTCTGTTCACAAACAAAAGCATCACTTACAGAAATAAGGAAAAATCTAGCAGCACCCATTTTTCAAAAAAATCATAATTTGTAGCCTATTATAATTTCTTATATTCAGTGTGTTTGTAATGTTATTTCTAAGTTTAATGGCTTTAGTCTGACTCAAAGCAAAGAAATTTTCTTACAATGCCCTCTATAGGGATGGGGATTTAGTTCAGTGGTTCCACTGCCTGCTTTGCAAGTGCAAGGTCCCAAGTTCGATCCCTAGTACCAAAAGAAATAAAAAAAAAAAATGCCCTCTATAACTAGAAGGTTTGTTAAAAAGTTGATTTTTTGTATATTTGGATACTAAAGATTGTTCTGGCAATTCTCTGTCATTTACCACAGAATAAATCAGCACTGAGTCCTTTCATTAGACATGCTGGAAATCATCTTGTCAGTTTGTGGGTTCAGTATGGTTTGTAGAAGAAAACTAAATAGGAAACATCAGGTCATTAGAACTAAAGGTCCATTCTAGGTAATAAAAAAGACATTACTTTAGTAATTTCTTATTTTAACCTAATGCCATTTGCTGGTGAAGTCTTAAATTAAAAATAATCTCTCAATATAATTAGACCAAACATGCCTTTAAAAACCAATGTTCACAGGTAACAATAATAAGAAAAAAAATAGATAAATTAGTCTACGTAAAAATTTAACAATTCTGTATATCAACAACCAACAATTTAACAATTCTGTATATCAACAACCAACAAAGTGAAAAGGCAACCTACAGAATGGAAAAAATATTTATAAATCATAATAGCTGGTAAGGGTTTAATATTAAAAATACACAAAGAATTCCTATAACTCAACAATAGCAAAATAAGCTTAGTCAGCTCAGATTGCTATTTTAAAAAATCTAGACAGGGTGGCTTAAACAACAGACATTTATGGGCCGGGGATTTATTTAGCTCAGGGGTTCCGGCGCCTGCCTTGCAAGCGCAAGGTCCTGAGTTCAATCCCCGGTACCAAAAAAAAAACAAAATAAAAACAACAGACATTTATTTCTCATAGCTGGGAGGCTAGGGAATCTAGATTAAGGGCTAGCAGACTCATTTCCTGGTGAGGGCCCCTTTCCTGGCTTATAGGCAGCTGTTCTCTTTCAGTATCCTCACCTGGCACACAGAGAGGACTGTGATCTCTTCCTCTTGTTATAAAGACACTAAGCCATCATATACTGAATTTTTGTGAACTATAGTTACCTCTATTGTGATGTAGAGCACTAGAACTTGTTCCTCTTATCTAAATGGTTTTTTCTACCCATTGTATTTGAGACACAAAGAGCAGAGAGACCACCTGGCAGGCTTTGTGTGAGCAATGAGGCTATATTCACTCGGGTGAGAGCAAGCTGACTCTGAGAAGGGAGTCAGCCCAGAGTGGGGAGAGAGCAAATATTTTTTATGAGGAGCTTAAAGGGGAGGTGGTTGCCAGGATCAGTCTGAGGAGCTGCTGCCTTAAGGAGTCTGGGGGCAGAGATCATGTGGAACAGGCAGCAGTACAGATGTTTCCTGGAATCGAGGGTGATGTAGCTGTACTCAGACTTCCTGGAACTGAAGGCTGAGGCATAGTGCTCTGCAATGGCCTTTCCCACCAAGCGTGACATTCCTGTCTCTTTGTTCTTATAAAAACAAACAAACAAACAAAAAAGAGTGAGTTGGGGAGATGGGCACTGTTTCTCATGGCTGCTTAGTGTGGGACCTGCAGGTGGCACAGACACCTTAATCAGGAGAGAGTTCTTTGGGGATGAGAAGGTACAAGGAGGTGGTCAGAGCAAGCATTTATTGCATTGACTGATTGGTGATAGCCTGAACTTGATTTTGTAGGAATTGTGAAAGAACCTTGAGGAGGCATGGCCCAAAGAGGAAGAGGAGGAGAATACAGATAAGAGGCCCAGTTAATAGAAGGAGCCACAGGCCCAGTTCCAGATACTGGTCATTCATTGTCCAATTTCTACAGCCTTGTCATTTAGCTTTTTTGCTGCATTTCGTACCATGACTGACTGGCTGGTATAAAAGCAACATTCTTCTCCTAGGAAGACACATAGGCTGCCTTTTTCAGCTGTGAGAAGATCCAGGCCCCTATGATTTTGGAGGGCTACTGATGCCAGGGAGTCTAGCTGGCTCTGTAAGGTAAGAATGGAAGTTAGCTATTTCCTTGAGGCTGTAAGAGAGATCTTTCAAAAGGGTATGATAATAGGTCAGGGAGATGGCTAGACCTGCTATTTCTGTACCTGTGGCAGTAGCAATACCCAGACCAATAAGCAGGGGTACCATTATTAGGTTCCTATGTTGTTAGATCAGGGATCTGATTGTGACAGGCAGGGTCTGGTTCCCCAGGGTAATGCCTGGTTTTGGGCTGAGGTATGGCAGTGTGCAGGTGCCAGTCCAGTTAGTGGAGAGGCATAAATAAGTGGAAGTCCCACAAAGAAAAAAAGCACCTTGTCTGGGTAATCAGAATTGGTTATGGATGATAATGTAAGAGCTTTTTGTTTTCATATTCTCGAATTCCCAGAGTACCTTATAGGGCAGCTTCCATCAGAGGTTGGAAGAATACCCCATGGGAGATGTTGCTGTCATTTTTTTCTCTGTCCTCCCATTGGAAGAGGAATCTTTTGGTATCTATTAAAAGCCATTGTAAGGAGTAGTCAAAGGTAAGCAAGAGGAGGCACTCTGAGCAAGTGGGAGATTGGTGACAAGGGGTCCATGGATGCATGATCATGAATGGGAAGTTGCAGCTATTATAGAAATCTGCCTGTTTATTGAGCAGTGATATTGTTGTAACCTTAGGAAGGCCTGAAAGGCAGACAGGCTGAATGAATGGGTTATCCTGAGTGACCTGGTAATTGGCAGGGCTGGCTGGGGCCAGTAACAGTAGCATACAGGTATATCGATGGGGGGGGGGGGTAGATGTCCTAGAGATATATCACAGGACAGATTACACTGAATACAGATGGGGGCTTAGAAGATCAGACTAGTATCAGTAGTTATGGAGCCAAGTTTGGGCTTTGTTGAGCCCTCATATATGGAGAGATTAGCAATATAGGACTGAAGGAGTCAGGCTGCACATCCTGTCTGGGTTTTTTTGGTCATTTCATTGATGGAGAAGTTGGTCAAGGAATTTTTGTGTAAGAGTTGGAGTGGGCCTCTTGTTTCGTACTGGGGGTGGTATGGAGGTTAGTAAAGATCCAGACCTGGGGAGGGACTGAAGTGGCCATATAGATGGCTGCAGACATGGAGGTACAGAGACAGCAGTTTTTGGCTAAAGAAGGGTGGGATGAGTTTAGCAGGGAATAAGTTAGCTGTAGGGTCCTGTAGAGATAATTAGGGACCATTAGGAGAAGCAGCAGGGGTACAAACATGGGGTGCAGTGAAAAGAACAGGAGGGCTAGCCAGACAAAAGATTGCAGGGAGGAGAAGGGGAACCTAGTTATGGTGAGGGCAAACATGAATGCGAGAAATGATTCCATCCCTGAGGGAGAAGATAATCGGTTTGAAGCCATAGCAGGATTATAAGTAAAATCCAGAGGAGAATGCATGGTAGAAACAGAAAGTGTTTAGAGTCCTTTCTATCAATCATTAATATATAGATATTTATTTTTTGAAGAGAGCCCTGAAACCAAGAAAGACCAGAGCCAACTGAATGAAGGAAGTGGGTGAAGTGGCAGGATGGGTAGAGGCAGGGGATTTAAGTGTCTTCTGGAATTCAGGACAGCCATAGAGGAGATTACTTGCAGTTTCCACGAGGAGGGATCAAGCCAGTTATCAGCAGGACATAGCTTTGTCTGCAAGCAGTGTACCCAGTGGGGAGGATCTTGTAGGTGGACAGATATCAGGGTGCTATAGATGACCAGAAAGGGTCCTATCCACTTGGGCTGTTGGGACCTGAGGTTTAAATCTTTAATTAAGACCAATTTGTTAGCCAGGTTATCTTCATAAGACTGAGTGTCAAGAAAAGATTAGCAGCATGTCATATATCTTTTCAGGCTTGTTGCAGAAGTGGGAGATAGTCTCTGATGGGACTGGCCTCTGGGCTGAGGTTTGGCCAGAGAAGAAAGGTGTGGCCATATGAAAGCTTGTATGGACTGTATCCTGTAGGTTCCTGAGGGGTGGCTCAGATGTGAAGGAAAGTGATTGAGAGCAGGGAAACCCAGTGTTTTTGGAGTTGGAGTGTGAGCTTAGTCAGCTGGGCTTTGAGGAAGCTGTTGGCCCTCTCTACCTTACAAGATGATTGAGGCCAGTAAGGGGTATAGAGGTTTCATTAGGTACTAAGCAATTTGGACACCTCCTGTGTAACTTGACTAATGAAAGCTGGGCCATTAATGGATTGAATGGAGGTGAGAATGTCAAATGGGGGATAATATCGGCTCAGAGAGCTGAGACCTTCTGTGAGCTTGTGGGAAAGGCCTCAACCCATCCAGCAGTTATTGACCCAGACCAGGAGGTACCTTAACTTTTGCACTTGCAGCATGTGACTGAAATCAATTTGCCAGTCCTGAGTTGGAGAAAAGCCCCACACTTGATGTATAGGAAAAGGAGGGGGCCTCAGTAAACCCTGAGTTGTGGCATGGCAGATAGGGCATTGAGCAGTGATGGTTTTGAGAAGGTCTTCCAGGAGGGAAAGGAGATAAGAGGCTCCAGCAGTCGGCTTAGGGGTTTGTAGCCTGCATGAAAATTGTCATGAAACGATGAAAGAATGGCATGAGCTTGCAAAATGGGAAGGAAGAACATTCCTTGGATTAGGAACCATCCATCTTTGTTGGGGAGATCTTGATATTGTTGGTGTTCAGAAAGAGAATAGGCTGAGGTTATGCCAGAAAGGGCAAAATATTAACCCTTAGGGGTGTGGAGAGGGAGGTCGGCTGCCTCTTTAGCAGTCTTGTCTGCAAAGGTATTCCTGGCAGCTGTGGGGTCTGAAAGCCTTTGGTGTCCCTGCAGTGAAGTATACCAACCCAAGTTGGCAAGAGGGAAGCCTGGAGAAGGGCTTTAAAGAGTGAAGTGTTAATGACTGAAGACCCTCAAGAAGTGAGAAACCCCCCTTTATGCCCAGATGGCAGCATGATTATGTAGTATAGGAAATGCAGATTCACTGCCTGGCCCAGGGTGGCATGACCTCAAGTCCAGAATCTCCATCCAGTGCATGGCCTTCCTGCACTCACTGTCATAACCAGAGGGGGGACTTGCAGCCTTACCAGGAACTTAAGTATTCATTGAAGAGTCACCCCAGAAGTGGTGATCACAGACATGAAAAGATCACTGCAGATCCTTCACCACCAAATAAAATGTTGTGGAGATCTGATAGTCCTGAAAGCAAGTACAGTGACAGCACAGGTCACAATAAGACCAAAAATGTGCATACTCACAGAGTTAGAGAGGAAAGGTAGGACCAGTTACTCTCCACAAGAAAATTCACATAACCACAGTGCTCTTCATAGTTCAAATTCACATTCTTCTAATTCAAGCAATAATCCAAGCAAGACTTCAGGTGCACCTTATGATTCTGCAGATGACTGATCTGAGTACATTAGCTCTTCTGGGAAAAAATATTACTAGAATTGCTTAACAGAAGTTTCACAGTGGGAAAAACCAAGAGTAGCTTCAAAGAGAAGAGAGACAAAAAGAAGCAAATAAGGTGGCAGTTAATAGCTTCCCAAAAGATATGGATTACAGAAGAGAGGTGATGCAAACAATAGCCACTAGTGGGTTTGCCAGTGGAAAATCTACAGCAGGAGACAAATCAGTATCACATTCTTGCACAATTCCTTCTACATCTTCTGCCTCTGGACTAAATTCCACATCTGCACCTCCAACGTCTGCTTCTGCAGTCCCTGTTTCTCCTGTCCCACAATCACCAATACCTCCACTACTTCAGGACCCAAATCTTCTTAGACAGTTGCTTCCTGCTTTGCAAGTCACACTGCATCTCAATAATTCTAACATGGTCATATCCAAAATAAATGAAGTTCTTTTGTTTTTTGGGGGGGTACTGGGGATCAAACTCGGGACCTTGCACTTGTGAGGCAGGCAGCGGAACCACTGAGCTAAATCCTCGGCCCCAATAAATGAAGTTCTTACAGCAGCTGTGACACAAGCTTCACTGCAGTCTATAATTCATAAGTTTCTTACTGCTGGACCATCTGCTTTCAACATCTCTGATTTCTCAAGCTGCTCAGCTCTCTACACAAGCCTAGCCATCTAATCAGTCTCCCATGTCTTTAACATCTGATGCTTCATCCCCAAGATCTTATGTGTCTCCAAGGATAAGCACACCTCAGACTAACATAGTCCCTATCAAACCTTTGATTAGTACTCCTCCTGTTACATCACAGCCAAAGGTTAGTACTCCAGTAGTTAAGCAAGGACCAGTGTCAAAATCAGCCACACAGCAGCCCATAACTGCTGACAAGCAGCGGGTTCATGAACCTGTCTCTTCTCAAAGTCTTCAGTGCTCCAGTAGCCAGAGAAGTCCATCACCTAGTCCAAATAATACTTCGAGTAGTAATGCATCAAATGCAACAGTTGTCCCACAGAACTCATCTGCCCACCTACGTGTTCCTTAACACCTATACTAGCAGCATACTTCAGTGAAAGTCTCACAGAACACCTTCAGGGCTGGCCCACAGGCCATGCAAAGAAGCAGGCATCAAGACTGTGTGAAGAAGCCCATAACATGGGAAGTGTTCATATGTCAGAAATTTGTACTGAATTTAAAAGCTTAAGATCTTTAATCTGAGTATGTGAAATTCAAGCAACTTTGCAAGAGCAAAGGATACTGTTTCTGAGACAAATTAAGGAACTTGAAAAGCTAAAAAATCAGAATTCCTTTATGGTGTGAAGATGTGAATAATTAATTGTACATGGTTTTGAGTATAGGAACTATAAATCTATTACCCAATCTTAACATTTTTGAGCTGCATTTAAGTAGACTTTGGACCATTAAGCTGGGCAGAGAAAATGACAAGGGGATGATAGGGTCTGTGAGAATCAATTCAGGGGAAAAATACAGATTGATTTGTAAAACCCTTGAAATGCAGATTTCTTGTAGATGTATTCTTCATATTGTAAATATGTTTTGTAGAGTGAAGCCATGGGAAACCATGTGTAACAGAGCTTAGACATCTAAAACTAATCAGTGCTGAGATGGCTAAGTACCTAGCCTTTTACATGTAAACCTGTCTGCAAAATTAGCTTTTAAAAAAAATTGGGGGTGGGGGTAATTTATCATTCAGAAATCTTGCATTTCAAAAATTCAGTGCAAGTGTCAGGTGATTTATGTCTAAGGATGCGATTTTGAACCATATGGGCAGTGTACAAAATATCATGAAACAGCTGTTTCCACATCTGCACCTGATCAAGAGCAGTGTCTCTCCATTTGTTTTGTAGAGAAATATTTTTCATTTCCCATGTGTTCCATTTCCCTCTTAAATCCTTGATCTGATTTACCCATTTTTTAAGACTCCTCTTTTCCTCCTTTCTTAAGGCACTGTTGCTATTGCCATAGCCTTTTCATTCCTGTGTACAGCAGCTTAAAATTGCAGTGATTGAGCATAACCCACTTGTTTGTATAAATTATTGAAAATCCATTTGTACCCTATAAGAATGGACTTAAAGTACTGCTGAGCATGTGTGCTGAGAGTATACTGATTCCTCAATTGTAAGGAAATGGCCCAATGAACATGGTTGTGGGAGGGGGAAGAGGAAACAAAGCTAGTCAGATGTGAATTGTATCTGTTATAATAAATATGTTAAAACAAAAAATTGTTATTTTTCTTTTCCTTTGGTCAGTGCACATTAGAATTTGAACTACCTGGGGATTCTTTATCAGAACATTCTTGTTGAATATTTATACTTAATGGAAGTAATTCTTAAAGGAACATTTTGTTTAAAACATACTAACAGGAAATTGTGTATAAGATATTTAATGAAAATGAAATTCACCAAGAATGATTAAGTCACTTCCCAAGTGGTGGTCATTTGTTAAACCCCGGTTCTCCTGTCTTGCTATTAGGATATTTCATTTTGAAGGATGTTTGTGTTGAAGCTAACTGTTCAAGTCTGGTGTTGACTGCCGTTCTTAGCCATCACAAAACGCTAAGTCTGTGTAATTGGAGCTTCCCGCTGTTATCTGGAAATGGTGGGAAAGCTCAGCTTTGTATATTGTTTCCTAAAGTATATTAAAATAAAAAAGAAACTATTGCTACTATAAAAAAAGGAGAGGCCGGGGATTTAGCTCAGTGGTTCCGCCGCCTGCCTCTCAAGCGCAAGGACCCGAGTTCGATCCTTGGTACCAAAAAATAAAATAAAATTAAATTAAATTAAAATAAATTTTAAAAAGAAAAATGCATATTTGGAGTCTGTATAGATATTAACTCATAAGCCCTTAGCTAGCGTAAGTGCACTGGACAGGGCAATCAGCTCAGCCTGTTGAGAGGTGGTGGACAGAAGGAGAGCTGAAGCTTCTATGACAGAATCATGGGAGACGATAGCATACCTTGTCTTGGCAGGGGAGTTGGGGTTTATATGAACTCCCATCAATGAACCTGGAATGGTCAGGGTTGGGAAGGGGGAAGGCAGAAATATGAAGGAAAGAGGAGGTTGCTGGGTATATTAGAAACATGCAGTCATGTGGTTCAGGCTTTGAGAAATAGGCAAGGTGTCTATAAGGTGAGAGGCTGGGTTAAACTTGGGGGCTAAGGTGATGGTAACCATGGAGGTTTCCATGAAAAGTACATAGAGCTGAAGAAGGCAAAGGGTGGAAAGAAAATGTGAGAGGTAAGATAAAGACATGAGTCCTTGAAGGTTATGGAAAGAGTTAAGGGTGAGTGAGGCATGTGTAGTGATTTTGAGTGTTTCTAGGAGTATCTAAGCCACTGTGACAGCTGCCTATAGGCATGGCAGCCAGCCCAAGATGGTGGGATTAAGCTTTTTGGACAGGAAAATGATTGGACTTGGGCTTAGACCTTGAGTCAGAACCCTCACTACACACCTCCTGTGTTCTACTATATAGGGGCTGAAGGGTTGGATGAGTTCTGGAAGGGCCAAGGTGGGTGCTGTCTTTAGGGCCTCCTTTAAGGATTGAAAGGATGCACGAGGGAAGGTCTTGTGATCTAAAGGCTCAGCAGGATCTCCCTTGATTAGTTTTTAGAGGGGTTTAGTGAGGAGAGCAAACCCAGGAACCCAAAGGCAGATGTATCTTATTATGCTGAGAAAGGAGGGGAGTTGTTGTTTGGTTGTAGAGGTTGGGATCTGGGAGATCAAGTGGACGTGGTCCAGAGGTAGGGCTCAGGTATGTCTGCAGAGGATGATGCCCAGATAGGTGGCAGACAGGGAAGAGATTTGGACCTTAGAGGGAGATACAGGGTGTCTCTTTCAGTCTAGATTTTATAGTAAGAGGGTCTTTACAAGATGACTCCTAGGAGGAGCTGCAGAGGAGGAGGTCACCTGCATAATGTATAAGATGAAAGGGAGAGGGTGAAAGGAGAGTAAAATCATGGGCAAGAGCCTGACCAAAGTAGTGGGGACTGTCCAGGAAACCCTTTGGTAAGAGGATTCAGTTAGCTGATGGAACTGATGAGTGTCAGGGTCTGTCTGGGTGAAGGCAAAGAGAGGCTATGAGGAGGGCTTCAGGGGGATAGTGGAAAAGGCGTCTTTTAACTCCAAGACAGAGTAATGAGACAGAAGACAGAAGTGGTAGGGTTTTGGCACCACAGGGTGTGTGGGAAGGACAATCTGATTGATAGCATGGAGGTCTTGTACCAGTCTGTAAGTGCCATCCACCTTCTGTACTAGGAGAATGGGAGAGTTGGTGAAGATTAAGAGACTGTGTCATAATAGGCAAGAAATGATAGGTTGTAAGTCCTGCAAAGCCAGATCAGAGATGGGATCCTGTTGTTGGGCAGGATAGGAGTGGTCTCGCTTGAGAAAGATAGTAAGCAGTTGTTGAGATGAAGCCAGGGACAGAGTGGCGGTATCCCAGACCCTGGGGTTGAGATGAGGGGAGATGATGGGAGCTGTAGGGTGGGGTCAGGGAAGGAGACGTTAGGGTGGCTATAAGTGTTGGTTATGTCCCAGGGATGGTTAGAATGGCTGACAACTTGGTTAAGGTGCCTTGCCTTAAAAGGTGAACCAGATTGGGGAGGAGGGGCTCAAGGTCTGGAGACTTTGCTGTCAATGCCCACAACAGTAGCTGGGGCTGGGAAGACATCCTTGGAAAGACAGAAGGGTGGAATGGGTGGTCCCTGTGTCAATCAGGAAAGGGATGGACTTACCCTTCACTGTAAGAGTTACCCAAAGTTCAGCATCTGAGAAGGTCCAGGGGGCCTCCAAGGCCTTCAGGCAGTTTCAGTCTTTGGTGGCCAGGTCAATAGGTATGGGAAGGAGCTGGTCAGGGGTCCTGGGATTGTGACCCAGAGGTGGCTGCTGCCATTGGGCAGTCTGACTTCCAGTGGAGTCCCTCACAGAAAGGGGACAGTTTGGGAGGAATCCAAGGCTACAAGCATTCCCTACCTCAGTGACCATTCTGGTGGCATTGGAAGCATGGCCCTGGAAGGGTGTTTCTGGTCAGAGGCACCTTAGTTCCCTTTGTGGTCAACCCGGTGGTTGACCTTGGAGGTCTTCTACAGCAGAGGCTTACATCTATCTGCAGCTCAGAAATGCACTCCTTTTGAGCACTTTCATCTCTGTTTTTGAAGACCTGGAAAGTCAGATGAATTAGCTCCTGTTGTGAGGTTTGAGGGCCAGTCTCCGGTATTTGTAATTTTTTTCAAATGTCTGGGGCTAACTGGGTAATAAAGTGCATCTTAAGAATAAGTTACCCTCTGCCCTCTCTAATCTAATGTTATGAATCACCTAAGGGCAGTGGCCAGGCAGGCCATAAACTGGGCCAGCTTTTCATCTCTGGTCTGAGTGGTCTCTTTGAGTTTATCAAAATTAACTGCCTTATGGGCTGCCTTGCAAAGTCCCTTTACTAGGTAGGAGACCATGTGATTTTGGTTGGCTATGTCTGGGGATCCTGCCTGATAGTTCTAGTGTGGATTCTCTTAGAGGACGTCTCTGGGGCCCTCCAACAATTAGGGCTGATGGCACCTGCAATCCTTACCATAGGTCCAGGCCAGGAACAATATTTGCTCCCATTTATCTGAGGAGAGAGTGAAGCAAAGGATGACGTTTAAATCAGTCCAGATAAGGCAGTAAGTATGACTGGGTCAGGTATTGGAACTCTTGGATATATTGGGTAGGGTCTGATGAAAAGGAGCCCAGATGCTAGCTGATCTTGGAGAGGTCAGACAGAGAGAAAAGAACATGGACTCAGACTATGCCCTCTGCTCCCACCACTTCACAAAGCAGGAACTGAGGAGGAGGGGCAAGGGATGGTGGCCAAACCATAGTCCAGCCTGGGTATAGGGTGGGTTGGGGCTGGGTAAAGTATATGGAGGAGGGTTAGAGACAGGGGATTTAGAGACAGGGTGTGGCATTGGATACAAAGAGGCAGGAGACTCTGTGGAGTGCTGCCTGAGAGAAGTGAGGGTGCTGGGGAGAGTGAGGTCAGTAGGGTCTGTCATCAAGGAGGAGTAGACGTTGGAGGGGAACTAGGGTGGGGGTGTAAAAGGGAGGAACAGAAAAAGGATTTGAGAGGAGTCACAGAAGGAGCACAGGGTGGGGAGGTTATGGAGTGTAAAGAATGTGTGTACATAGGGTACCTCAGACTATTTGCCCAATTTTCAATAATAATTACCCAAGTCCCACAAGATAGAAAAATCAAAGTTGCCTTTTTCCAGCCATTGGGAACCATTCTCAACCTTATTTTGTGGCCAAGCAGTATTACAAAAAAAATGAGGTGCTTGGGCTTCAGACCGGGGTGAGGTGGAGAGGTTTTAGATTCTTTAGGAGCTAGGCTAAGGGGAAGGAGGGGGATAATAGATGAAAGGAGATTATCCATGGTGAACAGAGAAGGGTAAGGAGAGCAGCAGCAAAGGTCCACAGTGGACATCTTCAGTTGGGACTCAGGGCCGTAAGATAACATGTGTGGTTGACCAAGGCAAGTATCTCTGTAGTTGGCCAGACACCAAGGGAAGACTGTCTTTCTGGAGACCAGCACTGGATTTAAGAGACATGGGAAGCAGAGTGAGCCTCTCCCTGTCTCGGTGGGTGAGGGGTTAGTGAAAAAAATCTCACCTGATCTGAAGTGGCCAGCAGGGACTGCATGGAACACAGTCTGAGGAGCTGATGTCACAGGGTGGCATTGTCAGAATATAAGGCTAGGGATAGAACTTGAAACCCTTCCAGGGAGGATCAGTCTACCGGAAGCATGGAGAGCAAAGAGACTCAGGCAGGCTTTCTTGAGCAGCAAGGCTATTCATTCACTTGGGTGCAAACTGAGTCTGAGAAGGGAGTCAGTCCAGAGCTGGAGGAGAGCAAAGATTTTTAAGGGGGAGCTTAAGGTAGTTGCCAGGTGTTAGAAGTGGTTGCCAGGCCTTGGGAAGTCTGGGAGCAGAGATAGTGTGGCCACACTCCTAAAAATGGACAGGAGTACAGATGTTTCCTGGAATCAGGACAGTGTAGCTCTACTCAGACTTCCAGGAACTGAAGACTGGGTGGGGCATGGTGTTCCGCATAGGCCTTTCCCACCAGGTGTGACACTCATTATCTAAGCTCTTCTCTGTCTCCCCTCCCCACTACTCTTCCTGGCCTCTAGTGATCACTGTTCTATTTCTATGAAATCAACTTTTTTAGCTTGCATATATGAGCAAGAACATATGATATTTGGTTTGATATTTGATATTTAGTTCTTTGAGGTATCTCCATACTGATTTCCACAGTGCTTGCACCAGTCAACACTCCCACCAGCAGTGGAGCAGGGTTCCTCTTTCCCCACAGCCCCGACAGCATTTGTTATTGGTTGATTTCATGATAGCAGCCATTCTTTCTGGAGTGAAGTGGAATCTCAGCATTGTTTTCATTCTCATCTCTCGAATGACCAGTGATGTTGAACATTTTTCATGGGTTTATTTGCTATTTCTACTTCTTTGTCTGAGAAATGTCTGTTCATTTCAGATGCCCAGTTTTGGATTGGGTCTTTAAATTTGGCTGGCCTGACTTTTTAAAGTTCCTTATAGATTCTAGATAGTAGACCTTTGTCTGAGGAACAGCAGGTGAAAATTTTTTCCCACATTGTGGGTTGTCTCTTCACTCTGTTGGTGGTTTCTCTTGCTGTGCAGAAGCTTTTTAGTAAGAAGAGATCCCACTTGTTGATTGTTTGTGCTAGTTCACAGGCAACTGAGGTTTTGTTCATAAAATCTTTTCCTACATCAATGTCTTCAAGAGTTCTACCTAACCTCTGTTCCATCCGGTTCAGCATTTCTGTTTTAATATTCAGATCTTTAATCCATTTTGATTTTAGTTTAGTGCATGGTGAGAGATACAGTTTGAGTTTTAATCTTTGGCAAGTTGAAACCCAATTTTTCCAGCACCATTTATTAAAGAGGCCATCTTCTCAGTGGTTTCAACGCCTGCTATGCAAGCGCAAGGACCCGAGTTCAATCCCCGGTACCCAAAAAAAAAACCAAACAAACAAAGAGGCCATCTTTCCTCCAGTGAGAGTGTTTGGCTCTTTTGTCAAAGTTGAGGTGGCTGAGAGTGTCTGGAGTTGTTTCTGCATCTTCTAATCTGTTCCACTGGTCCTCAGGCCTGTTTCTTTGCCAGTACTGTGCTGTTTTTATCACAGTAGCTTTGTAGTACAGTTTCTAGTTGGACCTTGTAATACCCCCTGCCATGTCTCTGTTACCTAAAATTGCTTTTGTTATTCTGGGTCTCTTCTTGTTCTAAATGAATTTTTGGATTGTTTTCTCACAGTCCTTGAAGTATGCTGCTGGAATTTCAATTGGGATTGCACTGAATCTATATAGCAGTTTTGGAAGTATGGCCATTTTCATTATGTGGATTCTTCCTACCCAGGAGCAGGGGATGTCTGTCCATTTTCTGATATCATCTTCAATGTCTCTTTTCAGAGTGCTACGCTTTTCAGAGAAGAGGTCTTTGATTTCTTTTGTTAGGTTGATTCCTAGGTATTTCAGTTTTTTGGATGCTATTGTGAAAGGGATTGTTTGCTTATTCCTCTCTCAGTGATTCTGTTGTTCATGTAGAGGAAAGCTATTGATTTTTGTGTGTTGACCTTGTATCCAGCTACTTGACTGAATTTGGTTATTAAGCCTAGAAGACTTTTGGTGGAGTTCTTGGGGTCTTCTATACAGAGTATCATGTCATCCGCAAATAATGACAATTTGACTTCTTCATTTCCTATCTTTATTCCTTTTATTTCTTTCTCTTGTCTAGTTGTCGTGGCTAATGTTTCCAAAACTATATTGAACAGGAGTGGTGATAGTGGACATCCTTGTCTTGTTCCTGATTTTAGTGTGAAGGATTTCAGTTTTTGACCATTTAGTATAATATTAGCTGTTGATTTTTCAAAGATGGCATTTATCATATTGAGGTAGAGACCATCTATTCCAATTTTGTGTTGGGTTTTTGTCATAAATGTGTGTTGGATTTTGTTGAATGCTTTTTCTGGCTCTATTGAAATGATCTTATGGTTTTTGTCCTTGGCTTTATTGATATAGTGTATTACATTGATTGATTTGCGTATGTTGAACCATCCCTGCATCCCTAGGATGAATCCCACTTGGTCAGGGTGTATGATCTTCTTGATGATCTTCTGCATTCTATTTGCCAGTATCTTATTAAGGAATTTTGCATCTATGTTCATTAGTGAGATTGGCCTATAGTTCTCTTTTTCAGTTGGGTCTTTCTCTGCTTTGGGGATCAAGGTGATGCTTGCTTCCAGGAATGAATTTGGGAGTATTGCCTCCCTTTCAATTTCATTGAAGAGTTTAAACAGTAGTGGCAGCAGTTCCTCTCTAAATGTCTTGTAGAATTCAGCGGTGAAGCCATTAGGACGTGGGCTTTTCTTATTTGGTAAGTTTTTAATTACATTTTCAATTTCATTGATTGATATTGGGTTGTTTAGAATTTTTAGGTCTTCTTCGTTCAACTTTGGTAATTCACACGTATCTAGGAATCTGTCATTTTCTTCTGTGTTTTCCATCTTATTGGCATATAGGTTCTCGAAGTAGGTATTGATGATCCTCTGGATTTCTGCTGGGTCCATTGAAATTTCATCCTTTTCATTTGTAATTGCATGGATTTGGGCCTTTTCTTTCCTTTTCCTGTTAAGGTTGGTTAAGGGTTTTTCGATTTTGTTTATTCTTTCAAAGAACCAACTCTTGGTTTCATTGATTTTTTTGTATCGTTCTCTTAGTCTCCATTGCATTGATTTCTGCTCTGATTTTTATAATTTCCTCCCTTGTATGAGCTTTGGGTTTGTTGTGCTTTTCTTTTTCCAGAAGCTTGAGGTTCAGCATCAGGTTGTTTAATTGGGCTCACTCTGTTTTCCTAATATGTGTATTCAGTGCTATGAATTTCCCTCATAAGGCTGCTTTCGTTGTGTCCCATAGATTCCGATATGTTGTATTGTCATTGTCATTTAATTGTAGGAACTGTCTGTTTTCTTTCTTTCTTTCTTTTTTTTTTTTTTTTTTTGTGGTACCAGGGATTGAACTCAGGACCTTGTGCCTGCGAGGCAGGCATGGTGCCACTGAGCTAAATCCCCAGCCCCATGTAGGAACTTTCTGATTTCTTCTTTAATTTCCACTGTGAACCATTGGTTATTCAGAAGTGTGTTGCTCAATTTCTGTGTGTTTATGAAATTTTTGCGGTTTCTTTTGCTATTGATCTCCAATTTCATCGCATTATGTTCTGATAATATGCACTTACTTAACATGTACTGTGAGTGAGTATGAGGTCTATTTTGGAGAACAACCCATGTGCAACTGAAAAGAATGCATATTCTGATTTTGTGGAGTGGAACACTGTGTAAACATCTGTTAAGTTCATTTGTTCAAGAGTTTGATTGAGTTCTAGTATTTCATTGTTCATTTTTTGTCTAGTTGATCTATCTATTTGTGAAAGTGGAGTATTGAGGTCCCCCACTATTATTGTATTACTGCTTATATGATTTTTCATGTCCATTAGTATTTGTTTTATATAGTTGAGTGTACTACTGTTTGGTGCATAGATATTTATGATTGTCATCTCTTCCTCTTGGATTGTTCCCTTTACAAGGATGTAGTGTCCTTTGTCTCTCTTAATCAGTGTTGATTTGAAATCCACTTGATCTGCAAAGAGGATAGATACTCTTGCTTTTTTCAGGTTCCTGTCACATGGAGTATTATTTTCCACCCTTTAACTTTCAGACTATGAGTTTCTTTTTGAATTAAGTGTGTTTCTTGTATGAAGCATATTGTTGGATCTTGCTTCTTGACCCATCCTGCCAGTCTATTTCTTTTGATTAGTGAATTGAGACCATTAACATTGATGGTTGTAACTGATACATATTAACTTGTCATTGTCATGACTTTTCTTTCTATTGAATTTTCCCCCTTTGCATTTAATTTCTTGTCGTGCCAGATGAATTCATTCTGCTGTGCTTCCTGGGGTTGTGATCCTCATTGTCTGTTCCTAGGATATTATCTAAACATTTTTTGAATGCTGGTTTGGTATTCATGAAGTTTCTGGGGTGCTCTTTGTCATGAAAGTATCTTATTTCTCCATCAATTTTGAAAGATGCTTTTGCAGGGTACATCAATCTAGGTTGGAGGCTGTTTTCGTTTAGGGCTCGGAATACATCACTCCAAGCTCTTCTTACCTTGAAGGTTTGCATTGAGAAGTCTGCTGTGATTCTGATGGGCTTTCCTTTGTATGTGATTTTTTTCTTTTCTCTAACTGCTTATAGAACTTTGTTCTTCTGTTGGGTTTCTGGAATCTTAACAATTTTATGTCTATGTATAGATTTTTTTGATCAAGGCTATTTGGAGTCCTATATGCCTCACTTATCTGTATGTCAAGCTCTTTTCCCCTGCTTGGGAAGTTTTCTGCCATCACTTCTGTGAACAGCTTTTTTATGTTGTCTGCACGCTCTTCTGTTTCTTCATTGACTCCAATCAGTCTTATGTTATTTTTCTTTGCATCAACTAGCAGATGCTGGATTGATTTCTCGTGGTCCCTTATAATTTTAAAGCAATGTTTCTTTTCCTGGTCACTAATTGCAATCTTATCTTCTACATCTGAAATTCTGTCCTCACATTGGCTCACTCTGCTGCGTAGTCTTTCAGTGGAGTTTTTAATCTTCTGAAAATCTGTTTGCATCTGTTTTATGGATTCCATTTGTTTCCCATGTTGAGATTCCATCATGTTCCTCAGCTCCTCTATTTTTTTTATCTGTGTCCTCTCTAGATTTATTAATCATGTTTTGCAGTATTGGCACAATCTCTGCTGTTATCTGAGAAATTATTTCTGATTTAATTTTTCCAGATCCTCTTTTGTTGCCAGTTCATGGAGTCCAGGTGGCTGAGTATCAGAGTGTTCCATCTTGTTTCCCTTTGGTTTGCTGTAGATGACCTGGAAGTCTGGTTTTGAGGCTTGTTTACATGACTTCTCATTTTGATGGGGGGTGGGGGGTGCTGTTCGCATCCACACAGCTTACCTCCTCTATGCTGGGACCAGTGCTGGGGTGACCCAAAAGCCTCCTCCTCTGCACTGGAAGCAGTGCTATGGTGACCTGGAAGCTTCCTCCTCTGCACTGAGAGTGGTGGTATGGTGGCCTGGAAGCCTCCTCTTCTGGGCTCAGAGACTCCTTTTCATCTTTTATTGCTCTTCTTTCTTATCTTTCTTTTATTTTCCTATATTTTTCTGTTTATCTTATTCTTTGTTTGTTCTTTCCTGCAACAGAAATATTCTTGAATACTACTAATTTTCTTTTAGTCTCAATAGGATTCCCCATCTCACTTTTTTCTCCTCTTTCTCATATCTCATTGACTGATTTCTCAAATTTTGCTTTTTTCATTCCCTGGTTCCCCACCCCCTCTATCTTTATTAATCCAACTACTAAGCTTCATGAATTTCTAGATTGCTTGTTAATTTTATTCTATTGCTGTTGAATCCTGCTCTATTTAGTAGAGGTAAATTTGTCCCATTTAGTAAATATTTACTGTAGGTCAATACTTGGTTTGTCTTAGTGTTCATACTATATCTATAGAACTTTCTGTGGTTAAGGGCAGTACATTATTGGTCCATAGGGTTTGTCAATACTCATTTTGTATTTGATGCTGTAATTATGCTGATTTTATTATTATAGCCAAGGTACATACCTGTTGCTATTAATTAGTTTTCTTGTGATTCCTTGAGGTCATTAACAATACTGTAGCCCATTCCTGGAAAACAAGATACTGCGCCAAATATGCTGTAACCTCATATCCCAAGTAAACAGAGGTATTTGGATCCTGGGACAAAGGCAAAGACCAGTAGTTAATCACACCCAGAAGACACCACTGAAAAATAGACATTAACTAAAGAGGTCTCCCTGCTAGAAACAAAATATTTCACTACATTCAACACACAAGCCTTAACACAAAAACTAGAAATGTAAGACAAGCCAACAAAATGCCTCCCAAAACTCCCAGCTCCCCCAAAACTAATCCACGGGACATTGAAGACAAAGAAACCAAAGGAGATGCACCAGAATTATTCAAAATGACATCAGGGGAGAAAACAAAACAGATCAATATGGCATTTGGCAAGCTTACAGAAGATATAAGTAAAAAAATACTGGGCCAAGTAAAATGATCAATGAGTCTAAAGAAGACACTACTAAAAAGTGAGGAGAGCTAAACAAAATGATGCAAAGCAAGAGTCCCCAGCATAAAAAAGAATTAGAGTTCATGAAAAGGCTCTAAATAGATATTCTGAAGATTAAAAATTCTACTGAAAGTATGGGCACCAGTAGTGACCAATGTGATATATAGAGTGTCAAAACTGGAACACAGAATTGTTGTCAGTGAACAATTAATAAGAGATACAATAAGTCCCTAACTTAGGAATGAACTCCATTCTAGGAGAACGTTCCTAAGTCAGATTTGTTCATAAATCTCACAATGGGAGTCTTATACATCTTTGACACATATCTACAATGTAAAGTATAAAAGAACCAAATGTGAAGTCCATTCATATCTGTGAAAGTTTGCAACTTGAATGTTCTTAAGTCAGGGACCTTAAAAACAAGAGAACATGAAAAATGTATCCTAGAGCTCTTAGATGATGCCAAGAAGATTACTGTAAGATTACTTGAAATTAGTGGAAAATAAGACAACAAATAGCATTAAAAATACATGTTTACTTAAATAATAGCAAACTTCCCAAATAAATGAAAAGAATTTAACATACAGATAAGTGAAGCATATAGAACCCCAAATAGCTACGATCAGAAAAGAACCTCTCCATGACATAGTCAAAATCCTTGAAGTCCAACACAAGAACAGAATCTTTAAAATGGTTAGAGAAAAAAAAAATGGTTAGAGAAAAGCAACAAATCACTTATAAAGATAAACCCATTACAATTATAAGAGACTTCTCAACACATACCTTAAAGTCCAGGAGAGCTTGGAGTAAAATATTTCAAGCTGTAAAATAAAACAATTTCTAACCCAGGCTGATATATCATGCAAAAGTATCTTTCCAGATTGATGGAGAAATAAAATATTTTCATGATAAAGAGCATCTAAAGAAATTCATGACCACTAAATCAGCACTACAAAAAATTCTGAAGGATAGCCTAGAAAGAAACAGTGAAGCTAACAATGATAAAAGGTCTACTAGAATGAATATACCAGTTTTTAAGCAGTTAAGTAGCAAGAAAAAATAGTAAATCAGCAACAGGAAAAAGAGGCAATGACAGGAATAAGTCAATGTATGTCAGTAATAACTGTCAATGTGAATGGTCTCAATTTCCCAATCAAAAGGCACTGACAGGCAGAATGAATCAAAAACAAAATCCAACAGTATATGTATACAAGAAACACATTTAACCCAAAAAGTAATTCAAGCCTAAGAGGATGAAAAACAGTATTTCATTCTATAGGAACTCCTCACCTCAAAAGAAAAAAAGCAGGTGTAACTATCCTATATTCATTCAAAGTAGATTTCCCAGGAAAACTGATCAAAACAGGCAAAGAATGTCACTACATATAGGTTAAGGAAACAGTCCAAAAAAAAGATATAACAATTATTAACAAATATGCACTGAACAGTGGAGTGGCCAACTTCAGAAAACAAATACTACTAGACATAAAAGACCAGAGAAATATAAACACAATTATACTGGGGGACCTCAGTACCCAACTATCACCAATAGATCAACTAGACAAAAAAAACCAACAGAAAATATCATGCTTGAATAAATAAAACCTTTGAACAAATGGTATTAATAGATATCTACAGAGTTCCACCCAACAACAGAATACACATTATTTTAGCAGCATATGGAACATTCTCCAAAATAGAACACATAATAGCCAATAAAGCAAGCTTAACTAAATGTAAAAAAGTTGAGGGCCAGGGATTTGGCTCAGTGGCACTGCACCCACTTCACAAGGGCAAGGTCCTGAGTTTGATCCCTGGTACCAAAAAAAAAAATGTAAAAAAGTTGAAATTGTACCTTGCACATTATCAAATTATAGTGCAATGAAACTAGAAATCAACGACAAAGGAAAACAAATTATACAAAGGCATGGAAACTAAACACTATACTCGAATTAAAAAATAGGTTTCAGTAAAAAATAAATAAATAAGACAGTTACTAGAACTAAATGATAATGCCAGTGCAGCTTACCAGAACTTTAGGGATACAATGAAGCAGTCCTAAGACAGAACTTTATACTGGTGAATACCCACATCACAAAACAGAACAAGCCCAAATAAATTACCTAATAATACATCTCAAGATCCTAGAAAAACAAGAACAATCCAAACCCAAAGCTAGTGCAAAGAAGAAAATTATAAAGATCAGAGCAAGAAATAATGAAATTGAGACCCCAAAAATTAATGAATCAAAGAGTTGGTTCTTCAAATGAATAAACAAATAGACAAATGCTTAGTCCATCTATCTCAAAAAAGGAGAGAAAAGACCCAAGTCAGTGCAGTTAGAAATGAAAAAGGTGAAATCACGATGGACACTGCCAAAATCAAAAAGATTATTTACAACTACTTTCCAAACCTATAAGCCAATAAATTGAAGAATTCAGAAGAAATGGATAGATTCCTAGATACTTGTGAATTACCAAAACTGAATTAAGATTTTTAAATCCTGAATGATCCAATAACAAGCAATGAAATTGAAGGAGTAATGATAATAATAATAATAATAATAACCTACCAACTAAGAAGAGCCTAGGTCTGGATAGGTTCATTGCTGCATTCTAAAAAAACTTCAGGGAAGCTCTAACACTAATATTCCTCAAGCTTTTGATGAAATTGAAAGGTAAAGAGTATTCCCAAAGTCATTCCTGTAAGCTCGCATCACCCTGATTCCAAAACCAGACAAGAGTGGGTTGGGGATTTAGCTCAGTGGTTTTGCCACCTGCTGTGCAAGCACAAGGACCTGAGTTTGATCCCTGGTACCAAAAAAAACCCCAAAAAACAAAGGTCCAATCAAAAAAAGAGAACTATAAGCCAATCTCTTAAATGAATATAGATGCAAAAATCCTCAAAAGATACTGGCAAACAAAATAAAATAAATCATCAAAATGATCATACATCAGTGGGCTGGGGATTTAGCTCAGTGGCACTGTGCCTGCCTCACAAGCCTGAGTTCAGTCCCCAGTACCGCAAAAAAAAAAAAGATCATACATCATAGTCAAGCAGACTTCATCCCAGGGATACAAGGATGGTTCAAAATATGCAAATCAATAAATGTAATATATCACATAAACAGAAAAAGGGCGAAAATCATATGGTCTTCTCAATAGATACAGAAAAAAAGTCTGACAATTCCAGCATATTTTCACAATAAAAACATTGAAGAAAGTAGTTATAGAAAGACCTTATCTCAATCTGATAAAAACAGTTTGTGACAAACCTACTGCCAACGTATTTAATGGGGAAAAACTGAAAGCTTTCCCTCTAAAATAAGGAACAAGACAAGGTTGTCCACAATCACTCCTGTTCAACACAGTACTCAAAACATTAGCAAGAGGGCAGGGGATTTAGCTCATTGGTTTCGCCACCTGTTGCACAGCTGCAAGGATCCAAGTTCGATCTCTGGTACAAAAAAAAGAAATTAGCAAGAGCAATTAGACAAGAAAAATAAAAGGGTATGTATAGGAAAGGAAGAAAGTCAAATTATCATTATTTGCAGATGACATGATTCACTACATGGAAGACCAAAACAAAAACGTCCAACAAAAGTCTCTTAGAGGACTTCCAGAAAAATATCAGATTGGTGAGTGACAACTCAGCCTTTCCAAGATTTGGAATCCATACACTGGAAAATAAAAACTTGAGAAAGAAAGAAAAGAGAGAAGTAGATCCCATAACCAAGCAGGAACTGCGAGAAAAATTAAAACCTACAGAGAAATTGAAGACACAGAACACAAGGCAGAGAAAAGGGAAAGAGGTACTCTGCACTTTCTCTCTGGCTCCCAGCTCATGGCTCAGGAAAGGGAAGACCAAACCTATAGAAACAAAGTGAAACCTGAGGCCTCCATGGGGCCTCAAGGAAAAATGCAGTAGCAGAATGGACTGGCAGGTGCTGTGCAGTGCCAGCAGAGCATGGGATTGTGCTCCCATGTGAGTCCTTCAACAGGCAACAGCTGGTGAGTGTCTACAGTCCAAGTGCCCACCATATCCCTGAAGAGTGCTTGGTCGGATGTCATCCCAGGAAAAGGTTGATTATTTGAACCCAGAACTCAGAGCTTTGGGATAGCTTCTGTTCACAGCTCCCAGTGTGATGTTCCTACAGTACTTGGGTGAGAGACAGCCATAGAAGACAGCTGAAGTTAGAGAGCATACTGGAAAAAGACCCCCTTAGGTTTTGATCTAAAGAATATAGACCCCACCTTCACAGCCAGAGGTCAGGCCTAACCTGAGTTACTGTGGAATTGAAAGTCTCAGCATTGGTGCCCTTGCCCTATTCTGTGCTTCCTGCTGGTACCTGCATGAAGCATGGACAGAGGTCTGAATGCCTTCTTTATCTACCAGCGTGAGCAGAGACACGTCTTCACTTGAAAATTGCCCCAAAATTGTAGATCCCAGATAAAAACCACACATTCAAAATCACAGAGAAATTTCTTTCTGTGAGTGTGTGTGTAGTTGCCCCCTCCTTTACTTTTCTCTTTTTTTCTTCTTTTCCTCTTTCTATACTAAATCATTGAGGTTTGGAGAATTTTCCTTTGTCCTTTTTCCTTGCTCCTTCTCTCTTTTGCTTGTTTAATTTTTTCTTTCTTTTTCTTCTCTTTTAATTTTTCTCCCTTTAATCTTTTCTCTTTTATTTTTACTCCTCATATAATTTCTTTTTTTCTCCCTCTTTTTCTTGTCTTTTTTGTGCCAGGGATTGAACTCAAGACCTCGCGCTTGCAAGGCAGGTGGTGGCACCACTGAGCTAAATCCTTGACCCAACCCTCTTTTTTCTTTTATCTTCTATTTCATTTCAGTGTTTTCTGTTACCCTTACTTAATCCTATAAACATCTTTCTACTCTCCAATAGGATCTTTTGTCCCACTTCTCTCTCCTCCTTTCTCAAATCAGATACAGTGGTACCTTGGTTCACAAACTTAATTCTCTCCACGATTCTAAACACAAACTGAACTGGACAAGAATTGAATCAAATTTCTCCATAAGGTGAACATTGAACCAAACTATTGAATTTGATTCAGTTCTCATCCAACTCAGTTTGTGACCAGAATTGTAGAAACAATCCAGTTCATCAACCAAGGTACCACTGTAGACTTAGGTTTCAATTTTCCACTTGCATTCCTAACCCCCTATAACATTAACAGTATAACTGTAAAGCTTTATTAATCTTCAGATAGTTAACTCTGTAAAATTACTGTTGAATTCTTTTCTATCATTAGCAGAGATGTAGCTGAAATTTTTAATACTTATTAGCTATAAGTCAATACCTGGGTTGTATTTATGTTTACACTATAACTATGAATTTCTTCTCTGTGGTTAAGAGTGATACATAATTGGTTCTTATGGTATGTTAATATCTAGTTTGTCTTGAATGGTACTATTGTAGCCAGTATTACCAGCGTTGCATAATCGTTGCTATTAATGGTTTTTTTTCTCTAAGGCAAAACACAAATTACCTTTGTTACATTAACAATTCTAGAATATATTTCCAGAGAATTTGAGGTTGGGCCAGTTACACTATATGCTCCCTTCTCAAATTAATTAAAATGGTTGGGGGCCAGGGATTTAGCTCAGTGGTTTCACCACCTGCTGCGCAAGCTCAAGGACCCGGGTTTGATCCCCGGTACCAAAAAAAAAAAAAAAAAAATGGTTGGATCTTGGCCTGAGACAAAGGACTATAGTTACCCATGCCCAGAGTACATTACTGAAGAGAGTTCTCTAACACTAGTAACAAAGTCTTTACACCTTAAGCATCCACAAACCTCAGCTCAAAAGAAAGAAAAAACAATAATAACATTAGAAGCCAAGCCAACAAAATGCCTCCCAAAACTACTAATTCCCTTGAAGCCAATCCAGAGGGCTTCAAAGGGGAGAATAACATTACCCACACACCCACGTTACTTGAAAGGATAACAGAGGAGGTTAGAAAATAGATCAAAGAGGTATTCAGCAGTATGACAGAAGATAGAACTAAACAAATTATGAAAGTAAAAACCAAACTGATCCAGGAGCTTTCAGAAGACACTTAAAGCTAAGCTAAATAGAACAATACAAAACATGACTGACCAGTTTAGCAGAGTCTATGAAAAGTTTTTAATCAGATATCCACGAGATTAAAAATTATATTGAAAGTAGAGGCAGCAGAGGCAACCAATGTGAGAACAAATTTTAGAACTAGAAGACATTGGTGACTTCAAAGACCAACTACTCAGACACCTTAAAAACAACAAGAGAACATGAAAAATGCATCCGATAGCTGCTAGATGACTCAAAGAAGAGTAATTGGAATAAATGAAAAACCAAAAGACAACACAAATGGCATTTAAAACCTATTCACAGAAAAATAATTGCAGTTGTGGTTCCGCTACCTGCCTCGAAAGTGCAAGGTCCCGAGTTCGATCCCCGGTACCAAAGAAAAGTGGTTCTGCCACCTGCCTCGCAAGCACAAGGTCCCGAGTTCAATCCCCAGTACCTAAAAAAAAAAGGAAAATAATTGCAGAAAACTTTCCAAACATAAGGAAAGAAATAAACATACAGATAAGTGAGGCATATAGAACTCCAAATAGCCACAACCAAAAAAGAACCCCTCCATGGCATATTATACTCAAGGTACCAGAAATTCATCACAGGGACAAAATTCTAAAAGTTGTTAGAGAAAGGCAACAAATCACATATAAAGGTAAACCCATTAGAATTACAACAGACTTCTCAACACAAACCTTAAAAACCAGAAGCACTTGGAATGAGGTATTTCAAGCTATAAAAGATAACTTCCAACCCCAATTTATGTATCCTGCAAAACTATCCTTCAAAATTGACAAGTTATTTCTATGAAAAGGGGCACCCCAAGAAATTCATGATCACCAAACCAGCATTACAAAACATTCTCAAGGACATTCTAGAAAGAGACAATGAAGCCAACAATGCCAATAAATAAAAAAGAATGAATACACCTTGCACAATGACCAGCTAAGCAACAGGGAAAAAAAAATAAGGAAATCAGCAATAAGAAAATAAAGCAATGGGCTGGGGATTTAGCTCAGTGGTTTCACCACCTGCTGCGCAAGTGCAAGGACCCAAGTTTGATCCCCGGTACCAACAAAAAAGAAAAAAGAAAATAAAGCAATGAGAGGAATAAGTTAATACTTTTCAGTAATAACTCTCAATATGAGTGTTTTCAATCCCCAATTAGAAAATACAGATAGGCAGAATGGATCAAGAAACAAAACCCAACAATATACAGTATACAAGAAGCACATATAATTCAAAAAAGAAATTCACAAATTAAAAGTCAAAGGAGGGAAAACAATATTCCATGCAACAGGAACCTGAAAACAAGCAGGAGTAGCTATCCTAATTTCAGAGAAAGTGGATTTCAAGTCAAAAACTGATCATAACTACATATTGCTTAAGGGAACAATTCAACAGGAAGAGATAACAATTATAAACATATATGCACCAGTTATTAGCATGTGCAACTTCATAAAACAAACACTAATGGATGTGAAAAATCAGATAAACACCAACACAATTGTAATGGGGGTCCTCAATATCCCACAGACAGAAATAGACCAACTAGACAAAAAAATCGACAAATATGAGTTGAACCAAACCTTCCAACAAACAGACTTAATAGATAAGTACAGATAATTTCACCTAACCACAACAGAATATACATTCTTCTCAGCAGCACATAGAGCTTTCTTCAAAATAGACCACATATTAGCCATTATGACATACAGGGACCTATGGGGCACAATGAAAGCAATCCTAAGAGGGACATCTATAGTAGTGAATGCCCACATCAGAAAAACAGAGGAATCACAAATAACCTAATGATGCATTTCAGTGTCCTAGAAAAATAAGAACAGTCTAACTCCAAAGCTAATACAAGGAAGGAAATTATAAATATCGCAGCAGAAATTAATGAAATTGAGACTAAAAAATTACAAATAATGAATTGAAGAATTGATTCTTTGAAAGAATAAACAAAATAGAAAACCCTTAGCCAATCCTACCAAAATAAGAAAAGACCCAAATACATGTAATTAGAAAAGAAAAAGGCAAAATCAAAATGGATTCCACTGAAATCCAGAAGATCATTGGTAACATCTTTGAGAACCCGTAACAAAATGGAAAATTCAGAAGAAATTAATAGATTCCTAGAAGTATAAACTACCAAAGCTGAACCAAGAAGATTAAGAATCCTGAAAATTCTAGTATCAGTCAGTGAAATTGAAGAAGTAATAATAATTTTTAAAAAAAAAAGCTACCAACTATTGAAAGGCCAGGTCCTAATGGATTCACTGGGAAATGCTGTAGGAATTTTAGAGAAAATCTAATGGCAATCCTCCTCAAACTTTCTAATGAAATCAAAAAGGAAGCTGTACTCCCAAAATCACTCCTGGAAGCAAGCATTATCCTGATTCCAAAATCAGACAAGGACCCAACCAAAAAAGAGAACACTGGCCAGTATTTTTAATGAACATACATGTAAAAATTCTTTATAAGATACTGACAGAATGCCACAAATTATCAGAAAGATCATTCACCATGGCCAAGTAGGATTCATTCAGAATGCGAGGATGGTTCAACATAGGCAAATTAATAAGTGTAACATACTACATAAACAGAAGCAAGGACAAAAAACACACGATCATCTCAATTGATGCAAAAAATCTTTTGACAAAATACAGCATCCATTCATGATAAAGCCCCTTGAGAAAATAGGTATAGGAAGACTTTATCTCAATTTAATAAAAGCCATCTCCAACAAACCAGTGACTGATATCATATTAAATGGAGAGAAGCTGAAGGCTTTCCCTGTAAATCAGGAACAAGACAATGATATCTGCTATCACCATTTGTGTTAAATATACTTTTTGAAACATTAGCCAAAGCAATTAGGCAAGGGAAAGAAAAGGGATATGGATAGGAGAGGGAAAAGTTTAATTATCATTATTTTCAGGTGACATGATCCTTTACATAGAAGACCCTAAAAATTTCACCAAAAAACTCCTAGAATTAATACCCAAAATCATTATCATAGCAGGATACAAAGTCAGCACTCAAAATCAATAGCATTCAGAGGGTTGGGGATTTAACTCAGTGGTGCCATTGCCTGCCTCCCTAGTGCAAGGTCCTGAGTTCGATCTCCAGTACCCCCCAAAAAAATCAATAGTATTCTTCTACACCGATAAGAAACTCACCAAGAGAGAAATTAGGAAAGCAATATCTTTCATAATAGCATCAAGAAAAATGAAATATTTAGGAATTAACCTAATCAAGGAAGTGAAAGAACTTTACAGTGAAAACTACACTACTCTGAAAAAGGCAATAGAAGAGGACATCAGAAAATGGATGTTCCTGGATAGGCAGAACCACTATATTCAAAATGACCACACTTCCAAAATTGATATCCAGAAATAATGCAATCCCAATCAAAATACCAATAGCATTTCTCACGGAACTAGAGAAATCAATCCTAAAGAAGAGATCTGGAATAGCAAAACCAATACTAGGCACAAAGGACAAAGCAGAGGACATCATATTCCCAGACTTCAAGTTATTTTACAAAGTTACAGTAATAAATAAAAAAAAACAGACTAGTGGATTGATGGATCAGAATAAAGGAAGCAGAAATGACTCAAGGCAAACTCAACCATCTTATCTTGACAAAGGAGCTAAATCCTTTTGCTGGGGGAAAGATAGCCTCTAACAAATAGTACTGGGAAAACTGTCTATCCACATGCTGAAAATTGAACTAAATCTCTCACCATGCACTAAACTAAATTCAAAATGTATCAAAAGAGAAAAACTTAATCTCCTAGAAGATAAAATAGGCAAAACTCTTGAATACATAGGTATAGGCAAAGACTTCCTGAGCCAAAGCAAAGTTGCACAAGAAATAATACCAGAAATCAGTAAAAGGGATCATATCAAATGAAAAGCTTCTGCACAGCAAAGGAAACCACTGAGTGAAGGTACAACCTACAGAATCGGAAAAAATTTTGTCAGCTGCTCATCATACAAAGGACTGATATTTAGAATATATATAAAGAACTCAAAAAAATTAGACATTTCAAATTTAAAGACCCAATCAAAAGATGGGCATTTGAAATGAATAGACACTTCTCAGATGGATAAATATAAATGGCCAATAAATACATGAAAAAAATGTTCAGCATTGCTGCCCATTTGAGAAATTCAAATTAAAACAATACTGAAATTCCATCTTACTCCAGAAAGAATGGCTATCATCAAGAAATCAAAGAACAACAAATCCTAGAGAGGATACAGGGAAACAGGAACCCTCCCCTCCTTCATTGTTGGTAAGAGTGTAAACTGGTACAACCACTATGGAAATCAGAATGAAGATTTCTCAAAAAAGTCAAAATTCACTTTGACCCACCTGTTTCCCATCTAGGTATCTTCCCCAAAGAGTTAAAGACATCATATTACAGTGATAACATGCCTACCCATGTTTGTAGCAGCACAATTCATAATAGCTAAATCTTGGAAGCAGCCTATATGTCCATCAACAGATGAATGGAAAAAGGAAATGTGCTATTTATATGCAATGGTGTACTATTCTGCCATAAGGAAGGATAAACTTGAATCATTTGTAGGAAAATGGATGCACCATGAGATGATAATTTTAAGTGAAGTAAATTAGACACACAGGCTTAAATATCTCATGGTTTCAATATATAAATAAAGTGGAAAATAAATACAGACAATTGAAAATAGTGAAATGAATGTCATATGGAAAGAGAACCAAGAGATGGAGGGAGTAGGGAGGAAGGGAAGGGAAATTCGGTTTTATTAAATGTGTGTGTGTGTGTGTGTGTGTGTGTGTGTGTGTGTGTGTGTGTAGTACTGTGCACAGGCACCAAGTCCCTACAAGGAATCAAGGAATGTGATTATCATGTACTACAAACATATATACATATATGTTCATATATATTCATATATATATGTGAATGAATGGTTCTAAGAGATACAGGGAGGAGGAGGGAGTTGAGGGGAGGGGGTTAAAAAAAGTTTTTTTGTTTGTTTGTTTGTTTTTTGTTACGGGGATCAAACTCGGGACCTTGCACTTGCGAGGAAGGCAGCAGAACCTCTGAGCTAAATCCCTGGCTCTAAAAAAGTTTTTTAAAAAGGGTTGGAGATATAGCTGTGTATTGTGAAGGCCCTAGGTTCAGTCTTCAGTATTGGAAAAAAAAATCCTAGTTTTGGAAGAACTCAGATTATAATTACAAAAAAAGGAATAATAATAGTAATAGCTATTGGTCATTTTGTTATAATAGACACTTCACCTTTAACTCTCTCTTCATGAAAAACTAAAATATTCTTGTTCCTATTATACAGTTGAGGAATGGCCTCAAAGAAGCCTGAATATAAATGAGAAACATAGTTCTTTATTAACTCCTTCTATAGAAAGTTACTGAGTGCCTTCTATGAGCCACAATCAAGGATACAATCATGAAGACAACGAAAATTGTCCCTGGCCTCACAGTTTTTTAAAGTGGCAAGAACAAAAAGTAGAATGTAATGATAGTGTTGAAAATGCTGTGAAAGAAAAGCAGAGAGTTCTGTTACAACGTAAGTTGAGAATTTTTTTCATTGAAGAGTAAGGACTGTTATAAGCAAATGTGGCTCATAATCAATTATATGCTTTAAAAAGTTTCTAAATTTCCTGAGCTTTTGTTTGGTATTTCACGAGAACTGCTGTTTTAGGTCTGTGTTAGGCAATTAACAACAAGTCCTTTCTTCTCTCTCCAAATGACTATGTTTTGGGGAAATTCTCAGAGAAAAATTAATACTGGAACACTCTACCAGTTATGTTTGTTAATATATTCCTTCTGTCGGAGGGCAGTGGAATAGCAATGAGTCATAGAAACAAGCACATGAATCTTTGCTTGATAAATATTCATCAAATGAATGAATCAAGATGGTTTACCTTTAAACAAGGTATTCAAAACAGCATCCATTGTCTATGACTTTCAGTAATTACCCTAGTTAAATCAGATTTGACCTACTGACCCAGAATAGGAAGCTCCCGTTTCTTTTTTGGGGGGGTGGGGTACCGGGGATCGAACTTGGGTCCTTGCGCTTGCACAACAGGTGACAAAACCACTGAACTAAATCCCCGGCCCCTCCGTTTCTAATTCAATGCTAGATTTGTACTACATATTCCTTTAAATTAGTATCTGAAGTCTAATTTCTATTCTTAGTTTTCCTCAGTAAATTATCTTTATACTATATGATTGAAGTGTGTTAGTCATAGCTCAAAGTTATAGAAATTAGTCTGAGTTTGTGAAATTAAAGTTGAAAAGAATTTATACAAATAATAGTGAAAGTATCATCACTTTACATCTTTGCCTTAATATTTGGTGCTTAATATTTGTTAAAGCCTTTCTATAGTTATTTTACTTTAAGACAATGCTATAGGAGAGACGGGCAGACATTATTCTGATTTTACAATTGAGGTTTAGCATTATATAAGATGAGACAACTAAAATCAAGTTTTCTTACTGTTCATTGCTTTCTTCCCGTACTCTATTTACATCTGTGTATTGTTTATACTGCTGGGCATCCATGTATATAAAAAAGAAAATCAATACGGTATACTTTGGGTCTTATATAACTAGACAGAAAGGCTAAAACAGAACTGATTTTTTATCCACAGAAATACTACAATGAAGATTTTTTTTAAATGTGGTCCTATTCCTTCTCATTACATACTATTTTAGAAAATATTACTATATCTGTAATTTATATACATTTTCTGTTTAATCATAGCTTAAAGGGATGCCATTCTGGGATAAATTTTCACTTTTACCTGGGAAATCTCTTGTTTTTTGGAAATCTTATTTTCTAGGAAAAAAAACAAGACCTAATGAAAATAAGGCAAACACTTTCATCATCTTTTTTATGAGTACATGTTTGCAGTACATAACGTTTACATTCCTTTTGTGGAGTTGGTACATGGACATAACAAATCATCCCTTTTTTTGTCCCCTGTCCCTTTTCTGCCTCCACCATCCCTCCATCTCTTGATCCATTTTCCACTTGAGAAAGATGTATCTCCCTAATTCCTATTATCTATCTTTTATTTTGCTCTTTTTATAACTTAGGTTTCTCTTATAAGAGAAACATGTGATATTTAAACTTGTGTGTCTGATTTATTTCAGTTAACATTTTGGTATAAAGGTGCATTCATTTTCCTACAAATGACTCAACTTTACCTTACTTTATGGCAGAATAGTACTCCATTTTGTGTAACTACCACATTTTCTTTATCCATTCATCTGGTAATAGACATATAGGCTGCTTCCAATATTTAGTTACAGATATTCCTCATTTAACAACCTACCTGAATGACTATTCAGACTTACCACCAAGGGGTGTTCTTCATACTTATGACCTTTTTTTGTACAGTTCCATACATCTTGTTTACCGAGCCTCAGTGTCTCTTTTTGTACAGTATATCTCATTTATAGTACAGTGTTTTTATTGATTGTACTGTACAGTATACTACTGTAGTTTTATGTCCTGTTATACATTATAGTATGGCATGTAAGAGTTATGCAAATAAAGGCAGAGTCATCAAGATAGAGTTTCCTTTGACCATTTCTTTTTTTCTGAATATTGTAATGTACATAGTATATGCAATTCCTCATTTAGTGACCAATTTACTTAATGACCTAGTCGCAGGAATGGCACTTGGTCATTAAAAGAAGAATGTCCATGTTATTATTTTGCTATGAACATGGATATGTATGTGTCACTGTAATGTCTTTAAAACTTTTGGGATGATATCTACAAGGGGAATAGCTGTATCAAATCGAATTTCTAGTTTTAGTATTTTGAAGAATCTCCATACTGATTACCACAGTGGTTATACTAGTTTACATTCCCATCAACAATGTACAAAGGTTCTTTTTCTTTACAGCATTTATTTTTATTTGACTTCTTGGTGATGGCCATTCTTTCTGGGAAAACATGGAATCTGTGTTGTTTTAATTTGCATTTCTCAAAAGGCCTGTAATATTGAATATTTCTTCATGTATTTATTAGATATTTGTATTTCTTCTGTGAAATGTCTATTCATTTCACTTGCATGTTTTTGATTGGGCCTTTTATTTTGGGTATTTTATATTTACTAGATATTAGTCCTCTGAGGAATAGCTGGAAAAATATTTTTCCATTGTGTAGGTTGTCTTTTCACTGTGTTAGTTGTTTCTTTTGCTATACAGAAGCTTTTTAATTTTGTATGATCTCATTTGTTGATTCTCAATACTAGTTTGTATGCAACTGGGGTTTTGTTCAGAGAGTCCTTGTTTACACCTGTGACTTCAAGAGTTTTACGTATTTTAACTTCCAACAGGTAAAGTGTTTCTGTTTTAACATACAGGTTTTTGATCTGTTTTTATTTTAGTTTACTACATGGTGAGAGATATGGATATAGATTCAATCTTCTGTATGTGGATAGCCAATTTTCCCAACACTTTATTAAAGAGGCTATTTTTCCTCCAGTGTCTGTTTTCGGCCCCTTTGTCAAAGGTCAGATAGTTGAATGTGCTTGGGGTTGTTCCTGCATCCTATATTCTGTTCCATTGATCCTCATGTTTATATTTGTGCCAGTACTGTGCTGTTTCTATCACTGTAGCCTTATAAAATAACTTCAAGTCAGGGATTATGATGCCTCCCACACTGCTGTTGTTACCCAAGATTGCTTTTGCTATTATGGATTTTAGGATTGTTTTCTCCAGTTTTGTGAAGAATGCTGTTAGTATTTTTATTGGGATTGCGTTAAATCTGTATATCAATTTTGGAAGTATGGCCATTTGAGTATATCCGTTCTGCTTATCCAGGAACAGGATTTTTCCATTTTCTGAAGCCTTCTTACATCTCCTTTTTCAGAGGACTGTAGTTTTCATTGTAGAGGTCTTTTACTCCCGTAGGTTAATTCCTAAGTATGTAATTTTTCTTGGTACTATTGTGAATGGTATTTTTTCCTAATTTCTTTGGATTAGTGGGTACATTACTAGAATACAAGAATGCTACTGATTTTTGTGTGTTGATTTTGTATCCTGCTACATTTACTGAATTTAGTTAATAGTCTTTTTAATTTTTATTTTATTAGTACGTTTGTAATACATAATGATTACATTCATTGAGGGGAGTATATACATGTAAATAGCATCTTTTTGCTAGCATCAGATTTATTCATTTATTTTTCAGTCTTTATCAAGGTAAATATCATAATCATAGATTAGCAGCCAGACTAACACCAAAAAACTTCTAAAACACAAAAAATAAGTACACTAAATCTTTTAGATACAATGGCCATGCTTGATTACAATAACTTTTTTCTTTTGTTTCCTATTGTCTGTCTTTTATTTTGTACTCTATGTATGTATGAGGTTCTCATTTAAGAGAAACCATGCAATATTTAAACTGGTGAGTCTGATTTAGTTCACGTAACATTATGGTCTCAAGGTGAACCTGTCTTCCTACAAATGACTCACGTATCTTCTATGGCAGAGGTAGTACTCCATTGTGTATAAATGCTACATTGTCTTTATCTATTCATCTGTTGATGGACCTATAGGCTGCTTCCAATATTTAGCTATTATGAATTATGCTAGTATAAACATGGATATACATGTATCACTCCAATGTGATGTCTTTAACTCCTTCAGGAAGATACATAGAAGGGAAATAGCTGGATCATACTGAATTTTTATTTTTACTTTTTGGAGAAATCTCCATACTGATTGCCATAATGGTTGTGCCAGTTTATACGCCCAACAACAATGAAGAACCACCCCACCCCCCGCCAGCCTCTCCAGCATTTGTTGTTCTTTGATTTTCTGTTCTATATATTGTCCATGGGTGACCTTATCTTCTTCATTCATCATTTCCATGGGCTGAGAACTCTCTAATCTATATATCCACTTCAGATCTCTTTTTGAGCTTTAAACCTTTATATCTAACTGCCTGCAATCTCTATAATCATCTATTATATTTGACAAATTTCTTCCACTTCTAAAATTTCTTCTCTTCCTGTTGACTATTATCTACTCAGTAGTTTAAGCAAAATTTAATATGCTTTTCTGACCTTTTCCCCCAGGTTGTCACTCCCCAAACCTGTCATTTTTGCCTCCAGAAGCTTTCTTTCACAGATTAAAAAAAACAGGGAAAAAAATTATAAACTAAAACAAGAAATTAGTACAGACAAACCATTTTAAATTAGTGAAAACTACTTAAACATCAAAGTAGGAAGAATCAACATCAAGTTTAAGGTGGGCTTGAGCAGGCTGATCCCTTTATTGAGTTGATACTGCATGCTCTACCACCTGGGCTTTCTCTACCATTTGGCAAAACCCATTTAATCAAATTTGAGAAGCTTGCATAGTATAGTATAAAGTCTACTTTAGTGGGAGAATTTATGTTAGTAGCTTTGTAAAGTAGTTTAATTCAGTATATATAAAATCATTAAGGGCAGAAAGGGTTACTTTAAAATATACATATGGCTTTTTATCTTAAACTTTTCCCTTTCTCTTAAAAACTTCAAAATTAACTTACCAAATTAATGTTTTATATTCATTATTTCACTTAGTACTTACAGTAGTCCCCGAGAATTATCATTTTATAGATGAGGAGGCTGACTTAAAGAGATTAGTGACTTGCCCAAGTCATACAGCACAGAACCCAGAGTCAAACTCAGTATTGTCTTCACTCTAAAGCCTCTCCTACTTTCTTCAGGAATGTCTTTTCCCTTTCTTTTTCTTTCTGTTAACATTCCATTCATTCTTTAAAATCTCGCTCATACCACTTCCCAGGGAGCATTTTCTCTTCTTCATTCATTTACCCTATAAACCTTTATTAAGTACTTTTTGAGTATTGGGTAAGAATCTAGACTTTAGAATAAGACAAGACAGTGGGACTGTCCTGATTTAACTGATCGTCTAACTTATTCTTGCATAACCCCCACCCATAATATATGCATTGTTTTTCATTTCTAATTTTTACTTCTTTAGAGTGAGAATATATAAACAATGATGAAGAGTTGACTGCAGAATCCTTTCAGAAATTTAGAATTTTCCTTCAGTCTTTTACAGTCCTCTTAACCATACCCAATTCAGCAGCAGTTTTAGATTTTTTTTTTTTCTTCCAGTACCACGGATCAAACTCAGGACATTGAGCTTGCCAGGCAGTCACAGTGCCACTGAACTACATTCTCAGCCCTCAACAGCAGTTTTAAAAGTAACTATTCTTGGGCTGGGGATTTAGCTCAGTGGTTCCAGCGCCTCGCAAGCACAAGGTCCCAAGTTCCATCCCCAGTACCAAAAAAGAAAAAAAAAAAAGGTAACTATTCTTAAATTTTTCAAAATTGTTTAAGTTCATTTTTATAGAAATACCTTATTCTGTACCCATGTATGATTGTTTTATACAATATTTGATTAAATTATTCAGCTACAGTAAGAAGTAAGCTGGACATCAGTGGTTCTTAAACAAACAAGGAGATTCTTTTTTTTTTTTTTTTTTTGGTACCGGGAATCCAACTCGGGTCCTTGAGCCTGCTCATCAGGCAGCGAAACCACTGAGCTAAATCCCTGGCCCCAAACAAGGAGATCCTTGATAAGCATACATTCAAGTGTTAGAAGCAGCAATGAATGGGAGTACTAAAGAGGAGTAACCTGTTAGGCAGGAACATCCTTGCTATTATGACTATATGCTTACTTACATAGTTTGGCATAATACTTATTACATGGTAAATCCTTAAAAAGTGTTATTGACTATTATTAAGAACCACTATCATGTTGGTTCTCCTTACAGAGAGTCTTGATGGGCTGGGGATTTAGCTCAGTGGTTCTGCCACCTGCCTCAAAAATGCAAGGTCCTGAGTTCGATTCCTGGTACCAAAAAAAAAAGACAGAGTCTTGAGTAATGCATTTACCAGGCACTTTTGGATAATGATGAGAGAAGGAAAAACATCTGCAGATGTAAACCTGTAAATTTAGAACATACCATTCAGGGAGGACATAGGATATTTGGTTGGTCACTTATTCATGTATTTCATCCATCTCTCCTGCATTACCATGAGCTATTTAATATATAATATATATTCTCATACTTATCTGAATACCTAACACTAGCAGTATCTGGCAGAGTTGATACTCACTGTTTTGGTTTGCTTCTGTTAACCCATTTTAAAGCATGAATAATAAGAATATATGTCCAAATATTAATTCATGTTTGCAAAGGATTTTGAAAGGCCTGTTTAGAAGCTTTAGTATAAGAAATTCAATATTCTGTGTCCTACTCTTCCCTCTATTCCTTTTCTTGGGGGGGGGGGGCTACTGGGGATTGAACTCAGGACCTTGCTCTTGCAAGGCAGGCTGTGGCACTACTAACTAAATCCCTGGCCCTTCCCTGTTTATTCTTATATGATTTTTCTCTAGATTTTTATTACTTATCATTTCAATACTTGTTACACCTATGTGAAAGTGTCAGCAGCAACTATTTTAGTTAATGCTTTAAAGTGTGTCTGACAAAAGCTGTGTTTCCTCTAGATTATGAAATAAATGAAAAGGTGTCCTTGGGGAAAAAACATGGCTACCCTTTGTTTTTGTTTTGTTTTGTTTTCTGACGCAGAGAAAAATTTGAACTCCTTCAGAGATGTAAGCTTAACATCTAATTATATACATTCATCATTCAAGCAGTATCACCCAGTATAGTTCAATATCAATATGGGCCTTTGGCAGTAAAGGCACTGAAAAAATTAAGATGCCTTTAAGCAGAGATTGCATCTTTACAAAGACTTACCTTCTTAATCCAAATACAGTTTTTTGTGTGGTTTTGCTCCCACTCCCCATCGGACTTTTTCTTAAAAGAATTTTCAAATGTGTTCTTAGGTGCTACATTGGATCATATTCACCTATAAAGAGCTTCAGAATGGAGGGTGGGAGGAGATGTATTTTTATTACAATTTAATTGTTTAACCATCCACCTATATTCTATTAGTATCTAAAATAAAATATCCTGAGAAGAAAAAAATTAACTATTTAATTGAATTCATTTAGTGTTAGCTAAATGACACTAGGTTCTCACTCAAAGCCCACATGTATTTTCTGTGATAGGAAAAGGACTATAATTGCAAGTGGTCTTCAGTAATCAGTAAGTTTCACTAAGGACTTCATTTTTGATAGTTATTTCATTATGTCTTCCTATTTTTTCAGTTTTTAAAAATCATTTTAGACCTACTTATTCTAATTTTAATAGGTAAATAATTTTTGTTTAAAAAAATTGGGGGCTGGGGATTTAGCTCAGTGGCTCCATCGCCTGCCTCGCAAGCGCAAGGTACTGAGTTCGATCACTGGTACCAAAAAAAGAAAAATTTTTTTTTAAGGCCCCCATAGTGGCACACATCTATTGTAATCTCAGCTGAGGCAGGAAAGTCACCTCAGCCCAGGAGTTTAAGGTCAGCCTAGGCAACATAGTGATACCCCCACCTCAAAAAAATATATAAACAGGCCAAGGATTTAGCTCAGTGGCGCCACACCTACCTTGTAGGCCCAAGGTCTTGAGTTTGGTCCCCAATACCCCCAAAAAAGCATATAAATATATTAACATACATACACACTTTTTTGTTGTTTTGTTGTTGTTGTTGTTGTTGTTAATTATTTTGAAGCAACAATATTTCTCATTTCCTAAGGTAAAGTTGCTATTTTTAACCAACACAGTCATTTCTGTGAAGTCTTTCCTTTTGAAAGCCCAGTACTATGACTGAAACAGTATTCAAGTTTGGGTTTCTCTGAATCTGTTATTTTACCTATAAAACTATGAAAATATTAACCCCCAAGTGTAATTGCTATTAATTAGACTCCTTATGGGTACTTTATAAACAAATAATAAATAATGTAATTCCAGGTAAGGTAATTATTTTAAAATTCCACTGAAACAAAAATACTACTTTGTCTACTATTTGAGGTATAAATAGTATACAAATATGAAAATACCTCAAATAGCAGACAAAGTAGTATTGTTTAGATTTGTTTATAATCCCTATCTCACCATGATTTAAGCCCAAAGCTAGAAAACATTATGGTTGATGAACACCTCTAATAAAATTAATACATTAAATAACTAGAAGAGAATTACTTTTAAAAGTTTACAAAACACTTTTGTAATCCCCCTCACAGACCTTCTAAATTAACTTACTTCAGTAAAGTACTCTACTATAAGCTGACCAAGAGAAGAACTAGGCCACAGACATTCACTATTAATAAAAATTCCATTATGATAAAATATTATGCAATAAATAAAATTATTTAGTATACTCAGTTTATTAGGGATGCTCAAGAACCAAAACAGTTTTTCAGCTTTGAACTTAATCATCTCATGAACTTTTCAGAAAAGGTTGGTAAAGTAAAAGCTGAAATAACTGCTTTCCAAGAAATAACTATGTGAAGATAAATCTTGAAGGAACTAGGTTTTTGTCTTTTTGTTATATAATACAAGGCAAGAGCTTAAACAGTAAAGTTTGAGCCTAATTATTATTTTGTTTAGTGTCTGAAACCAGTTGGGGGTTTTTCTCTCTTCTTTTTCCTCCCCTGAAACCAGTTAGAAACCTTCTTCCCTGAGATTTTTAGACAAAATACAAATAGAGGTTTTTATTTTGGATTTCCAACATTTCATTTAAAACATAAAGACAAATTGGAAGAATTATACAGTAAATACCCAAATACACATCCCCTCAGTCCTCTAATTAACATTTTGCAATATTGAGTTTGTCACCTACCTACTGATGTATCAATCCCTGGACTAGAATTTTTTAAGTAGGAAAAAGATTTTGTTTGCTTTTCTGTATATGTGTGTGTATGTGTATATGTGTGTGTGTGTGTGTATGTACATATATATATATATATATATGTTGGTATTATAACATTTATTAAAATAATTCTATAGGTTAATAGAAACAGCAAAGAACCAAAGAAATAAAATGCAAGCTATGTAAAATCCCAACTAAAACCCAAAAGTGTCTAATGTATTCATTTATTAGCTAACTAAAAGCCCAAAAAAGACAAGACACCCAGTATAATAAAGTACTGCAAAACAGTTGGCAATTTTCAGTTATCAAAATTATAGATTTTGCATTTTGTATCCTTTTCTCAATCAAGAAAAGATTCTTGGGCCGGGGATTTAGCTCAGTGGTTCTGGCACCTGCCTCGCAAGCGCAAGGTCCTGAGTTCGATCTCTGGTACCCAAAACAAAAAAAACAAAAGAAAAAGATTCTTTTTGAATGTCATATAACATACATATAAAACAAGACAGCAAAATACATTATGAACTTGTAGCAATGGCTGTAAATACCAATATCTGCATATATTTTATATAACAACCTTAAGAAATTTTTTAAAGTTAACTTTAGTGCTTTACAAGCAATACTTTTCTGAATGAATTTTATATTAAAGAACTATTACTGGGGCTGGGGGTGTAGATCAGTGGTAGGTCCCTTGCCTAACATGTACAAGTCCCTGGGCTTGCTCTCCAGCACTGTAACAAATGGACGGGGGAAAAAAAAGAAAGTTGGGCATGGTGGCACACACCTGTTATCCCAGCACTTGGGAGGCTGAGGTAGGAGGATCACAAGTTTAAGGATAGTCTGGATGACAACAGCAAGTGCTGCAAGACCGTGCTGGACTATATAGTGAGATCCTGTCTCAATAAACCAAAAAATAAGGTTACCATATGTATAATATAAAAATATGAATGGAAAGATAAACACCAAATTTTAGAGAAGAGGCAAAAAGCCAAGAAAAGTTCACAGGGAGCTTTAAATGTAATGTTTCATTTCCTAAAATCTGAAGCATAAAATGTTAGAACATAATAGAGCTATCTATTGAGTGTTTGGCTGTTTGTTATTCTCTCTTCTTTGCTGTATGTTTAAAATATTTCACAATTCAAAATGAATGGGAAAATTTGCTCATCTTCTCTGCACAGTATTTTGTACTTCATTTTAGATCCATTGTTCAGTTGACCTGCCAGCTGAAGCAGATGAATAGAATCTGACAAAACCTTATCTTCTCTCAGTTATTGATGCACTAGCTGAAGAATAATACAAAGTGCCCCCTTTCTAGTAAGGAGCATAATTTGCATACACCTTGGTCTTGCTTAAATTCAGAGAAAAAAATCAACTATTAATATTGTCCTTGGGCCGGGGATTTAGCTCAATCGCACCATGCCTGCCTTACAAGTGCAAGGTCCTGAGTTCAATTTCCGGTACTGAAAAAAAAGTCCTTAAATTTTTTGAACATATTTAACATGGTTATTGAAAAGTATGTAATTACATTAGCATGTGATTTTTTATGTTCACCTGATTTCAGAAGAAAAACATGGCAAGTGCAATATACCCAGGGAAGCTGATACGTAAAGGCTTAGAGAGATAATGATGCTGCTCTGCCAGGGACTAGAAACTTGACCATTCTAAACAAACTGCACAGTACTAAACTGGTTGTGAAAAGGCTGAATCAGTCCTGCTGCAATTTGAACTTTTGGCTCCTGAAAGTCTAGTGCAGGCTTGAGAATAAAAATAAAGCCTTCACCTAGTGGGTTATGTTCCAAGCCCTCTACTGAATTCATTGTATAAAGAGGCATCTATCCAAAGAACAAGAGAGAGCAGGTGAGAGATGAGGCAGTAAAAGGTGAAAAGGAGCCTTGGGAGCTGCTACCTGCATCAGAAGTAAGGGATTGAGCTCCAAAGGGAAAGAACCAGTTATTAATGTATTGATTTCTTAGGAAGTATTTCTCTAGAGCCCAATATGTGTGAGGAAGAAAGATATGGTAGGGTTGTGGTGTAAAGAATTAGTCATCCAACCAGACTTTATTTAGTGATTATCACTTATCTAGCACTACACTAGTTTCTATAAGGTCCATAAGAGTTACAGTGTTCTGTTCACTCCAGGAGTGAGCTAACTTATATAGGCAACAATTAGAGGATAATAAATATGATATATGCTCTTAATTCTTGCCTATAAAATATGCATTTTATATTATGTGGAAGAACTAGAGAATATAAGACCTTGAATAACATAGTTTATAAATTCTAAAGGAGTTAGAAAAGTGTCATAACATACTTTAAACCACTAATTGATGATCATTGAACCTAATCAGAAGGTCCAAATCCTACCTTCTGACACATAGTATGTAAACTTAGGCAGGTCCCTTAACCTCTAAGCCTCAATCCTATCATTTCTAAAATGAAGCTGATAATCCCGGGTAGCTTTCCTTACTTATGCACAGAATTTGAATGAGAATTAAGTGATGACAGATATGAAAACACTGTAGAGTTTATAATTATTGAATTGGCTGAGAATTGAACTAGGTCTTCAAAAATATACCTGGATAACCTGAAAGGCTGGCTACAAGTGATCTCAGAGAGGGAACAATTTGAACAAAGAAAAATGAAACTTCAAAATAAAACTGTATAGAAACCACTTAATTATAGCAAAATATTTGTGTCAGAAACATAGGTAAAAACTAGCATATTGAATGTGTTGGAGAAGGGATGAAGTTGAAGGTTATAGATCATAATGCCTGGATTATGGTAGGATTCAGATTACAAAGCCTGTAGTTTAGACTTGATCTGAAAAGGAATTTAAAAATAGTTGCAAGTTTGAGTAGAAAATTATTATAGGGGCTGGGGATTTAGCTCAGTGGTTCCAGTGCCTGCCTCGCAATCACAAGGTCCTGAGTTCGATCCCCGGTACTAAAAAAAAAATTATTATAAAAATATTTAACTCATATCCACTTTGATAATCAGCATGCAACTAAATGTCTGGCATACAGATATTCATAATTAATCAGAGAATTCAGGTAATCTATCAACAGGTAATCTATCTATAGTAGGATGAATTGAACACATCTGAGCCTAGAATCAAGCCCTTTTATCAACTAGATGTTAGACTTGTTCATCTTTTTCGTTTACTATATCAAGAAATGATAAGCTGATTCCAGGTAGTAGGTTTATTTTAAACATCAAATTACATGGTGATGTACCATCATCATTCACAAATACATCAAACTTATTCTATTGGATGTTGTATATATACTGCAGAAAAAAACCCTCAAAATAAATGCTTTGAAAAATGTCTTGTGTACAATATAAGTTTGAAATACAGAGTTCTAAGGGATCAAGTAGCAAGAAGAAGATACGCAACAGCCAAAGATCATCTTACTGTTATATTTAATGCAGGTCTAGGTTCCTATAATTGTCAGGACCTGCTAGGCCTAGGTAGGATCATGTAGAGGAGAAAATACCAGTTTTAGCCAGGTAGATATTTAAGGTTCCCAGGAATTCTTCCTATGGTCAACAGACTTTTCAGGTTTAACTTATATTGTGAAGTGAACCTCTGTTGTCATGAAGAAAGTGTAGAATACTGGTTAAAAAAGCAGGCCGTGGAATCAGAATAACTCGCTGGGTTTTAAATACTGCTGTATAAGCTTAGACGAATCATTTAATCTTTCTGAGGCCCATAGAGATAATAATATAAGGTTGTTTGTGAGAATTAAGTGAGATACTGCATGTAAACTCTTAATAGAGCATCTGGCACATGATGAATGTCTGTTCAATAAATACCAGCTTATCAGGGGTTTTATTGTTTTTTTCAAGATCTTAACTCCTCTAACCTCCATTTTTTTGTTGCTCGCAAATTCACTTCCAGTTTTTCTGTCTATAGCTTACCGCATTGTAGGATATTGAATTAGGACTGCATTAGCACTGAACAAGTCTCAAAGTATTCTATGAATTTGAAATTATATTATCTTCAAAGTAGTTTAAGTATTGCATATATTTAATTATAGTCTAAGTAATTCTTTTATAATCAACAATCTATGATATAGCTCCTCATATTATTCCTTATAATTTAGGGTATTTTTATACTTTCTATGGCATATTTACCTTTCTAATATGTATATTTTTCAGTTTTTAATATAATATATAAAATATGGGGTACAGAAATAGGTCTTGAGACCCTGAGTTAACTTAACAGATCATGAGATAGGAGACTGTAATGTCACACAGAAAAATAAAAAACTAAACCCTTCAGAAGGGCAATTTAATAATATTTACTAAATCCAAAATGTTTAAAATATTTTAGACTAACTTCCAATTCCATCTCTAGGTATCCATCCAGTAAGTATGCACAAAAGTTGTGTAAAAAGAGCTGAAGATGTTACTCAGTGGTAAGAATGCTTGCCTAGCTTGTGTGAGACCCTGGGTTCAATCTCTAGCACTACCAAAAAAAAAGTGTTAATAAAAGCATGTTTATTGAGATATTTTGTATATAATAGGAAAGACTAGAAGCAAATTTCCATCAGCTGACAACTGTTTAAACCATATATTATCTTACAATAAAATACTGTGTACTCCTCTGAAAAAACAAGGTAGATTTAGATAACCATAGGAAAATGTACAAGTTATAATAAGTAGGGGGACAAGAAGCAGAATAATATGTATAATTTGATTCTGTGTGTGTGTGTGCATGTGTGCCTCTTAAAGGGCAGTTATGACATAGAATGTTTGTGTATGTGAAGAAAATATCTGAAAATATTGATGGTGATCACTCTGGAAATAGGATGATGAGAATGAGAAGAATGATTTTTATTTTACTGTTCTGATTTCTGAAACAAATAGTCATTTAGTATGTGTTACTTTTATTTTTTAAAATGGTTTTTTTCAAAGGTTTGAAGAGATAGACTGAGGGCTAAATGGTTAAGTGTTGTGTAAAGTGTCTTGGATGTGAAAAGCTATCTATAAATGCCTATTATTTTTACTAAACAATAGAGTGTGAGGCTTTTGTAACCTGAAGAAAGAAGCATTTCAGCATCTCTTTCTACAGGAGCATATGGTGGTTAAGATCATGAGGGAAGAATGCTTTGGAGATCTTCTCTCCTGGAGTAGATACACAGATCTTTTCAGTATACTCTATTGCTCTTATGGTGGAAAATTCTATGGAATGATTGTAAAGGCTCAGTGACATTGTTCAACTCAGTGTTTAAAGCTATTGTTAGATATTCTTTCAAAATAAAACTATTATCCACACAGTGATTGCAAAACATGATAGCTTTTAACAGCTTTTGTTTAAAGAATTTGGTATATTTTATTGTGTGAAGAGTGTCTTTTACTTAGTGTAGTAAGATACCACTTGGTGCTATCTCGGCAACAAATTTGAAATTTGGGGTATTATGTTCAGAGTTTTATCTAGCATTTTGCAAATTAACAGGAGGCAAAAGGTTATGTTACTCTAGGTAATGGGCTTTCTGTTTTTTTAAGTGTTGGTCTTCTCCTTTTTCACAATCGGATTAATTTACTATTTATTTCTCTATATCAAGCCCTTAGAGAAAACATACAAGCATAAATTTATGATTAATATAATCATTAGGCAGGGGATTTAGCTCAGTGGTTCTGCTGCTTGTCTTAAAAGTGCAAGGTCCCGAGTTCAATCCTCAGTACCAAAAAAAAACCAAAAAACAAACCCCAACAATCAAATACAATCACTTTGCCTTATGACTAGATATTTTTTAAATAAAGTTGTATAAGTCAGTGCTATTATTTGGGGGTTTGTTTGTTTTTTGGTACCAGGGATTGAACTCGGGACCTTGTGCTTGCGAGGCAGGCAGCGGAACCACTGAGCTAAATCCCCAGCCTAGTGCTATTATTTGAAAACATATAAAAATTAAGTAAGCACTTAATTGAGTGCTATAGTAAAAATTACTACAGACTGCAACAGAATTAATGTAATTAAATACTTAGCAAACTAACAGTAAAGACTTTCTAGATGAATGGTGGTACAGGAGAAGTCTGTATTTTAGTTTTCTTTCAGTCATCAACTTCTGGGTAATGAAATAAAACAAACACAACTTGCTTTCTATTACCAGAAGTTGTTTGGCCAATTTATCAATCATGATGATTCATAATGAAAACTTGATGTTACCATATTCACAAAGCACTGTTGTCCATGTATCTTAATAAGCATGTGAGGTAAACATTACTATCCCCAGGTTGAGACTAAAGAAATTAGGGATGGGAAAGATTAAAGGCTTGTCTATAAACAACACAGCTAGAATCTAGAACTTCTGACACCAGAGTCATTGCCACTTTTTAATATTGCCCATTTTGGCTTCTTTTTTTGTTTTGTTTTGGTTTGGGTTTTTTGGTTTTGGTTTTTTTGACAGGCTCTCCCTACTCAGGTGGCCTTAAACTCACTATCTAGTCTAGGCTGGCCTTGAACTCATGGTGATCTTCCTGCTTCAGCCTCCCAAGTGCTGAGATTACAGGTGTACACCACCATGCCCAGCTCCATTTTAGCTTCTTTTCAGATTTGTGGAAAAGAGCTTAAAGAACCATCTCTAATCCAAAATTTTCACTTTCTCATTGAACAGACAGGAGCACAGCGGGCCTTACCTTAAGATTGGTGGACATTGGGAAGGGGATTTAGCTCACTGCTTCTGCCTCCTGCCTCGCAAGCGCAAGGACCTGAGTTCGATCCTGGTACCAAAAAAAATAAAATTGGCAGACATTAAGACCAAAGAGTAGATTTTTGTGCCAGGTACTCTTTTAATGTAGATAGATCAGTTTAATATTCACAGTAACTTCATGAATTAAGTGTAATATTGAGTCTCAGATCAAGTAACTCCAAAATTCACAGCTAATTACAGCAGGATTCAAACCCAGCCTATGAATTTCAAGGCCAGAGTGTTTAATTGCTGGGCTCTATTGCTTTGATTCTCCACAATCTTTTTTTTTTTTTTTTTTTTGGTACCGGTTATCAAACTTGGGACCTTGCACTTGCGAGGCAGGCGCCGGAACCACTGAGCTAAATCCCCAGCCCTTGGTCTCTATTGCTTTGAAAAGGTAACTGTTTTATCTTAAATGGATTAAATGCACTATGGGGGCGGGGGGGGGGTGAAGCAAGGTCTTGCTATGTATTCCGTGTTGGCCTTGAACACTAAAATTCACCTAATTCAGCCTCCAGTGCTGCAACTATAAGTATGCACCACCTCAGCAGGCCCTCAGGACCTTTGGATTGGATGAAAATACTTTCTCTAGTTTCCTGACTCTCAAAACAGATGTTAAGATATTTCCTTAGGATTTTCTTATCCCATTTTCTTTTCCCAAATGAAGTTGTGACATGGCCAATATCTTAGTTTATTAAGTGACCATTTTAGAACTAGAATGTAGGTTGTCTGGTTTCTAGTCCACTGCTTTTGTATCAGTTCAAATGATCTTCCCATGATGAAATTTTGTCAAAGCAGCAAAAGCATGTCTACATTCTTCATTCACATTGCAGTGTATCCTCCTATCTGTCCCGGAATACAGTTAGGTCAGCATTGTTCATTGTTTTACGCGGTTTATATCTATGGAGTAATACAGAGTAATGGAAGTACTTTATTAATACAAGGGATTTCTATTACCTTAAAATCTTTTAATGCTATTAATATATAATCCTTTTTTTTTTTTTTAAAGCAGCACTTTAGAAAGCTGAGGCAAGAGAATCACAAGCTTGAGCCCAGCTGGGCAACTTAATGACTTACTGAGACTCGGCCTCAAAATAAAAAACAGACTAGGGATGTAGCTCAGTGCAAAGGCCCTGGATTAAATCCCCAGTATTACTAATAGTAGTAGTAGTAGTAGTAGTAGTAGTAGTAGTAGTAGTACATACCCATAACAAAACTCATGTCTTACAACTCAAGTGAGAGTGTAAAAAAAGGCAACAAATTTTCTTCAAGGCCAAGAAAAGAAAGAAAGGAAGAAAGAAAGAAAGGAGAGAGAGAAGAGGAAGGAAGGAGAAAGAGAGAAGGGGAGGGAGGGAGAAAGAAAAGAAAAAGAAAGAGAGAGAAAGAAAAAGAAAGAAGAAAGAAAGAAGAGAGAAAGAGGGAGGAAAGGAAGGAAAAGGGAAGGGGAGGGAGAAAAGAAAGAAAGAAAAGCAAGCAAGCAAGCTAGCTCATTCTGACTTCATGTAGAGTAGAAAACTAGCTTAGTTTATTTCATGCTGCTCAATCTAATTTGGAATCATTTTTGAATTCTTAGATGCTTGAGTGTAGAAAGCTTGCTCCCTAGAGCCTGATTTCCTGACAGTGGAGAGTAAAAGATTAAATAGAGCTGAAACTAAATTGATTGACATTTTGACACAGCAGACTGTGAAAAGAAAGCGAATTTGTGTGACTTTTAAAAACAGACAGTAGCAGAACTATTTCCTTAAAGGTATCGCAGTTTGCAAAAATTATTTAATTTTTTTCTTTAAAAACCAAGAGGCGTGTTCTAGCACTTTCCAGTTTCCTTTATTACAGTTCAAAAGCAAGAATTTGACTTTGAAAAGCTTTTGAAAAGGCCTGGGTGGGGGTGTTATTGTGGTCTCCTTACCTGAATGGGCACTGACAAGTCTTTTGAGGGGAAACCAAAGGACTATGCACTATAGGAACCTTTTTATTTTTTTTAAAAAAGTGTACATATTTATAAAATCTATGTGAAATCTTTAGTGTTTTTAAGTGCAGAGATAAGTTTGAATTAAGACATATTGCCTGCTGAATTCTTTTTCAGATGGATATACATGATTACTATGCATCATCTTTCCTAAACAACATCATTTAGTATTGACTACAATAAAATCCTATCTCTGCTGTGTTATGAAAGGAACTGGACTCACCTTAACACTACTGTTTAAAGTCCCTACTGCCTTTTTTGATCACAGCAGGAGGCTGTAATAAATTACAGCCTGAAAGAAGTTTCAAACTGGCAACTTTGCCAGATATTTTAAGCAATTTATTTTAGGGTGTATCAGCAGATTTTTTCTTACACTGCCATTTGGGTGCCTGCTGACACAGCCTGAATAAATCTTTCAAACATTTTCCTTCTTAGAGATGGATTAAGATGATGAAACTCCAAGATCTGGATCTTCTGTTAACTCTTCACCTCCCTTTTGGCTCCTCCCTATTACCACATCTCCAGGAAACTTACCTACCACTTTCCATTTGAGTTTATAATATTTGAATTCCATAAGTTCCTTGGCAACAGCTTTAAATTTTATTGAAGGATCAATTAGCAAAAGTTGATTTTCATTTTAGGCATAGAATTTTTTAGATTGATTATTTCATTACTAGTATTTTGAAAACTGTCAAACTTTACAATAGAGAATAAGCCTGAATATGTGTATAAAACAAAGATAAAATCAAGGCTCTTGAGTGTATGCTGAGACTTAGGGTGATTTCTTCCTAATTTTAGTTTGTTTTCTAACTGTAGTGAAGTCATTTTTAAAACTGACTAATTTCTGGCTCTGGGTCCCAAAAGGCAGCTTCCTTGTTATATATTTCAGTTAAGTATTTAGAAATTCTAATAATATTGACGCCTGAAAATATTTGCTCTGGTATTAGGAGATTAGAAGGGCAAGAGATAAGGGAGCTAACTTACTGAGAGCCTACCCTGTGCCAGCCCCTTTTGTAAGCCACTACAGGCATGCAGAAGAAAAAGGAGTTTCATTTTACAAAGAGCTGGTTCCTGGTCAGGTGAAAGGCAGCGCTGAATGAGTTGGAGGAAATATAGTAAAAGGCTTAAGCCTGTAAAGCCATCAGAGAATACTGTTTACTGGTAAAAGCTCTAGATCTGGAGTCACAAACGTGGTTCCTGACTGAGTGACATCTTTTACGAACGAGGTCATCTTCCTACACCCTGCATATTTTCATATCTGAGACGTGAGGATACAATCAGTCTCTAGCCTGCCTTCTCAATCTTGGCTGCACGTTGGAATCACTGGAGAGGAACTGAAAAATACATCTAGAAACCCTCAAGAGATTCCGATTTGATTACTCTAAGATGAAGCCTGGCCATTTGGGATTTTTAAAAAATCCTAAGTAATTCATAAGCACAGCTAAAGGCTGCGAATCCTTGTAGGATGGCTGGGAAAGTCCTCTTTATGTTTATTTACGAGGGTTAGCAGATGTTATCAACAGTGTAAGGTAGTTTTCTTTTTTCCCACCATAGCTTCAACTGTTTAGGGAAAAAAACAAAAAAATTAACCTCAGAATTTCCCCAAGCAAAAAGAAAGCCACTGATAAATATTTGTTTCATTTATGCATGTATAGCCTTTTAAGAATTCAAAAAATGGGCTTCAGGTACAATGCATAGAACTGGTTAAGAAGCAGGGCTTTTCTGTTGAAACATTTCCCCTTAGAGAAATTCTAGCTTTTCTCACACATCCCCGGCGGGGCCTCCTTTTGCCATGCAGGCCCGGACGCGCGCCAGGGATGGGATCCGCGTGGGCGCTTTGAGCTCCGGGGCGGGGCGCCGGTAGGGCGGACTCTCCCCGCTCTCCAGAGCCTCCTGCCCTCGGCCCCGCCCCCGCTCCAGGGCTCCGCCCCGGACGCGGGTTGGGGCCAGGCTGCTGGCAGCGCCTGGCCGCCCAGACTGCACAGCCGATCCCTAAAGCTTCGGCGGCCGGGTTAGCGCCTCCCGGCGGACACTGTTCTGCCGCCGGGAGCCAACGCCTCCGCCTCTGCCCTGGCTGGAGTCCTACATGAGCGCCTCTGCCGGAGCCAGGTGGGCGTCAAGATGCGGGGCTGGGCACCTTGAGTTGGCCCTATGATTTCGAGTACTTTAACCAGCGAAAGAAAAGCCCCCCAGCCTGCACCTGCAACCTCTGTGGCCCCGACATGATCCCATACTTCTCCGCCAACGCTGTTATCTCGCAGAACGCCATCAATCAGCTGTGAGTCTGCCTCGAGCCCTTCCCGCTTCCCCGAACGCTCGGAAAGTTTACTTTTCAGTGCCCGCTTTCCCCAGCATCTTGGGATAATAAACTAGCAACCAAGGGCAAAAGCGCAGCCTGTGTACTCCGACGTCTGAGGATCCGGGGTCTGGATAATGAGGATAATGGGGTGGAGATGTTGGGTGACTAGTGGAGGTAGACAGTTTCCCAGAACGGATGAGTGGAGTGAGCGGAAGAATTGTTTGAAAGAAATTCGTGGGACTCTGAAAGTGGGGTGAAGTCTGTGGTGGCCAAGTGACAGCCGAGTCGTATGTCACATGGGAATTCGAGGGAAAGGTGGTTGGTAGAGTGAGAACAACCGGCCAGAAATGCAGGGAATCTCTGGGTGACCAGCTTCCTGCGGTGGTGGGTTTTGTTAAAGTAAGTTTGCGCGTGACCTTAAGTTTCTGTTATAGACTGTTCACACAAAGAAAGGCAGTCCATTCTTCGATACCGCTGGTTGTAGTCTGGATATATTTCACAAAACTAGATTTCAGTAGCTTCCTTACTAGTATGTGCTCACAACCCAAGTCTGCGTGTACTCTTTCAATCAATAAAGTGAAAGATTCAAGCGCGTCTTTAAATTGCCAGTGTTGAAGTCTTTAGAGTTGTTATGCCCTTCCATTGTGGTTGAGCTATTTGTGAGAACTGTGTGTGCTGAAGCTTGCGGTTAATCTCACCTCACAGAAGGCTCAAAGAAGAGGAACTCCACCTATTCAACTTGCATCCTTAAACTAGTGGAGTGGTTTAAGGTTACTGTAGATAGCCACAGTTTGGTCTGCGTTCTTGAGTTGGCATTCACTCCAGACTATCTTAAGACAAGTTACCTGCTGAGATTTTCTAGACTCCAGGCGTTTAAGTGAGGTTTCTGTCTCCGTCCTGAAAAACTACAGAAACTTCCCATTATCCCTTAATAAACGTTTGGAGAATAGCATGTAAGGTGATTATCTTTTACATCTGATTTATTATTTTAATTGATGATTAGCTGTTCTGTCTTCTCAGATAAAACTCATTTGTGTTTCACTTTTATTCATTTGTTTTGATTCGTGGGTACAGCACCTTTTAAAAAAGGAAAAAGAAAAAAAAGTGATTTTTCTGCCCTGTTCTGTAAACTCTACGCAATTACACTTCCTTACTTGCATTTTCCCTTTTTAAAAGGGATTGAGGAGGCAGGGGTGGTATCAAAAAGGAAGAGAGTGAATAATCTCAAACTGGATAATCCATATCAAAATAACAGTGTTAACAGTACTTTTTAAAAAGGCTGTATGGGGCTGGGGATTTAGCTCAGTGGTTCCGCCGCCTGCCTTGAAAGCACAAGGACCTGAGTTCGATCCCCGGTACCAAAAAAAAAAAAGTTCTGTAAAAAGCCTGTGAAGGTACACATCTGTAATCCCAGTACTTGGAAAGCTGATGCAGGAGGATCACCATGAGTTCAAGGCTAGCTGGGCTACATAATGAGTTCAAAGCTAGCCTGAACTGTACCGCCAGACCCTGTTCATTTATGTGAGGTACCTAGAGTAGTCAAATTCAAAGACTGAAGGAGTGGTGGTTGCTAGGTGTTGATGGAGAAGGAATAATAAATTTATGTGTAATGAGTACAGTTTCATTTGGGGAAGATGAAAAAATTCTGGAATGGGTGGCAGTGGTGGCTGCACAACATTGTGAAAGTACTTAATGCCATAAACTGTACACTTAAATGATTAAAATGATGAACCTTATGTATATTTAATAACCATAAAAAATAATTTAAATATTTTTCTTTTTTTTTTTTCAGTGTTGGGGATCAAACCCAAGGCCTTGTACATACTGATCAAATACTAATGAGCTACACTTCCAATCTAAAAAAATTGCTTTTTGTTTATTTGTTTGTTCCCTAGTACTGGGGATTAAACACTGGCCCTTCACACTGAGCTACATTCCTAGCCCCCCCCCTTTTTTTTTGAGACCGGGCTTCACTAAGGTGCCTAATCTGGACTTGAATTTGTAATCCTGCCATAGAGCTTGCAAGATTTTGGGAGGAAAAAGAGTTTTGAATCATATTTCCTAATGTAATTGAACAAATCCAGATACTTTTTCTAGCTGATTAGTGTCTTTGGGTAAATCAGTTGACTTTAGTTTCTTCCACTGAAAGATAGAGATATAATGGTTACTACCTTATGAGATTATAAGAGATCATCTATTCAGTAACACTTTGCAAACTTTAAATCACTGCACAAAAATGAGTTAACTGAAATTAACAACTAATAGCTACCATTTATTGACCACTTGTCACAGTGCTAAGTGTTTAATGTCTCTTGTCTCATTTAATCATCACAGCAACCCTATGAACTAATTTGTTCTATTTACAGATATACCTGAGGCTTAGAGAAGTTAAATAATTGTTAAAGTCCACATAGGTGGCAAGTAAAAAAAACTGTCCTTAAATCTATATCTATTTCCTAGGTCAGTGTTCTTAACAACCATAAAAATTATATTTTGTTGGGGCCGGGGATTTAGCTCAGTGATTCTGCCACCTGCCTCGTAAGTGCAAGGATCCGAGTTCGATCTCTGGTACCAAAAAAAAAAACAACCCCAAAAAATTATATTTTGTCTAGGTAAATGCAAGGTCACTTTTTTCTTTTTTGGTGGTACTGAGGAGCACTACCACTGAGCCACATCCCCAGTGCTAAATTGCAGACACTGTCCTCCAACTCAAAATTATTCTGCCTCAGCCTCCTGAGTAACTAGATTATAGATGTGCCTGGTACAAGACAATTTTTGAGATGTGGCAGTCTTAGGAATTATCTTTGCTGACATCTTCAATAATGAAAAATGTATTTGCTACACTGTACTGAGTTTTGCTGCTAAGACAGACTTTCAAGGAATTTTCAGAACATTTCTTTGTCTCTTGCCAATTCTTTGTTCATAAAAGAGACTTGCTATAATATTTACTTCTAAATTGTACTTATTGGTATTGCTTTGAGTAGCATGTTTACTTAACATTTATGATGTCCAACTCATCAAATCAGTAGGGATCATTCTGAATAAGAGTCTAAATTTGGCTAGGTGTGGTGGTGCACCCCTGTAATCCCAGCACTTGGGAGGTTGAGGCAGGAGAATCGCCATGAGTTTAAGGCCAGCCTGATTTACATAATGAGACCCTGTCTGAAAAAAAAAACAAAAAAAGAGTCTAAATTTATGGTCTTAAACATACTCATTGTTGACACCTAGTGCAAAAGTGCTTAATTTGGTATCTGTGGTCATCTAGAAGTCTATGGCTTCGCTTGAAAAATTTTACTTTGTGAGATCATATGAAAACATGGGGTAAACTTTTTTTTTTTTTTTTGGTACCAGGGATCAAACTTGGGACCTTGTGCTTTCGAAGCAGGCAGCGGAACCACTGAGCTAAATCCCCGGCCCAGTAAATATATTTTTAAAAACTCAGATTCCCAAAGTAATCTGTGATCTTACTAAAGGTTAAGAACCTCTTTCCTAAAGAAGTGTTTCGTTTCGTTTGGTTTGGTGCCAGGGATCAAACTCAGGACCTTTTTCTAAGAAGTGTGCTAATTTCTAAGACCTGATACTGTAAACCTTAAGTAGTGTAAGCATTTCATGTGGTAAATAGCAATAACTAATGGGAGCAACTAGAAGACTCATATTTAGGGTAGAAAAGAGACAACTCCAAAAAAAATTTGGGTGTGTATTTAGGGGAAGGGGTTCCTTGACCCAAGAATGCTCTTAACCTAATAGGTCTCTTTGTCACTAGAAAGACCTGCTCTTAGGAAGTTTTATTCCCTTTCTTATTTGGTGCCTTAGATTTGCTGTGTAATTAAAAGCCAAAGTAACAAATCCTGTGAGAATTGGGTCAAAGAGTAAATAAACCAGAGATCCTAGGGCTCTGCTATAGGGAAAGATTGTAACCTTTAGAGTACAGCCTTTGAACACCAATTTTGGTGATTTCATAGGCTTTCCTTTTTACTTTTTTAAAATTTATTTTTATTAGTACATGTTTGCAGTATGTGATGATTACCTTTATCGTGGAAAGTTGGTACACATACATAACATATCTTTTTGGGGGGAGTCTACCGGGGATCAAACTCGGGACCTTGTCCTTGTGGGGCAGGCAGTGGAACCACTGAGCTAAATCCCTGGCCCCATAATATATCTTAATTCCTTTTATTTCCCCTTGTCCTCCACTCATTGGCCCCTCCCTCCACCTCCAGATCCCCTTCCCATTTACAAAAGATCTTTCTCCCTGTTTTGTTTGCTTTTGAGTCAGGGTCTTGCAAAGTGGCCCGGGCAGGCCTTGAACTTGTAATACTCCTGCTTCAGCCTCCCAAGTAGCTGAGATTACAGGCATGTGCCACCATATCACACTCATTCAAAGATTCTTTGCAACTTCCTAACTTTGAACTTTGTGTGTGTGTGTGTGTGTGTGTAATTATAGAAAACTAGTGTTTTATTTTACCTTACTGATAATTATGTCATTGTTACCGCATCTGTTGAAGAGATGAGACATGCAATAAATAAGAGTACAATTTGGCATACACTAAGTGCCAGATGAATCATGCATTTGGTGCTTTCAGAATTCAGAGAAGAGAAAAGTGTCATTATAAATGAGCCCATTAAGAAAAGATTTATGGAATTTGGGTAAAGCAGGACTGTGGCCCTCCTAAATGTCTTGTTTTGTGTGAACATTGGTAAAGGATACTTACGTGGTGAGAAAGGAGAAAAAAGGAAGACTACTGTTGTGGCCATCAATAAATGAATGGATAAGGAAAATATGGTATATATACAATGGAGTATTTATTACCCAGCCATAAAGAAGAAGGGGAAATGGATGAAAGTGGAGGACATCGTGTTAAGCAGAATAAACCAGACAGAAAAAGACAAGTATATTTTCTTTTGTATATGGAAACAGTACAAAACAAAGTGACCTGAAAGTACAAGAGCTGTAGTACAAGGGAACACAATACAATCAACATGATATATGGATGTGTGGAAATATCACAGTGAATCTATTAATTGGTAAAATTAATAGGTATTAATAACTAAAAAAGATTAATATGGATATTCAGGACCATAATAGGATATTTCAAGTCTGGGTTTCCTTGCATTGATTATTGACTTTATATTTATTATTTTCTGTGGTGACTGTGTAAAAGTTTACACCACCAACAGCTTTTTTATCCTTTTGCAACTTTGAGCATCTTTCATCACCCCTGCAAAAGGCAGGTCAGATTTATGAGCTTAGTGTTTTATCAGTACATTTCATCTCTGTGGTTCTCTGAATTTTGTTCAATAAAAGTTAGTTGATTTCTGTGAGAGTTAAATTGAAGGAAGAGTGTTTCTGACTTATAACAGAACTCTTAAGAGAAATGGTACTTCAGGTCCCTCTTAGGTTGCAGGTTCCTTTAAATTACTTTGTTTCTCTGAATGTATACTCACATACCCGGTTCTAATGAGCATCAAAATGTTTAATTTCCTATCATTGTATCATCTTTATTTTTGTGGAGACCTTTAGTTTGAAGACTTCTAAATGGGAAGATGTGTGAATTCTCAATGTAAATATCTCTAAGAAATGAGTGAAATAAACAGATTCAAACAATGAGTGAAACTGAACCTCTTTGAAATTCCTTTGATCTGATTATGGGATATTTCATTCTTTTTTTCTTTTTTCTTTTTTAATCCTGGTACTGGGGATTGAACCCATGCTAAGGAAGTACTCTACCACTGAGTTAAACCCAAGTACATTTTTTTTTCTACCTGTACTACTGGGGACTGAAACCAAGAATGCTCTACTACTAAGCTACATCCCCAGCCTTTTAATTTTTTTTTTTTAATTTTTGAGATAAGATCTTGCTAAATTGCCCAGGATGGCCTCGAATTTGCAATCCTCCCACCTTAGCCTCCTCAGTAGTTGAGATTATAGATATGTGCCACCTTGCCCAGCTCCTTTTTAACCTTTTGTTGGTTTGTTTGTTTTGGTTTTGGTACTGGGGATTGAACTCGGGTCCTTCCGCTTGCGCAGCAAGCAGTGAAACCGCTGAGCTAAATCCCCAGCCCCTTCTTAACCTTTTTAAGGTTTTTGGGTTTTTTTATTACTGGGGATCGAACTCAGGACCTTGTGCTTGTGAGGCAGGCGGCGGAAACACTGAGCTAAATCCCAGACCCTTTAAGTTTTATTTTGAGAAAGAGTCTTCCTAAGTTGTCCAGGCTGCCCTCAAACTTGTGATGTTTCTGCTTTGGCCTCCCAAGTAGCTGGGATAAGGGTATAGTTCATTCCATCAACCCCAATTTATTCCATTCCTTAAACATTCTCTTTTAAAACCCTTAAAGGTCTCTTGGGTCATGTATTCAGAATAAGTACTTGGCATTTGTCCTTACTCCTAATAGTATTGGTGTGGTGTCTGGAATGAAACAGACCTGAGTTTCATAGTTTTACCTCTTAGCTATGTGATTGAACATATTATATTGCCACCCTAAGCCCTAGTTTTATTATCTGTAAAATGGAACTTATAATACCTGTGAGGTTTAAATGTAATAGTATTTGTGAGGTCCTGGTGACAGTAAGCACTCAGTAAATTGTAGCTCATATTTTGGCTCTTTTTGCTTTTTTGAAATGAGCCAAGTTATAGGAGAACAAATTAGAATACATATTGGCAGCCTTACCTGGTGATGAAAAGTGGTATAATTTGTATTATTATCATAATTGCACCTATTGTGTATAAGAATGAGAAATTAAAATACTGTTCAACATAATTCCTGTAAGCAGGATGTTAAATCTGTTAAAGAGATAAGACATATCAATAAAAGGATAAAAAAGGGTACAATTTGGCATACACTACCAGATGAATAATGTATCGGTGCTGTAGGAATTCAGAGAACAGAAAGTGTCATTGTATGTATGTATGTATGTATGTATGTATGTATGTATATATTTATTTATTTATTGGTACCGGGGATGGATCTCGGGACCTTGCGCTTGCGAAGCAGGCACTGGAACCACTGAGCTAAATCCCCAGCCCAGAAAGTGTCATTGTAAATGAGCCTGTTAGGAAAGAATTTATGGACATAGGGTCTGAATTAGGACTCTGGCCCTCTTAAATGTCTTGATTTGTGTAAACATTGGTAAAGGATTCTTGTGTGGTGAAAAAAAGACTCCTGTGGCAGATATTATGGCTATAGTACAAATAATTATTCAGTTAATGATTATTATTAATCATATGTGGTTAAAAAAATCCAGAAAGGCTTTTGTATAGATAGATAGTGTCCTTTGGAAAATTGCTGTGAGCATATTTTGGGTATAAGTTTTAATTTTTGGCAAAGTTTTAATTGAATATTCACTAAGTACATAACATAGTAGCCAGTGTTTGCAGACTTCACACAGCTTATTTGGGAAAGTTGCCAGTTTTGAAAGTCTGTTGTTACTGAATCAGTACCAGTGGCTGGTAAAACGATGTGAGACTCCCACAAGCAGCATACGAACAGAAATTATTAAACTGTATGCTAGTGGCTTTATGGGCTAAAAAAAAAAAAAAAAAAATCACATTTAAGTAATCCAAACCAAAACCTCTCTCTGTGCTTCCTCCAGGTGCTTAGCTATAGATACTATTACATCAGCATCATGTGCTAAGCAAGGTGATTCCCATGTCACAGAGGGCTTGTTATATTTATAGTAGAGTGAGCTATAAAGGGGCGTACTGATGGCTAGTTTTCCTTGTTCTTACTGCCTTGGTTACTGGTTTAATGGACTCTGCCAATTAATGTCTCAGCTTTTCAGCATTCTGTATAGGCAATATGCAGCTCCTTAGTTTCTGAATCAAATACAAATAACAACCATCCTAGTGGATTTGGCAATCTTAATACAGAAATAGTAAGCCTGTGATTAATTGTGTCAATTAATAAAGTGTTAGAACTATATAAATGCCATGTTCTGCTAAGCCCCAATGATAGCTTAATGACACTGCATTAAAAAGGAGTCATAACTACTAAAAATTTAGTGATTGTGCCTTAATAACTCCCTTTTTTTTTCTTTTCTTTTTGAGACAGGGTCTGGCTGTGTAGTTCAGTTTGGTCTTGAACTTACTGTATAGCCCAGACTGGCCTGGAACTCACAATAATACTCCTGCCTCAGCCTCTAGAGTGCTGGGATTACAAGGATGTACCACTGTGCCCGGCCCAACAACTCTTACACTGATAAACTGAGACTAGGTTAGATAAACTGTATATTTATTTCCATTTAGTGATTCTAACTAAATGAATTTAAACCTAGTCTAATTATTTTTTCAAAGTTAAGGAAAAACTGAAGACTATAAATTGGCTAATTATCTCTAATTTAAGATTAAACACCCATTGTTTTAATCATACTTTTGTTTTGGTTACCTCTTTGGAAGTACTGTTGAGAGAGAACCCACTTTAGTACTGGCTGTTTGTATATTAGGACTTATTCGCTCCATAGCTATAGGCATGATTCTGTTATCATGGTAGTCCACTATGCCTATACTACTGGAGTTTTCTTGTCCTTATTTTATTGCCATTTTAGATGCCTGGAGAAATTCTCAGTAAGGTCATATGCCCTATTTTCCAAAAATGATACTGTTACTATGAGAAAGTTTGCTAAGCTTTTACAAAAAAATCTACTCTCTTCATCATTTAAAATCACAATCAACAAATACTGGATATCAGTGCTGTCCTTTACGGCAGTCTTACAAGTCAGTTTCCAGTTCCAAGCAGGGATCCCCTGGACTTTTTAAAAACTCTTTTTATACACAGTAAAGTTAATACCTTCATTTCCTGCCACCTACTCAACTTAAAAATGAACTTGTCCTAAATGAGTGATTTCTTTGAACTGATCTTACCAACAAAGCAAAAAGTACTAGTTATTTTTTAATATTTACAGATAATATGTATTATAGAAAATCAGAAAACATTGAGTTGTTGCACCTCCCCGCAAAAGTATTACACTTATTCTTATCTGGAAAGATATTTACTGTTAACACTATCTAGGCTTCTTTTATATATATACTTTTAAAAATGGGACTGTCCTGTATCTACTGCTCTACATAATCTTGTGGGATTTTTTTTTCCATGTTAGCATATTTGGATACATCCTGCCATTGTCCTCAAATACATTTATTTCATATCTTTTTTACTGGTTGGGTTTTTTAAAACTGTTTCATATTCTGCCCTGTTGTTGAATATTTTGATTGTGTCCAGTTCTTACAGTTATAAAAAAAGATTCATCAAATGAACATCCTTGTGCCTAAATCATTGCATATATTCCTAAAAGAAATACCCAAAAGCTCAGTTCTGAGGTTGCTAGACCAAAGGGTACACATATTTCTGAGGCTTTTAATACAGATTGCTAGTTTGATTACCAGATGTAACTGGTGTCCGTACTCCACCTGTAATTTTAGTAATTTTTGTAATATTCCTGAAATTATAAAAAGTAATTCAAAGTACTGTATATAAAATTTTATCTTCAATTCATCTGAGCTACTTGGAGACAGAGATATGTTGATCTTTACCTGTCTTTACTATCAAGACCCTCTTTCATACATAGGCATGGATGAAAAATGCTTTCATTTATAAGCTATTTCAACAGAACTAATGGAAAGATGAAATAATAGTCCACTGATAGTGAAGATGAAAAAAAGTAATCATTCCAGGGTGTTTTGAGCATTTATGTAATGTTTATTAATTTAGGTTTGCTGCTTATGTTTTTATTTTATTCTAAAATCATCACTTTTTTAGGCATAGAGCCTAAAATTTTAGAGCCAAAAGATAAACAAACAGAATCCTCCAGCAAATTAACTTAGACCTTGAACATTTCATTGTACTCATTTTAGGAAGGTTAAAGCCGTGCTCCATGGTGTATACTTGTAATCCCAGCATTTTGCAAGGCCGAGGTAAAAGAATCACAAGTTTGAGCCCAATGTGGACAACTTAGCTCTTATCTCAAAATGAAAACTAAAGGGCTGGGATGTAGCTCAGTGCAAAGCCCCTGGGTTCCATCCCCACCCCACCCCCAAAAAGTGTTAAGCATCAATGTGATTTTACATAGTACTATCTTGCTAATAATATTGAAATTTAAAGATGATCAAATACATTTAGTTTGTTAATGTTAGTGACTATATTAAACAGTGGATATAATTCACAAATTGAAAGATTCACTTTTTTAGGGAACTTGCCATTAATTCTTGAACCAAAAGTTTGAGACTGAGTATTGAATAGAGAAGAAAGAATAATGTCTGCATTTCTCAAAGTCTCTTATTTGAATGTCACCAGCAGATCTAATTGGCATCCGGAGGGATCTGTGGCAAATTTATGGGGAAAAAAAGTTTTTAAAATTTGATAGGGGAAAGCCACCATGGTATACTGGCTTCAGGAGTTCTACTTGCTTCCCTTTCTCTGAATCCAGCCTACTTTTTTTTTTTTAATTGTGTGCTTAGATCACAGGCAGGGAGAGTAATTTAGGGTGAAGTTTCGCCTTTTTTATTGGCAAAGTCCTAGACATGCTACTGGAACAGAGGATGAGTTCCGCACCTTCTCTTTAGATCGTATCTCTGCCCACAGTCCATCTCTTTTACTTTGCAAGCCTTTGTTTATTGGAGAGTGGGCCTCTGTGGTTGGCCTGTCCAACTGCTGTCAGAGACCAAAGGTAACTGATAAGAGGCCCAAAGGTCAAAGTGGATCAGACAGAGGTGATCTGACTTTATGGGGCAAAACATCTTTTTTGGCCTGTAGAAATCAAAAACTGAATTGCAACCTGGGAAATGCTCAATTCATTTTATAAAGCTCCTTTCAGCTCCAAAGAAAATGCACAGACTATGTCTATAATCATCAGAAACAGAAAAGAAACAAAACTTCTTTAAAAGCCATGGCTTAATTAAATTGGGTTGTTTTGGAAATTTCAAGCTCCAGAGGTGGTTTCTGTGGGAATGTTGCTTTATTTACTGTGAGATAACAGATAACAAATTTTAAAATTCAGTAGGATCTTTTATTGGGTTTGGAAGTAGAAAGTCAAGTAGATGAGATTTGAGTATTTCATTTACTAACACCTTACCTTTTGACCTATTATTAGGATGTGATCCAGCAATGGAAAAAAAATAGGAATGGCAAATAACATTTGTATTTCTTATTAGAGTGAACATATTTAATTAAATTGGCTTTTACTAAGGATTTTGCTAACTTCAGAATTCAGTACTACACATATATGATTCTCAGCCTAATTTAAAATCAGCCTGATTAAAAGTCTGCTTTTCAATACCTGCCCTCTAAATTAGCAGTGGTCCTTTTATATAGTCAGTGAAACCATAGCTATTATTTTTGTCCTCTAGTGAAAACATTGTAAGCAGGATAGCTTCATAATTTGCAGGGTCTCTTATTAAAAAAATCATTAAGAACTTCAAGACACTACCAAAAGAATATTAAACCAAGTATGGGACCCACCCAAGCACCAGACCTTGTAAAACTGTACAAGTTACAAGCCCATGAAACTGGCCCTGGCTTTGGGGTGAGCAATTAAGTAGAAGTAGAACTGATCAAAGCACTACTATTTATTCACATGTGTCTTTCTAAATCTTTTTTTTCTCTTTCTATTCTTTATCCTCCCATAAAACTTTTCCTGTTCTGTTCTGTCCTCCTGCCAGTGTTGGAGATCCTGCAGCAAGAACTGGGAATATGTGTAGTTTTCTTAGTCCATGTGAAACTTCTGGAATAATATTTCCTTCTATTTGACTGGTGGAATAATCCTGGTTAAGATTTTGTTTTTAGGAAAGGTAGTTTATTTAACTAGAAATGTATATTCTGCATTACAGTTTTCTAAATTCTTTCACAATTGATATAATGTTTAATTCAAGCAGTTATGCAAGTCGGTATTTTTTTCCTCTCATTTTATAAATGAGAATATTAAGCCTCAGAAAAGTTAAGAGACTTTCTCAAGGTAATTCACCTGGTAAAGCCATTCCAGCGCATGCCTTTTCTCACTAATCCTTTCTGCCTTTATGGTTCAGCAAGACCATACATAAGGTCACTGGGTTAGTTACTTTTCTCTATTGCTGAGACAAAATACCTGACACCCAAAGTTAAAAGGGAAGGAGTTTATGTGGCTTGCAGTTTATAAAGGTTTCAGTCCATAATCAGCCGACTCCAAGGCATGGCAGAACAGAAACAACATGCCACGCACAAGGTAGCAAAGGCAACAAGGGAGAGTTTAACAACATCTTTCTGCCCTTTTTATCTTATTCAGACTACTCGGATTAGGACGGTACCAAACTCATCACTCACATGTAGTGGTTTAGCAATCACAGGCCCTTAACCCCACCATCACACATTCCAGATTCAACTACCTCTGAAAATGACAGTCCCACCTCATCTACTTGAGGCTTTGGAGGGACATCTAAGCACAAACCATAACAGTCACAGTATATCTTACTTTCTTAAAATTGATCTGTTTTACAGAATTCTTGCCAGTTTTCCAATAATAACTATTGGATATAATAATATTAATATTTGCAATGTCTTCACTTTTATTATTTCCTGTAACACAATAACTCTCCGTGATAATTTTTCAATATAATTTTAAAGGAACAAGGTTGAGATTCAAAGAGATTAATTGACTTGTTTAAGGTTATTTAATTAATGAAGGTAAGGGCAGTGACTGAAATCTAGCTTTTCTAATTTTATGTCACAGGTTTCTGTCCTATGTTTTATTTGCTTCTAATTTCATATCTCTACTTAGTAAGTGTTTATTCATTTACTGATCATCTATAATGTTCCAGGGAACATGAGAATGCATCAGTGAAATAAAGAAGACCAAGTCAGGGCGGGGGATTTAGCTCAGTGATTCCGGTGCCTTCCTTGCAAGCACAAGGTCCTGAGTTCAATCCCCGGTACCAAACAAAAAAAAAAAGAAGACCAAGTCAGCTGCCAGAACTTATATTCCATAGTATAAATAATTTTAAACAGTTAGCAGATGATACACCTCTAAAGAAAAAAATAAAGCAGGACAAAAAGATGGAAAATAAGCTGAAAGAGAGGATACAGTTTTAGAGAAAATGGTCAGGAAACTGATAAAACTGTTATTTGAATCAAACTGAAATCTAGAATTTATATAAATGTATAGTAAATCAATTTGTATACATAGCAAATAATTGAATAGGAGACCACTACATTTATGGACATAGCAATAGGTGAGAGTTTTTTCCCCCTACTTTAATTACAACCAGCTAGCCAATAAAGCCATGAAATCTTTAAAACTGTTTTGTCATATGGAGACCAAACACCTTGCATTAAAAGACACAGCCCTTGGGCCAGGGATTTAGCTCAGTGATTCTGTTGCTTGCCTTGCAAGCACAAGGACCGGAGTTCGATCCCTGATACCAAAAAAAAAAAAGACACAGCCCTTTAGAGTTTTTCAAAAGAAAAAATATTAGCACAAAGAACAGAAACAGTTATTAGAGGCCATCGCTTCAAATGTGTCTACAATGAGAGCATCATTCTTAGTGGCTAACTGCATTGCTAAAACTAAGAAGCCCTTCACTATTTAACTTTTGAGGGGTGCCGGGTACCAGGGATCAAATTCAGGACTTTGCACTTGTGAGGCAGGCGCCAGAACCACTGAGCTAAATCCCCGGCTTTATGTGTGTTTCCCCTGGTTTCAAAATTTAGCTCAGTGGTTCCGGCACCTGCGTCACAAGCGTAAGGTCCCAAGTTTGATCCCTGGTATCAAAAAAAAAAAGTGAGAGGCAGAGGTAGGGAAGCTATTAATTCCCAGCTGCCTGTAGGTTTCTTTAGGACAATACCAGGTTCCTTAGTCCATAAGTACAATGAAATAGTGTGAAAAGTGGATCTACATATGATTACTACATTAATTTTTCTGGAGAAAAAGACTATAATTTTCATCAGATTCTCAAAGAAATCTAGTAACATCACATGTGCGCACACACACGCACACACACACACACACACAGAGTTGCATACCTTATTGGTATTAAGAACCTAGGAAAAGATTGTTTTAGCCATTCGTTTAGAAACCAAGTAAATTCTTAAGCCTTAAACTTATCAGTGAGGTTCATTTATTCGTTTTTAAACAGTCATGATTTCCCCATGCTGGAAGAATGTGAGCTATTTTATCTCTATTGAGAATGATTATGCAGTTAGGGAAGGCGTACTGGGGATTGAATTCAGAGTGCTGTACTACTGCTACATCCCTACCTTTTTTTTTTGAGTTGGGATCTCTTAGAAGAGATCCTCCTGCCTTGGTCTCCCAAGTACCTGAAATTATAGGTGTGCACCAGTGTACCAGGCTTGTGCGGCCTTTTGAACACTCTTTCCCTCATAATAATCTTAAGCATCAGAGTTCCTAGAATGGTATTTACTTGAAGACAACTTGAAATATTACAGTAAGCCTGAATGTTTGTGTTCTTTGCAAATAGTCACAACCTATGTGGTCAGTGGTGAAGAGAAACAAAATTGGGGTAAAGTCTTCCTGGTACTGTATTTTGAACTATATCCAGGGAGGCAAAAATTATTTAAAGTTGTTACTTAGAAGAAAAAAAGTTGTGAAAAGAAGTAGGATTTCTAATTCCATTTAACATATCTATTGAATTAATTAAAAAGATTGTTGAAAGGTTAGGCATGAGGGCTACTACCCTAGGATTAGACATTTAGTAATGAATGTGCTATTATTTAACTCTGGATGTCAAGAATTCTTCAATCCATAAAGCCATTTACTACTATGACTAGTTTCTGCAGCCTGTTATGTATAGTTTTAAATTTTTAGAAATCTGAGCAGTCAGATTTTATGTGCCATTTTTTTCCTTCTTGTCATGCCACTTTATTTATTTAGACTTTACTTCATTTTCTGATTGCTCTGACAAAAAATTCTGGGGTTTGCAAATGAAGCCTTGAGAAAACTTAGACCAGTTTATCTCTTGGAAATTCAAGACTCTATGGGTGAGGGTAGACATTTTTCTTCCAAGGGGCTTATTTCAGTGTCAAATGTAAATATTTTATATAGGTATTATTTATTGGTTTTTTAATGACGAAGAAACAAAATGAGATTTTTTCAAAATCCACTCTTAAAAATACTGAGCTATTTGTGTATCTTTTAGTTTAGAAGTAAATATTGGAAAATGAATATACAAACATAGTCTATAAATTGTATGGTTTCTATTTGGTAACTATTGTTCAAATACGTCACTGTAGAAATGTTAAAATATATGAAGAGAAAAGAAAAACACCTAAAATGTTGCATCTTTTGCATTAACTGTTGATCTGAAAAAAGTGCACAGCAGATTCTATATGCCTGTTCACTGACACTAGAAAAACTTTAGGAGAACATCCAACATCTGCTTATCTTTCCTGCAGTGGAAATGTTCAAAACTGCAATGTGCGGTTTCCTTTGAATAAAGATAAACAGATTTTTATTTGTTATACTTACGTTTCAAAAGTATGTGTACTGAATTCTTTAAATGTATTTAATTTTTTTCCCTGACAGTTGTGGAGGTTCCAAAAATGTCTCGTTTATTATTGGGGTTTTCTTAGCTTTCCCTTGAGGGCTGCTATATTTTTCCAGATATTTTTCTTAGATTCCTTTGGATTCCTGATGTAGAGACCACTTAGGAAATATGTTCACCCAAGCTTGTTTCCCCTCTTACCAAGCTTGTTTCCACTATTACCATGGCCCTGATTTACTTCAACACAATTTTTTAAATAAAATCTAAGTACCACAGGCACTTTTTTGGGATGAGGGGGATAAACACATGGATCAGCTTTGTCTTCATTTGGTTCTGCTGTGGCTGGATGCTAGTTTCAGGAAGCTATCACCCAAAAACCTGGTGGAGGACTCTTGCCATCCAGACCCCATGTTTCTTCTTTTTTTTTTTGGTACTGGGGATCAAACTCAGGTCCTTGCACTTTTGGGGCAGGCAGCGGAACCACTGAGCTAAATCCCCAGTCCCCCATGTTTCTGATAGAGTGGCGATCCCCAGGTTTAAAACCTGTTTATTCCAGTTCCCAGGAAACTAACCTGCTGAACATCTTACCCTGTTGACCTGGGCAGCTCATTGTCTCTGGCTAAGGTGTGGTGGACAATCCTGGCAAGTGAGTTTTCAGAAGGTATTCACTGTTTTGCCAGAGTTAATGTGTGGTAAAGATTGCCCTGTGCATTTTAGAAATTCCATACCTACTCGGGAAGAAATAAAATTGAATGTTAGTTGCCAAAGAATGCATCGATTCAGGTAGGGTTTTTTTTAAGTTTTGTTTTGTTGGTACTAGGAACGGCAGGGACATTGCACATAGTAGGCAAGCACTCTACCACTGAGCTTCATCCCAGCCCTATTTTTTATTTTTGAGACAGGGCCTCACTAAGTAATCCTCCTGCCTCAGCCTCCCAATTATCTGGAATTACAAGCGTGTACCACCATGGACAACCAAGCCAGTTTGTGTTGTTGATGCTGTTGCTGCTGCTGCTGCTGCTGTTGTTGTTGTTGTTATTGTTTGTTGTTTGTTGTTAGTGTCTTTCCCTCTTGGCTGAGGTAATAACCTCAACACCGTAAGCCTAAGCCTAGGACTGAGTCTCCTTCTATCTTTAATGGTGTGTGCATAGCTTGTCTAAATATAGCGAGGTATGAACTTGGCTAATATGGAGAGAGACAGTAGAATGACCTTCACTGGTCTTCATTACTAGAGTTGTATTTAAAGAAATAGGAACATTGCTTTAGTTCTGCTGATAGATTGAACTGCTCTTTGTAGCTGCTCAGTTTCCTGAGGTAAAAAGTTTCCTTCGCTAGATCAAAAAATTGTTGTAAAAGTCTACTTGTGAAAGAAACCAGGAGTTAATTCTATATGAAAACATGCCTGGAAGTTAGTTTTTTCCTATTTCATTGACCAGAAGTTAACATTTATTTAGAATGCAAAAAGTACAGCCTAAGTTTGATGTACCTGTGTACTTTAGAAAAATGACTTGCATTTTTCTAATGCTGGTACTGAGAACAAAGGATATTTTATCCCCAAGCATGTAAGACACAGGGTAGATACTACCAACCCTGTGTAACACATGAAGAAACTTACATACAGAGAGGTAAAGTGACTTTTCTAATGGACTGAGTGAATCAGTAATACAACCAGCACAAGTGATTCCAGTACTCCTCACTTTTGGTTCAGGAAGTACTCTTTACCCTCTTTTAAGAGTGTAAAACTACCCTGCAACCTCTTTGTTAAGAGAATTTTTATGAAAAAAAACATTATTTTTCATCTTCTCTCTGTCTTTTTTTTTTTTTAACTGACCGGTAATGGAGTAGGGAAGTGGCAAGATTCCATTTGCAGAAAATAATTTCCAGTGGAGGCAGGGATCCAGTGAACAAATTAACCATTTAGTTACTTATCAGCATTTAGTATACCCTGCAGAATTTGAATAGTCACATTTACAGAGTAGCCCAGCCCATGTGACATAACCTTTAGAGGGATTCTTTAAGAGTTAGCTCTTCTGTTATGAAAAATCTAATTGGTATTTTGCTTGCTTAATGCTGTAGAACTATGATGATCTTACGTTGAACTAATGGAGTACTTTTAAGGTTCCCAATGATAATCTCTTAAAATCAAACCTTTGCAAGACTTTTTATAATGTTATACAAAGAAATTGAGATCTGGATTGTCTCATTTTATATTATACAACTCATTAGTGACAAAGCAACTCCAGGTCATCTGTCAGTTCTATGTTTTTTCATCTCTACCTTCACATTTTTCCCTGAAGCAAGTGAAATACTAAATGTACCCACTCATGGGTAAAGTGTGATTAGAAAGACCTATTTAGTTTACTCCTGGCTAAGTATGTACCTAAATGTACTGCTTCCTTCAAGTCAATGAAAGTGTGATCTGAGAATTGGAAGCCCAGTGATGGAAAGGTTTGATTGAGGGGTATTTTGAACTTACAATGTTGAGCCCTTTTTCAAATGGATGTGTTCTGAATGTAACAGCCAGCTTGTCTTATTTCCATCATATTTCACTAATATTTTGTTAACTATTACAATCCCATTTATAGAAGAGAGACAAGAAGCAAAGTTATCAAGCTATTATAACACAGCAACTTTTCTGTGGTGAAGATCTAAATTGGATCAAAACCTATCCCACAGATTTATTTCCCCAGTCCTTTCTGTGGATGGCCTGTGGTTGATCTTTAATATAAATTCTTTTAATCCTCCAGCAGCCATGTTTTACATAGCTCCTGATTTTAGAGATAGGTAAATTAAGTTTCTGAAAACTGTTTTCTCTTAGATATTCTTTTATAATAGGTTAATTTAGCTGAGAGTCAAATAAAGTTAGCATTTGCTTACCAACTCAGTAACATCTTATTCCAGTGAAATACAGAAGAGTTCATAAATTCATTTGCCTTCTTTTGACTTAAATTGACTTCTCATTTTTTATTCATCTTTTGCTTGTTATTGTGTTCATAAAATTAGGCCTTCTTTCTTTAGTATTGGTTTAAAATGGCATTTTCTGAACTTAGATGCATTATCACTTATTTAATGAGAGTTCATCAGTGTACTGTCATGTGCATTGAATGAGAGATAAGAAGGAGGGAAGTTCTTTGTGTAAAAACATTCTCTTCAGATGTTCTTTCTTGATGCTGAAAGTTTGGTGCCTGGCAGGAAATTATATAAACATGTGTGATAACAAAGTGGCATGAGGAAAAACTGCTCATAAAGTCTGTGGCTTGCCCAGATTGATTGTCAGCTAACAGGTAAGTTCAGGCAGATTTAATATCCAAATCGAGAGTTAGCAAAATATAACTTAAGGAGAACTTTGAGATGGGGGTGTGGGGACTGCTCTGAGAAAAGTTTGCACAAAAGCAAATGGTATGAAAGTAGCCATGTAAATAAGCTTCTTTTTTTTTTGACCCTTCTGGATAAGAGCGTTAAAACGACTGGTGTTTGTTAAAGGCAAGCACCTGTCAGAACAGTCAGGAGGGGCAAACAGAAAACATTCTTTATGAGTAGAAGAAATTTGTACATATCAAAGTGTTTCTCATCCTGGTTTTTCACACAGTTAGAATTACTGGAAGCTGGACATGGTGGCGCACACTGTAATTTCAGCACTTACGTTGTTGAGGCAAGACGATCTCAAGTTCAAGGCCAGACTGAACTACATAGCAAGACTCTGTCTCAAAAAAGGGGTTGGAGAATGACTTTGGGAGTAAATTTTCCACTGAACCAGAAATTAAATTAGAAAAAGAGCCCCAAATATTATCTTCCCTTTTTCCCACTAGCTCAGATCACCCTTCTATCTCTTAAGTCTTGGGCTGGAGATTTAGCTCAGTGGTTCCGCCACCTGCCTTGCAAGTGCAAGGTCCCGAGTTCAATCCCTGGTACCAAAAAAAAAAAAAGAGTATCTAAGTCTTACTCTGCCTTTCAGTCTATTCCCTCTACTGTAATTAGAGGAATCTTTCTGGAAATGCAAAATCTAGCTCCCTTTTATGCTTAGGATAATATCTGAATTCCTTGGCAAGCAAGATAAGACCTTCAAGACTGGTGCCCTATTTACCTCTCTCTCCCTGTTTTTTCTGCAGCCTCCCTCCATTATTAACCATACAATAGAATTGAACTTTGTGGTGCTCCCTCTGCCTGAAACATCCTTTCTTTTTGCTCCCAGGAAATCTTGGAAGACAGATTGTATAGATGGCCTTCTCTGGAGAAAGAATTTTACCTCCTCAGTTTCTGGAAAGGGCAGTGAATATCATTGGCTTATTGATTATTTAACCCTCTCTTCTAATATCACCTTTATCAGAGAGCCCTTCCCTGATCATCATATCTAAAACAGCAGTGTACTCTATCTTTTTTTTTTCTAGCCTCTACCCACTTTTTTTTCAGAGCATTTATCACCACCTGGGATTTTGTCTCCTACTTCCACTTCACAAATCTATTGGTATCTTAACTTTTATAAAGGTTTATTGCTCATTACCTGGAATGGTACCTGCTGTGTAATAAATTGTCAATAAATGGAGTGGAGTCTAGGATGTATTCTTAAAAAGTAGTTTTCAAACCTGAGTTTCAGAACCAACTGGATCACCTAAAGAATTATCACTTGAGGTCCAGGGATTTAGCTCAGTGGTTTCGCCGCCTGCTGCGCAAGCACAAGGAGTTCGATCCCTGGTACCAAAAAACAAACAAACAAAAAAAAACCAAACAAACAAACAAAAAAGAATTATCACTTGAATTAGAGTCCATGGAGTAGGTTCCACATTTCAAAACCACTGTTAGATTATATAAGTGTACAAGATTAGGGTACCTTCCTCTGTTTTCTATGTATTACCTTTAGGTTGAAATCTTTATATAGTTAATTATAGTTTGTTTTCTCTGTTATAACTTTTTGCTCTGGTTGGTAGTCTCACCAGTGGAAAATGTAAATCCTGTGAGCTACGTGGAATTAACTGAGAGATTAGATTTGCAGTTTAGGTAGCTTTAGTATAACATTTATATAAACCTATATATGGCTGGCTCCATTGTCATGGAAGGGATTATATAAAACCTAGGAGAGGCTACTGTTTCTAATCAAGAGTCTAAAGTCTTTGGTAGTCAACTAGCACAAAGGCAGATGGAGAGCAGTAACCCATACCACACACCCAACTTCTCAGAAAAAGGAAGTTCATGACAAAACATCAGGCCAGGTAGAATTTTTGAAAGGACTTTGCAAGTCAGTTGAAAGTTCTTTTGCTAGTGGAAATCATCAGGCATGGTTGAAGGCTGCAAACAAGGATGAGTTACATAGCCTGACCTATGATTTGTGTTACAGATGTAGGCTTTCTCATCTGCCAGCTAAACAGGTAAACACCAGAGATCACAAAGTGACTTTCATCTTTATTATCTTCTGAAATGTGCTTGATCCTGTAAATTTTTGTTATCATTTTCAGGTCACATTTATTCAGCATTCTGTATTTGGCATTATATTCTATATAAAGCAGTATGAATGACACACTCCCTGCATTGCCTTACCTGCAAAAGCAAATACTGTAGTATAGAAATATTCCCCTCATTAAACAGAAATAAAATTTAACATACACCAAAGTAAGGTAATGGAGGAGATTAACAATTCTATTTTCCATTATGACTTTTTCTGTAGCTGATAGGCTTTTTATTTGAAGTTGGAACAAGGGAGGAAAGAGGCAGCTTGAATCCACCCAGATTACAGTAGGTTGAACCCTGTCTCTTCCCACTTGGGGATAGGATACCTCTGCCAAGTGCTAAATGGTGCTGCTGATAAAGAACTTCAGTCACTTGAGTGGAGACATATGGGCAGCTTGACTTCCTCCTTGATTGAGTAGTAGACGTTTTACTGATCGCAAAGCATTTTGGGCACAGAGGTAGCTCATAAATGAGGAACTTAATCTAAGAATTTTTGTGTTTCTCAGCCGTGTGGATTCTAATTGTTTGTTTCTTCCCTGCTCACTTTCTCTCAGGCCCCGCCCTCCCTGCAAAGAAATTGTTGACAACAGCTCCACTTTTTCACGTCTTGCACAAAGGCAGATGTTTGTAAAAATGTAGTTTACGCAAAACATCTGTGTGCTTGACTCTTGTTCCCACGGTGGTGTGTTTTCCTGTACTGCCCATTTTTTTTCTTTTTTTCTTGTCCTTTTAAAAAATTAAAAACACAGTAGAAAATCATTTAGAAAATTTTTGCAAAACAAAAAAAATCACCCCTCAGTGCCACCATACTTACTAATGTCATTTATCTTCCCATTCTTCATATGCATCTCTTTTTGGCTAGTTATGTCCTTTTTCTTAAGCAGAAGTTCTGATTTTGTCATACAGCCACTTCCCTAGTTTTTTTTGTTGTTGTTTTTGTTTTGTTTTCGTGATTCTGGCATGACCTTTTGGTTTTTGGTCATAACAAAAGAGCATTGCAGCTTATCACCGCACCCTATCAGTGAGTTCTTGTTTTAATTTTTCTGTCTGACTTTTGGGACACAGATATTTTAATTTTTAGAGTATGGCTGAGATCCAACTTTTTTTTTTAAGGTATTAATATATATATAGAATTTTTAATTTTCTTAACTCTTAAAAACTGCCATTAAAATACATTGGCTTTGGGCCGGGGATTTAGCTCAGTGGTTCCATTCTGCTGCCTGCCTCGCAAGTGCAAGGTCCTGAGTTTGATCCCCAGTACCAAAAAAAAAAAAAAAAATACATTGGCTTTGCTGTGTTGCAAACCTCATTCTGTTAATACCTGACTAATCTTGTTGATATTAGTGATTTGCCCTTGTAACTAGTTGTCTAACTTATCAGAATTGTCTGTCTCATCCTTTAACATCTTCTTAGTAGTGAATAAAGCCATATCCATGTCTCGTTAATCTCCCTTTCTTATTTGACAAAAAAAAAAAAAGATGAATCACATCTCCTTGTTTTGTTAGAACGATTAGATACTGAGTGTTTCCAGCCATTTTCCTTTTAGAAAACATGATTTCCTGTTTGTAGATGTTTAAGAATAGACCTGTAGTGCATAGCATCCCCTAATGTTTTAGGAGGTCTGTAGGACTTAAATACAGCCATGCTAGCTGTCATTACTGTGTAAGACATCAAAATCCCTCCTTAGGATTGTATTTTCCTCCTAACCATTTAAGATAAATTTTGCCTTTGGTAGTAAAACTGGTCTTTAAAATAATTTCCTTTTGATCCTTATGTTTTTCTGGGTCCTGAGTTGCCATTGGGTAGGTTATTGAACCTAGCTCAATCAGGACCCATAAGCAATCTAGGTAGCAGGTGTGGGATTGTACTGTAATATCTTTTCCTACACTGGAGCAAATATATGATGAGTTTTAACTTATTTTTTAAACAACACATTTAAAACACAGGAAAGTTACATTTGCTCTTTGGTCATGTTCCTCTTATTCCAAATCCTAAATTCTACTTTGTGATCTCCTTGTCCTCAGCTTTCTGATTTCTTTAAATTACTGTCTAGAAAATTAGGGAACAATGTGCTTCCTCATAAATTTCCTTTAAAAATGTACATTTAGTGTATTTGAAAACTAAATTCACCTTTAAACAATGGATCAGGTATCAAGAAAGCCCAATAAATTAAATTTGCAAAGAATAAGAGTGAAATTTTCATCTGTAATGGTAGTGTGATTCTGTAACAGTTCTAGAAGAGGGAAGAGCATAAGAAGCAGGAAACAGGTTCATTAAGAGTTGGGAACTAATTAAGGACAGCAACTACTGTTTGCTTTCTCTTTTCCCTTTGATAACTCCTGAAATTGTGTCTTTTTTGCAATTTTTTCCTTTGCTTCTCTTCCTTCTACTCCTACTGTTCCCTCACCATTTTTTTTGTTCCAGTACCAGGAATCAAACTCAGGACCTTGCATTTGCGAGGCAGGTATGGTGCCACTGAGCTAATCCACACCCCTACCTCACCATTATTTTTATAAAAGTTAATTGGTCCTAACTAAAGCAGTTGGCAAGAGAAAGGAATAAAGCACATCAAAATTGGGAAGAAAAAAAAAAAAAAGACTTCCTATTTACTGATGACATGAATGACATGATCTGATAGGGGGAAAAGAAAACCCTAAAAACTCCACCAAAATCTGTTAGAACTTATAAATTCAGAAAAGTTACAGAATATAAGATCAACATACCAAAAATCAATGGCACGGGGCCGGGGATTTAGCTCAGTGGTTCTGCTGTCTGCCTCTCAAGCACAAGGTCCTGAGTTCAATCCCCGGTACAAAAAAAAAAAAAATCAGTGGTGAGCCTGGGATATAGCTCAGTGGCCCTGCACCTGCCTAGCAAGCACAAGGGCCTGAGTTTGATCCTCAGTACAAAAAAAAAAAAATCAGTGCCATTTTTATACACAAATAACAGGCTGAAAAAGGAATCAAGAAAGCAACCCCATTTATAATAGCTACCAAAAAAATTAAAACCCTAGGAAGAATTTAAACCAAGAAAGTGAAATAACTTGACAATAAAAACTGTAAAACAAGGGCTGGGGATTTAGCTCAGTGGTTCCACCACCTGCCTTGCAAGCTCAAGGACTGGAGTTCGATCCCCAGTACCAAAAAAAAAAAAAAAAACCATAAAACAAGCTGGGTTTACTAGTCTATGCCTATAATCTCAGCATTTAGGAGGCTGAGGCAAGAGGATCATAAGTTCAAGCTCAACCTAGGCAATTTAGTGATTTAGCAAGACCCTGTTTCAAGAAAATAGGGAGGTGGAAGCTGAGAAAGACCCTGGGTTCATTCCCCAGTTCTGAAGAAAAAAAACTATAAAAAACACTGATCAAAGAAATGGAAGAAGACTAAAAAAAAGACTATGTTCATAGATTGGAAGAATTAATATTGTTTAAATGTCCATAGTACCCAGAATGATACATAGATTCAATGAAGTTCCTATCAAAATACCAATGACATTCTTCACAGAGATAGAAAAAAATCCTAAAATTGATATGAAACTACAGAAGACTCCAAATGGCCAAGTAATCCTAAGCAAAAAAACCAAAAGTTTTAGAACAAGTTTTAGAAGCTTTTACAAAACCTGGCTTCAAAACATGCTGCAAAGCCATAGTAACTAAAACAACATGGTACTGGCTTTTGTATGTGTCAGAATTTGAGCACTGGCTCTTCTTGGATTTCATTGTGTATCGGTACATGACCAAGGGGATCGGTTGTAATATAGAATTTGTCCAGGAACTTTAAAAATGAAGTGCAGTGATAGTAAATGGAAACCAGGCTATAAATTCTAAAGAAGTTCAGCATACTTTTTTTTTTTTTGGTACCGGTGATCGAACTCGGGTCCTTGCGCTTTTGAGGCAGGCACTCAAACCACTGAGCTAAATCCCTGGCCCAAAGTTCAGCATACTTTATCATGTGTTTATCTATTCCCCTTGGTTTGATATGTGGGAATTAGTATCTTTGAGAGACTTTTAAGTGGGCCTATGAGGAAACCATTTCATTTCCTTACTTTTTAGTAAGAGAGCAACTGTAGACGAGATTGTTTGGTAAAGAAAGTTGATAATGTTTTTCAGACTTGAGTAAATTTATGTAGCCAGTGATGTTTGAGAAATTACTCATAAATCTGCATTAAAGTAGCACTGAACTGACTCAGTATTTTAAAAATCCTTGGTTTTCTGATATCTGAGAATTCACTTTTAGAACACTATTGGTAGTTTGTTGGGTGAACTACAATGGGACTGCAACATCCTTTTGATACAGAACAGTGAACTCAGAATGCTAAAGAAGCCAGGGAATAGGGTTTAAAAACAACCACAAAACTTGAAAATACTAGCCCTAAATTTTGATCCCTGTACTCTCATTCATTGTAAGTTTCAGCAAGTTACTCTCAAAACCTTTATTTTCTCATTTATGAAATGACTTCTGTTGATTGTGAGATTGTAAAGCACATGATATCATGCCTAATAAGGGTGGGTATTCAAAAAAAATGATAGTTACCAATTCCTGTTTAAGCTTATTTCACAGTGCTTAAAACTAGCACCTAACCACTATTGTCACGTAGCTCCCAAAGAGAACATTTTGATAGACATTCTATTTCACCAGATTCCAGGTTTTCATAAACAAAAGTTTAATGAAATAATGGTAAAATTGTTGTCATTATTAGTAGTAAACAGTAGCTATCCAGTAGACTGCTGGTTTTAAAGTCCAGGGTTCTGTGATAGATCAGCTAGACAACCAATTTCGGAGTTATAGCAGCCACCATTTTCCCCAATAATTGTTGCCCCCTAGTATTTGCATCCTTGTGTAGTCCTTTCCTACTTTAAACAAGGCTGACTGTATAACCAGTAGAATGTTGCAGAAATCATGGTGTGTGTCTTCCAAGGTCAAGTCATAAAATATTGTGTTACTCCCTTGTTCTCTCTGGTATCCCTCACTCTGGGAAAGGTCAGCTGCCATCTCATAAGATTACTAAGCATCCCACAAAGAAATTTATATGGCAGAGAACTGAGGCCTTCTATCAATAGCCATGTGAGAGAGCTATCTTGGAAGCAAGATCTTCTGGCTCCAGTCAAGGATTCAGATGACTGCAGCCTCATAAGACCCCCTAAACCAGAACTACCCAACTAAACTCCAGAATTTTGACTCTCAGAGCCTGCCAGGTGATAAATATTCCTCTGTTGTACATGAATAGAAAACTAACCAAGAATCATCAGCATACAGGATAGCGATGGTCCTGAGTGTGTTTGGAAGCATCCAAGAGAGTATATTAGAGAATAAGAAAAGAACTAATGGTGAAAGCATAGTTAAGAAGTTGGCAGAAGAAGCCAGGTGTGTTGGTGCAGGCCGGTAATCCCAGGACTTGGGAGACTGAGACAGGAGGATTGCCACGAGTTCAAGGTCAGCCTAGGCTACATACTTTGAGTTCAAGGCCAGTCTGAACAACACAGCAAGACCTTGTCTCAAAAAGAAAAAAAAATCAGCAGAATAGGAGTCCACAAATAAGACTGCAAAAGAATAGTCAGAAACAGGGAGTAATAAGAAAGTCTCAAGAAAATAGAAGGTTGTCAACAATATGAAATAGTCAAGATAAAGACTGAAAAATCATCTATTGGAGTTTAAAAGCAATTGTAGCACCTTGGGAGATGAATTATAGATCCTCATCTGGCAACACTGAGACCCTAAAACACCTGCCCCTCCCTACTTTTTTAATCCCACTTTCTGCCATCATTATTGGCTCACTGCATTCCAGCACCACTGAGTTCCTTGCTGTTTCTCAAACCAGCCAGTCATACTTCTCCCTCAAGAGCCTTTGCATTTGCTGCTCCCTCTGTCTTTAATGTTCTCCTGCCAAACCAGCCAGATGGCTCCTTCCCCTACTTCCTACAAAAGTAGGAAGTTCAAAAGTTTAAATGTTACCATATTGGAGAGACTTTCCCTAACCATACCTTATAATCCAAATATACACAATAGCATTCTCTGTCACTTTTTCTCTATTTTTTTCCATAGCCCTTCCCACTATCTGATATCTACAGTGACACCACTGCTCAGCCCTGGCCAGTTCTTGCTAGATAAGAAATGTAGACATGTTTATTCAGATTTTCTGATTTTCCAAGAGAAGTTAGAGCTTCTTGCTTTTAAATGCAATTAGTTTTCAATAAATTTATGTTTCAGAAACCGTGAAGGTCAGTACTATCTGGTTTGAAGGCAGTGGATAGGTTAGGGTAGAATAGGATTACCAACAAAGGATACTGAACTGGAATACTTGGAAAGCTACTAGGTGGACTCACCATCTTAGAAGCTAAACATCTTAGAGTTAAGACTGTAAGCCTTGTGGCCTTTGTCCTTTGTATTTGGGAAATCATTGATAAACTTAGAGTGAGGAGTTATTTCAGGAGTGGTAGAACAGAAGCAAGATGGTGTTGGATAGGAAAAATGACTGGCAGGGGAAGAAAATGGGTACAGCAAATATAGACTTTTCTCCTCTCTGGTACTAAACCTTGAACCCAGGGCCCTGCACATGCTAGTTAGTCAAGTGCTGTAACACTGAGCTACAACCTCAGCTCTTTTTACTTTGTTTTGAGACAGGGTCTTACTAAGTTTCCAAGCTAACCTCAAACTTGGAACTCTCCTGCCTTAGCCTTCCACATAGCTGAGATTACAGGTGTGTGCCACTCTGCCCGGCTAGAATTTCAGGAATCAAGAAGATTTAGAAGGAAACAGGATCAAGGGGTTCTGTGTGTGTGTGTGTGTGTGTGCACAGGTGTGTGAATGCATGCATGTGTGTGTGTGGGTTTTTTGTTTTGTTTTGTTTTAAGGATATGAGAGACCAAACTTGACATATTTCCAGACTAAGCTATAGCAGTCACTAGACAGATATAACTAGGAGATTAGGGAATGAGGTCAGGGACACAGAAGAAGGGGTTAACTTTTGACAGCTGGACAGATAATTCTCTCAGAGAAAGGCAAAAAGTTTCCAGGTGACAGAGTAATTGGGAGAAATAATACCAGCTAACCCCTAATTTTCTTGGTGTTATAAAAGGCTAAATTAACTGTGGAGAGTTGAAGGAAACAGGAGTTGCAGTGGAACTTGAAAGTGGGGAGGGTTTGGAATAATGTGGGAGGGAATGGGAGGGAGGGTAACTGTTCAGATGTGTTAAGAGCCCAGCTGAGTCAAGAAGCTAAGGGCAGGAGGATCACTGCAAGTTCTAAGCCAGGTTGGGACTCATAATGAGTTCAAGACAAGCCTGAACTACCTAGCAAGAAAAAGGGGGGGGGTAACTGAAAGGGGGGGGGGAGAGGAAGATCAGCTGAGTGAACCTGATGTTGCTGCTATTGTGTTTGACATCCTTGTCATTGAGACCCTGGGTGTGCTATGGCACCCAGAGGCATACTTTCATAATCTTCAACGTTAGGCTGCCTTTCTTTCATTTATTCAACGTATGTTTATTGAATATTTAGTGTTAGGCACTGTGCTAGACATTAGAGAGATAGCATTAGATATCTAAAAGTTTCTGCTCCCAAGGATCTCATCATTCAAATAGATAATAAATAATTCATTAATTTCTGCAATTTTAACCTGTAGTATTAGGAAGGGAAATCAAGAGCAAGAGATTAAACTGTAGGGAAACCACTTGCAAAATAGGACATAAGACTAGGAAAGAAAGAAAACTCAAAAGGAGGTTGGTGACCTAGAAAATTTTGAAAAATCAAGGTACTAGATGTCTCCCTTGGGTTGAAGAGGAGTGAATGGCATTCATAAGAAGAAGGGGATTGGGGCTGGGGATTTAGCTCAGTGGTTCTGCTGCCTGCCTCGCAAGTGCAAGGTCCCAAGTTCAATCCCTGGTACAAAAAAAAAAAAGAGGATTGGTTATAGTCATAAAGTAGGAGTTTGATTTCCGAAATCAGGTTCAAGATCTCACACCTTCTAGAAGGACATTGGGAATTAGAAGTCTGTTAAACAGAGTCCAGATGAAGGTCTTTCAAGACCAGACGATGAGAAATTTGGGGAGCAAAACTCTTAGATGTTCATCTATGTGAACAATAGAATCTCTTTAAAATTGTAGTAGGAATCAGGAAGAAAGAAGATTGAGCAGGATAAGAGATGAATAAGTGATAACAACAAAAGTGTCCCCCAAAACAACAAAGAACAGAAGATAATCTGAACCTCAGAAAAGGCTTTTCCGAGGATGAAAAAGAAATGGCCTGAAAGCAGTGTTTGACATTTTGGCCAGATGCTTTGAAAGCATGGCTTGCGTTCTTTCTGCAGGTGTGTATAAATACCTGGGAAGGCATTTGTTGAATCATGCAAATGAAATGATTTTTCAAATATTGAAGAGTTTTTCTGAATTAATCTCCTTTTGTTTTGTTTATTCCCACTATTTTAAATTTAGTGCCAAGAAATATTGGGTATGTCTCTTAGTAACCAGTATATCTAGCATTTTGAATACTGGGAAAGAACTGGTCAGTTCATTTACTTTTGGATCAATAGAGATTTGAAGCTTTTCCCTTTCAAAAGAAAAATATTTGACTCTAGAATTTAGGACTGAAAAGTTTTAATTCAGCTTGTAAGAGAAATGGGCTGCTTTGGTCTGAGGTAATTTCTCCTTTCCTTGAAGACATTCTCAAAACCAAAACCCTCTGCCACTATTAGTCACCAGAATAGGGTCATTTGTGTGTTGGGAAGTTGCTTGACACCAACTCTTTTCATTGGTACCTGTGTGTTTAGTGGTAGTGTTGTTTGAGAGGGTTGTTCTAGGATAGCTGCTAGAGACAAAGCTGAGGCTAAGCCTTGCTAGGGCAGCTGAGAGAGGAAGATGACAAAGCAGCATTGGTAGCCATTGTGGTGGCACATACCTGTAATTCCACCAAAGCTTAGGAAAAAGGATCACAAGTTCTAGCTAGGAGTGGGGTGGGGACTCAATGCAAGGGCTGTGGGTTCGTTCCTCAGTGGTGCACCAAAAAAATAAAAAAGAAGGTAGCCGTGGTATGATGGGAAGATCTGGACTCAGTCTTAGCTAGAATTCAAAAGTGTTTGCAAGCCAGACTATTGTATAAGTCCAGGAGTAGTGGCAACCTGTAGGAACCAGCCAATATCTGCTCTTCTGAAAGATATTCTGAAATCAGAATTATTTTAGATCTGTGCTAGTCTCATAAAACGTGTGCTACCTGCTACTATTTGAAGTCCTGCCCTAGATCCTCTCTAAAGGCCCTCCAGCTCTCATGTTGTGTTGTTTGGTAGTACTACTTTTAAAACCCAAACCAAAAACTTAATGCTTTAAATCTCTAAAAAGAGGTGAAGTGGATATGTGGCCAGATAGCACCTAGAAAGAAATGATATTGGACTCAGAGAAAACTGAAGAGGAACCAAGGGCTGAACAGGCATCCACTTCCCTTCCTGTGTAGGTTTTCCTGCCTTCCTTTGTAGGCTTCTTGACATTTATTGCTGACACATTGCTTTTAATGCTTTTTTTAGGGGTAGGGATGTAGCTCAGTGGTAAAAAGCTTGTCTAGCTTTTGTGAGTATTTGACCCCTAGCATCACAACAAAATCAAAATAAATAAATAAATAAATAAATAAGCAAAGTTTAGTATCTATGAAACTCCCTAAAAGAAAAAGGCACAACTTTAAAGAAGCAGTGTGAAATTATTTGCCTTATGGGAATTTGTCTCAATATTTTCCCACTTAAATGTGAACCTTGTGATCAAGGATGCTCTGAAAAATAGACCAAACATCACACCAGGCTCTGTTGTGAAATCCTGCCTTTGTCTCTTTAGATGAATTAACCAGATGTGTTTTTAACTGCCATTTGCTTCAAACTATTGGGTCAGCAATAAGTCCTGTTGTAATAACATAAGCAGTTAAAAGTACCACCCTGGGTGTCAGATGACATAGGGCTTTAGTCCTGGCTAAGTCTTACTGCTAACTAGCTGTGTGACTTGGGGCAAGTGATTAAATTCTCTGAGCTTTGATATCAGATTCTCTGTTGAAAACTCAGATGAATTTTACCAGTCTAAGCAAAATATTTCAGAGAATGACAGGTTGCTTAGTATATGGCAGGCTAATGAACCAAGCTCAGAGAACAGGCAAAGCCAGGGACATTCAAAGAAGGTCATGACCAGGCTGGGCACACCTGAAATCTCAGCTACTCAGGAGGCTGAGGTAGCAGGATTGTGAGTTCCAAGACAGCCTGGGCAACTTAGTGAACTCTTGTCTCAAAATTAAAAATTAAAAAAGGCTAGAGTATATAGCTCAGTAGTAGAGTGCCCTTGGGATCAATCCCCAGTACCATTAAAAAAAAAAAAAAGGAAAGCTGACTGGTACAATCTCACCATTCTTCCTACAGTGAAAATGACTATACTCTACTATACCTGTTACTTTGCATCAGTTGCCGAAAATTCAGAATCCCAGAGCAAAGACACAAACTATACTCTAGCTTCCTGCAAAGCCCTTCCCAGTTACGGAGTTGAAGGCCACCAAATCCACATTTGGTGGATTCTCCAAAAGAAGACGAGCATGATAAAACAGATCTATTTAGCTGGATAGCCAGAAACAGGAAATGTCAAACCCAGTAAAAACCTAAGCTGTAAAAATTGGAAGATTGAATTGTATGACCAATGGTAAAGTTATTTCTATCACTTTTTTTTTTTCAGTATTAGAGATTAGACCTAAGGCCTTCACACTGCACTTACACTCCCAGCTCTATGAAACATTTCTAAGATGCACACATTTGAGATAAAAATGAAGTAACAATATGTTATCAGTAAATGAACATTCAAAATGATCAGAATAAAAGAAAATGTTCTGGGTTTTTTGTTTTGCTTTGCATTTATGATCTATAGGGAAAAGACCAAGAATGTTCATTGTGGTTGGAATTCATCTTATAATCTTTAACAAACAGATGCCCTCTCCCCCCCTCAATAGAAAAAAGTAGGAAAGGGAAAAAACAAATAGCTGCATCAGAGTATAGTTGTGCTGGCCTTGTGCAACAGAGTTTAAGCGGAAGAGTAGCTGGAACTAAAATGGCCTAATGGCTGTAGTTAATGAGTAAAAACTAGAGTATTAAGTCTCTACTTTGCCAGTAATTGGTCTACTCGTGTGCCCCAGCCTGTCTGTGTTCTGATAAGGAGAAAACTAATTCGGCTGCCTGCATTCATAGCCATGTGTATAAGAATTTATGCTCTGAGGGAAAGGGTTCCATTTTAATATTATTGCCATTGTAATGTCAGTTGATAAAACTTGGGAATATCTAATTATAGAGAACAGTATGATGTTTGGGTTTGGATTTTCTTCTGTTGCAACCTGAATTCCTTTAGGAATACAAATTCACATTTTTCTCATTACCTACAAATATGCTTTTGACTTTTTGCAGATTTCATACATCAAGGACAATGACTTTTTTCCTCTTGTTTATTTTTTTGTTTTGTTTTGTTTGGAGAGGTGGTTGTGATTTTATTTTTTGTTTTGTGGTATTGGGGATTGAACCTAGAGATACTCTATCAGTGAGTGCTACCCTAGGCCCTTTTTATTTTTTATTTTAAAATAAAGTCTAGCTAAATTGCCCAGGCTGGCCTTGAACTTGAAATCCTCCTGTGTAGCTGGGATTATAGGCGTGTGCCACCATTTTTGGTTTCTCTCCTGTTTGTTTTATCCAAATTTTTTTAGTCAGCACCTGTATTGATAGCTCTGTAATCTCTTGGCATCTGGTCTGATACTTGAATTTTCTTGTTATGAAATTCTCTTTCTTTGTGGTATGGTCACACAAAGTGGAGACATGAATTCCTTTCCACTTAGTGGTATTGACTGAGCTGCACCTTGAATCTGAAATTTAAACAACTGAGCAGGGAAAACTTAATGAGAAGAAGGGAAATAAAGTATTGGTTGGGTAGAATGTATTCAAAAGAATCCTTTGGATGGATATTCTTTAAAACAAAAATCTAACAGTTCAGATTATGTGTCTTTGAATTCAACATAAATGCCAACCAACTCACCTAGTAAAATAACATTGTATATAGTGAATATTACACAACAATTTACCTATAAATTTTAGCTTCGGGAAGAATTAGCAAACAAACTCAAGAGTTTGACATTATAATAATTGTTAACAACATCTCTTCTCGGCCTTTTGGCTAAGATCAAGTGTAATAATTGTTATCATGACAATTATTTCCTTCATTTTAATTTTGAAATAAAAATATTACATCCTTTTTTTCATGGTAAATTATCCATTTCTTCTTGTGTGTGTTAGATATAAAACAGTAGAATTTCTATCCAGCTAACATTCAGCAATTTGACCAGGTGTGTTGTTGCTTTATTTTGCTCCCTTGACCTTCCTACTGGTCATGCATGATCACCCTGACCACATTCCTCAAAGATTATTCCAAACTCAAAACAGCTAAGTACTTTTTTCCCCTTACTTGACCTTTTTCCTCTACACTTTTTTGAGAAGAAACTGCCAGTTAACAAATGTCATGCTTTAGGAAGTAATTTTGATCAAAAGGGATTGGCAGAATGCTTCCTCTAATATATCCAAAACATAGTACTTTTTCCTCCATTTCTGAGGCTGAAATACTGTCTTTCCCAGCAGAGATCACAGTTCCTTACTGTCCAGACTGACTAGATTTACCTCTGAGCCAGATGTCTTCATTCCCGGCAGGACAGTCTGTTTCTGGCCTGAGGGTAGAGGTGGGGGTGTGGGGTGAGATCTGGATGGATCCCAATCCTTTGTTCTCCCTCTACTTTTAAATTTTCTTCTATTAAAAATCCCTGCAGGGAAGACATTGTATTTCATCTGTCATAAACTGTTTCTCAAAACTAGAGCAACATAGAGTAGTAATTCAGAGCATGGATTTTCAAGTTAGTTCCAGGTTTGAACTCTTGCTCTAAGGGTCACTAGCTTGAGCAAATAATTTATTCCTAGGTTTGGTAGCCCACACTTGTAATCCTAGCACCCAGGTAGGCTGAGGCAGGAGGATCAAAAGTTTGAGCCCACCTGAGCAACTTAGCAAGACCCTGTCTCAAGGGGCCAGGGATTTAGCTCAGTGGCACCACTCCTGCCTCGAAAACGCAAGGTCCTGAGTTCGATCCCTGGGGGTGGGGGTGGGGGACGGACCCTGTCTCAAAATAAAAAATAAAAAGGGTCTGGGAATGTAGCTCAGCACAAAGTCCCCGGGTTCACTTCCCAGTACCACAGATTAATCAGTCCATCTATCTATTTATCTTAAGATCTCCGAGCCCTTCAGTCTCTTACATGTAAATTGGGGGTAAAAATAGCACCTACTTCATAAGTTTGTCATGAAGATTAAATGACTAAATACTTAGTGCCTAGCATCCAGTAGACACCCAGTCAAGTTAACTATTAGCTTATTTCATATATCTAACCAGGATGACATTTTCCTTGTTGAGCAAGTATAGCACAGAGAAAAATAGATGTTCTTCAGTTGGACACCGATCAAGACTCTGGAGAACTTTTCACTATCACTTTGTTAGAAAGGTGATCCTTGCGGGCCAGGGATTTAGCACAGTGGTTCTGCCACCTGCCTTGCAAATACAAGGACCCAAGTTTGATCCCCGGTACCAAAAAAAGAACTGAAGAAAGATGATCCTCTGAGTGTCATTTTTTTTTGGTACCAGGGATCGAACTCAGGTCCTTGCGCTTGCGCAGCGGGCAGCGAAACCACTGAGCTAAATCCCCGGCCCTTCTGAATGTTATTTTATCAAGCAGCTAATCATTCCTCATGTTTAGATTGAGAGAGTGTTATTCTCTTTATCTTTTTTCTACCTTTATATAGGATTTATTGATTCCTTTGGGGTTTATATTTGATTTAGGTATCTGCAGTCACATACGATGGCTTCATACAGTTTTTTGCAGAAAGTCCTGTTTCTGAGCCCAAGTCTACAGAACTAGTTAATTCAGAAAATGCAAACAAGTTTTCGCCTGCCCTTGTACAAATTTTTAATTAGAGAATAACTCTGTCAACTAAATCTTCAAGCAGATATTTACATAAATAAGTCCCTTATTATTCTGGCAAGATATATTATCTTTATTTACCTTATAATGAAGTACATGAGATTAAATTTACATATAATTTTCTTTATATGCAAACAAAGCATTTAATTTTCCAGTTGAATTTGATCCACCTAAACTCTGAGGTTGTGAATTTAATTTTTATTTCACTTCCGTGACACTGTCTTCATTTCATCTTTGATAATGTATGTAGAGCTTTGGCTTTTTTTCAGTAATGATAAAGGATTTTTGTAATCAGCCACACTATTACTGGTTCTCTTTTGACCAACGATAGTTTATCACTGTTGTGCTAACCAAAGGGTCATAATCCGAAGCTGAAGAATAAAGAGGATTGGGCCGGGGATGTAGCTCAATGGTTTCGCTGCCTGCTGCACAAGCGCAAGGACCCAAGTTCAATCCCCGGTACCAAAAAAAAAAAAGAATAAAGAGGATTGATTGTACCATAGAGTGTCTGCTGTGACTCTCTGGAAACCTATATCACATAGTAGCAGTATTCTGGCCCAGCTGAGTCTTCTGTGTATTTTGTTCTTTGAGAAAAGATTGTTGAGATTTGTGTAAATAATTCAAATAAAAAGGCCCTTTTCCCTTACACCTGAATTCTACACCTGATCTTTTCTATATAATCAGGAATTTTTGGAGTCCAGCTAGCTTTGAATTAACCAAGGGCCCTTGTCCACCATCTCAGCTCTTACCTTGTGAAAGCACTACATACATTTTGAAGAACACAGTTAGATGTGCTTTAAAGTAAGAATTATTTAGATATGCTTCAAAGCATAAGCAATTACAACTTCCAAAACCAGGAAGTTAGTTGTTAAACTGTCTTAAGAGAAACTACCTCTGTCTCACAAAAAGAATGGCTGAAGTATGCTCAGCTGTTTAAGCACTCAACAAATATACTTCTTTTGTAGATATAGATAACTGCTTTGTTTACTGGAAACCAGAGTGCCCAAAGCTGTTATTTTGCCTGGTTGAATAGGGAGAATATTTAACCTTTATTTTTAAAAATATTTTCATTTAGTAAAAGCAGATAGTTGCTGTGTTAGCAGAAGTGTGAATTTCATTTCCTGTCTGTGGTGTACCCCACTTATCCTGTCACTCAGACATTTTGTTTTAGGTTGTTCCCGTAATATAAGTGGAACAGTGACCCACAGTAGGGTGGCATGTGCACACTACGGATGTAACCAGAGACAAGGCTTGTGCAATAGACCACAAGAGAGCAATGCTTTATTTAAAGATAAAAACAAAACAAAATCAAGGCAGCCCTCCCAGACAGCATGCAGATTTTTAAAGTGGCATCTGTAGAGTCTTATATTTTGTTTCTAGAAGAAATATTCCAATCTGTTTGGCAGGTTACCACAAACATTTTATCAGCATAATGCCACTTTATTAAAGGATAAAATCAAGTCAGTAACTGACGTGATAGAGGTAATTTCAAGTTTGCTGAGTAATTTATCATCAAATATTTTAATTTTATAATCCATAAGCTGCCAAATATATTGAGTTCTATAATGATTATTTTTTACATATGAAACTTGTCCTAAATTGTAATTCTTGCCTCAGTACTAGAATAAACATGATTGTGGAAAAAAGCCTTGCGATGAATTATCCATCACATATCTTTTGAGTACCTAATATATGTCTGACATATTTCCACTGCTGAGGATACAGTGATAAGCAAAATAAGTCCTTGTTCTTATGGTGGTTGTATTCTGTTATATGAAGATAACTTCAGTCAAGATACAAATGCATAAATATAATTTCAGTTTATTATAAATATCTTGAAGTAAACAAAACAACAATAAGACAATATGATTGGGGTAAGAGTATGGTGATACTGGAGCTGAGACTTAAATAATTACAAGTTACAGACCCACTGAACTGGCAACAAAAGGGGATCTGGAAAAAATGAAATCAGAAATAATTTCTCAGATAACAGGAGAAATTGTGCCCCTAGTACAAGACATGATTAATAAATCTAGAGAGGAGCTGAGGAACATGATGGAATCCCAACATAAGAAACAAATGGAATCCATAAAACAGATGCAAATAGATTTCCAGGACATGAAAAACTCCACTGAAAGTCTACACAGCAGAATGAGCCAATGTGAGGACAGAATTTCAGATATAGAAGATAAGTTTACAATTAGTGACCAGGAAAAGAAAAATTGCTTCAAAATTATAAGGGAACATGAGAAATCAATCCAGCACCTGCTAGATGATGCAAAGAAGAATGACATAAGACTGATTGGAGTCAATGAAGAAACAGGAGAGAGTGCGGATGACATAAAAAAATCTCTTCACAGAAATAATGGCAGAAAACTTCCCAAGCAGGGGAAAAGAGCTTGACATACAGATAAGTGAGGCATATAGGACTCCAAATAGCCTTGATCAAAAAAAATCTACACATAGGCATATAATTGTTAAGATTCCAGAAACACAACAGAAGAACAAAGTTCTCCAAGCAGTCAGAGAAAAGAAACAAATCACATACACAGGAAAGCCCATCAGAATCACAGCAGACTTCTCAACACAAACCATCAAGGCAAGAAGAGCTTGGAGTGACATATTCCAAGCCCTAAAAGAAAACAGCCTCCAACCCAGATTGATGTACCCTGCAAAACTGTCTTTCAAAATGGATGGAGAAATAAGATACTTTCATGACAAAGAGCACCTTAGGAACTTCATGAATTCCAAACCAGCACTCCAAAGAATTTTACACAATATCCTAGGAACAGACATTGAGGATCACAACCCCAGGAAGCAAAGCAGAATGAACCCATCTGGCATGACAGGAAATTAAACGTAAAGGGGGAGAACCCAACAAAAAGAAAAAGTCATGGCAATGACAAGTCAATACGTTTCAGTTATAACCATCAATGCTAATGGTCTCAATTCACCAATCAAAAGAAATAGACTGGCAGAATGGGTCAAGAAGCAAAATCCAACAATATGCTTCATACAAGAAACACACTTAATTCAAAAGGAAACTCATAGACTGAAAGTTAAAGGGTAGAAAACAATACTGCATGCGACAGGAACCCGAAAAAAAGCAGGAGTAGCTATCCTCTTGGCAGATCAAGTAGATTTCAAACCAACACTGATTAAGAGAGACGAAGAAGGACACTACATCCTTGTAAGGGGAAGAATCCAAGAGGAAGAGATGACAGTCATAAATATCTATGCACCAAACACTAGTGCACCCAACTATATAAAACAAATACTAACGGACATGAAAAGTCATATATGCACTAATACAATTGTAGTGGGGGACCTCAACACCCCACTGTCACAAATAGATAGATCAACTAGACTAAAAATAAGTAATGAAATACTAGAACTCAATCGAACTCTTGAACAAATGAACTTAACAGATGTTTACAGAGTCTTCCACCCCACAAAATCAGAATACACATTCTTCTCAGCTGCACATGGGTCATTCTCCAAAATAGACCACATACTCACACATAGAACATGTTTAAGTAAGTGCAAAGGAATTGAAGTTATCCCCTGTATATTATCAGACCATAGTGCGATGAAATTGGAGATCCATAGCAAAAGAAACTCAAAAAATTTCATAAACACGTGGAAATTGAACAACACACTTCTGAATAACCAGTGGGTCACAGAGGAAATTGAAGAAGAAATCAGCCAGTTCCTTCAATTAAATGACAATGACAGTACAACATATCGAAATCTATGGGACACAATGAAAGCAGTCTTATGAGGGAAATTCATAGCAGTGAATACACATATTAGGAAAACAGAACGAGCCCAATTAAACAACCTGATGCTGAACCTCAAGCTTCTAGAAAAAGAAGAGCAGGACAACCCCAAAGCTCATACAAGGGAGGAAATTGTAAAGATCAGAGGAAAAATCAATGGAATGGAGAGAGACTAAGAGAACGATACAAAAAATCAATGAAGCCAAGAGTTGGTTCTTCGAAAGAATCAACAAAATTGACAAACCTTTAGCCAACCTTGTCAGAAAAAGGAAAGAAAAGGCCCAAATCCATGCAATTAGAAATGAAAAGGCTGAAATTACAACAGACCCAGCAGAAATCCAGAGGATCATCAATACCTACTTCCAGAACCTATACGCCAATAAGACGAACAACACAGAAGAAATGGACAGATTCCTAGATACATATGAATTACCAAAGTTGAACGAAGAAGACTTAAAAATTCTGAACAACCCAGTATCAACCAATGAAATTGAAAACATAATTAAAAACTTATCACCTAAGAAAAGCCCGGGCCCTGATGGCTTCACTGCTGAATTCTACAAGACATTTAGAGAGGAACTGCTGCCACTACTGTTTAAACTCTTCAATGAAATTGAAAGGAAAGCAATACTCCCAAATTCATTCCTGGAAGCAAGCATCACCTTGATCCCCAAAGCAGAGAAAGACCCAACTGAAAAAGAGAACTATAGGCCAATCTCACTAATGAACATAGATGCAAAAATCCTTAATAAGATACTGGCAAGCAGAATGCAGAAGATCATCAAGAAGATCATACACCCTGATCAAGTGGGATTCATCCCAGGGATGCAGGGATGGTTCAATATACGAAAATCAATTAATGTAATACACTATATCAATAGAGCCAAGGACAAAAACCATATGATTATCTCCATAGACGCAGAAAAAGCATTTGACAAAATCCAACATGCATTTATGATAAAAACCCTACAAAAAATTGGAATAGATGGTCTCTACCTCAAACTGATAGAAGCCATCTATGAAAAACCAACAGCCAATATCATACTAAATGGTCAAAAACTGAAATCCTTCACACTCAAATCAGGAACAAGACAAGGATGTCCACTGTCAAAACTCCTGTTCAATATAGTCTTGGAAACATTAGATGCGGCAATTAGACAAGAGAAAGAAATAAAAGGAATAAAGATAGGAAGTGAAGAAGTCAAATTGTCATTATTTGCAGATGACATGATACTCTATATAGAAGACCCCAAGAACTCCACCAAAAGTCTTCTAGACTTAATAACCAAATTCAGTCAAGTAGCTGGTTACAAGATCAACACACAAAAATCAATAGCTTTCCTCTACACGAATGACAGGCTCACTGAGAGAGAAATAGGGCAAATAATTCCTTTCACAATAGCATCCAAAAAACTGAAATACCTAGGAATCATCCTAACAAAAGAAATCAAAGACCTCTTCTCTGAAAACTATGGCACTCTGAAAAGAGAGATTGAAGATGATATCAGAAAATGGACAGACATCCCCTGCTCCTGGGTAGGAAGGATTAATATAGTGAAAATGGCCATACTTCCAAAACTGCTATATAGATTTAATGCAATTCCAATTGAGATCCCAGCACCATACTTCACAGGCCTTGAGAAAACAATCCAAAAATTCATTTGGAGCAAGAAGAGACCCATAATAGCAAAAGCAAGTCTAGGTAACAGAGACACGGCAGGGGGTATCACAATCCCCAACCTGCAACTATACTACAAAGCTACTGTGATAAAAACAGCATGGTACTGGCAAAGAAACAGACTTGAGGACCAGTGGAACAGATTAGAAGATGCAGAAAAAACACCAGACACACTCAGCCATCTCATCTTCAGCAAAGGAGCCAAACACCCTCACTGGAGGAAAGATAGCCTCTTTAATAAATGGTGCTGGAAAAATTGGGCTTCAACTTGCCAACTATTAAAACTAGACCTATATCTCTCACCATGCACTAAACTAAAGTCAAAATGGATTAAAGATCTAAATATTAAAATAGAAACTCTGAACCAGTTGGAACAGAGGTTAGGTAGAACCCTTGAAGACATCGGTGTAGGAAAAGTATTTATGAACAAAACCTCAGTTGCCCGTGAACTAGCACAGTCAACAAGTGGGATCTTACTTATTAAAAGGCTTCTGCACAGCAAGAGAAACCACCAGCAGTGTGAAGAGACAACCCACAGTATGGGAAAAAATCTTCACCTGCTCTTCCTCAGACAAAGGTCTACTATCTCAAATCGATAAAGAACTTAAAAAGATCAGACCTCCCAAATTTAAAGACCCAATCCAAAAATGGGCATCTGAAATGAACAGACATTTCTCACACAAAGAAGTAGAAATAGCAAATAAATACATGAAAAAATGTTCAACATCACTGGTCATTCAAGAGATGCAAATGAGAACATCGCTGAGATTCCACTTCACTCCAGAAAGAATGGCTGCTATCATGAAATCAACCAATAACAAATGCTGGCGGGCCTGTGGGGAAAGAGGAACCCTGCTCCACTGCTGGTGGGAGTTTAGACTGGTGCAAGCACTGTGGAAATCAGTATGGAGATACCTCAAAGAACTAGGACTGGAAGTCCCATTTGACCCCGCTATTCCCCTGCTGGGGATCTTCCCCAAAGAATTCAAAGAATCATACCACAGTGATATATGTGCACCCATGTTCATAGCAGCGCAGTTTGTAATAGCTAAAACTTGGAAACAGCCCAAATGCCCATCAATTGGAGACTGGATAAAAAAAATGTGGTTTTTTTATAAAATAGAGTACTACTCAGCCATAAAAAATGAGAAATTAGAGACATTTATAGCTAAGTGGATGCACATTGAGGCGATACTCTTAAGTGAAATAAATAGGACACACATGTGTAAATACCGAATAGTTTCTCTGGTGTGAGAAACTGAAAGTATAAATAAGGACTAAATGTATAATAGGTAATGTGAAATAGGAAGAAAAGGGACAAAGGGGAAGGAAGTGGGAGGGCTAGGGGAAAGGACAGAAGGGAATGGGATTAATATGAGAAAATGGAAAAATAGGAACAAAATCTTTGTAAATAGGGAGGTCTGGAGAGGTTGAAGGTAGGGCTGGTCAAGGGTGAAAAATAAGAACCAAGAGAGACTATGTAAAGGTGCAAATTTCCAATGATGAATGTCATTATATTGTATACCTAAAATGTACCAATGATTAGAATGAATAATCGATAATGCAAAATAGGAAGAAAAGGTCCAAAGGGGTAGGGGTAGTGGGAGGGGCAGGGGAAAGGAAAGAAGGGAAAGGAAAAAATGCTGAGAAATGGAAAAAATGGAAATAAAGTCTTTGTAAATAGGGAAGGGTGGAGGACGTGAAGGGAGGGCTAGGAATGGGGAAAAAATAAGAACCAAGATGCATTATGTAAAGGTACAATTCCCAATGAGAAATGTAATTGTGTTGTATACCTACAATGTACCAATAAAAGAATTTAATACAAAAAAAAAATAATTACAAGTTAGGAGGAAAATCTTCCAAGTTGAGAAAAAAAGATACAAAGGCCCTGAGAAGGGGGCCTAAAATACTGAAAACAGTACAACTAGTTTATATTAAACAAAAGGGGAGATAATATAAGATCAGAGAAGTAGCTTGCTGTAGGATGCTAGAAGGGCATAGAAGACCAAGTTCAAGATTGGTGTTTCATTTATAAGCATAAAGGGAAGCTTTGGAAGGGTCTTAAGCAGAGAAGGGACATTGTCTGATCTATATTTTTTTTAATCATTCTGTTTGCTGAGTGAATAGTAGGGGAAAAGAAGTAGCTGCAGATAAACCTGTTGCACTTTTTGCTGATATAGTATCAAGGTAAAGGGGGTGAAAATGTAAAAGAAACAAAATTAGCCATAAAATTAAAGCTAGAACATGAGAGGAACTGGGGGATTCATCATATTATTCTTCCTAATTTTTGTATATGTCTGAAATTTTCTGTAATAATGTAATTATTTTAAAATGGCTTTTTAAAAATAGTGATAATGAGCCAGGGATTTAGCTCAGTGGTTCCACCACCTGCCCCGAAAGCTCAAGGACCGGAGTTCGATCCTGGCTATCAAAAAAAACAAACAAATAAAAGTAGTGATAGTGAGAAATGATGGTCATAGTGATAATGTGGCTATGTAGGCAAATTAAAGATATGTTTAAAAGTAAAGCTCATAGGACTTGCTGATGGGTTAGATATATATTACAGGAAAAAAAGAAAGGATGGCTATAATGTATTTGCCTCCAAACAGTTGGGTGGACTAGGGACCAGTTGGTAGAGGGTGAGTGTAAAAGTTTAGCGTTCTTTTTGCAATGCTAAGGATGGAACTTGGGCCTCAAACATGCTAGGCAAGCACCCTAGTTCTGAGCTATTTCCCCAGCCCAAGAATTTCATTTTGGCAATGTAAATTTAAGATGCCAATTATATTTCCAAGTGAAAATATTGAATAGGCAGTGTCATTCACAATATGTTAGCTAACCTTAAATAGCAGTAACCATACTTACAAACTCAAAATCCTCCATTTTGTGTTTCCAGATTTTACCATTAGTGACTTAACATTTCTAACCTTTATCAGATTCTGTGGGCAACATTGAAAGTCTTGTTTGTTCTGTTGATATGAAATAAATTAGATATTTTCTATGAATATCCCCTTGAAATTATACCTTAAATAACCTCTATCTTGAGCAATAATTCCTTATCAGTTTAGGTGGTGGTGGTGATTGTTGTTTGTATTTGTTTTTGTTTTTTGTGGTACTGAGCTCCTTCCTAAGCCCTTTTTTAATTTTTGAGACAGGGTCTCACTAAATGGCTGAGTTGTCTGGGTGTCCCTCAAACTTGCAAGCCTCCCACAGTGCTGGGTTTACAGGCATCCACAACTCCTCCTGCCTTCCCACATGTATTATCACTTACATGAATGATAATGTAAACATGGGGGACAAAGTCTAGGGGGTTAAACATACTTCCGGTGCATTATTCCTTTTCAGCGCATGTGAGATACAAGTTGATGAGAATAAAATTTTTAAATACATTTTTAATTTTAATTGACATACAGCAGTTGTACATACTTATGAAGTATAATGTGATGACATTTCAATACAAATATACAGTGTTTAATGGTCAGATCAAGGTGATTGGCCTATCTATCACCTCAGATATTTATCATTTATTTGTGTTGGAAACATTCAAAATTGCCTCTGCTAGCTAAATTGAAATAATATAATTAATTATTGTTATTCATAATCCTTCTGTACTATAGGCTATTAGAAGTTATTCCTCTCAGGCTGGGGATGTAGCTCAGCAGCACGGCGCCAGCCTGGCAAGTTTGAGGTCCTGAGTATGATCCCCAGTACCAAAAAAAAAAAAAAGAAGTTATTCCTCCCATCCAGCTGTACTCTTGTACTTGTTATCCATCTTCTCTTTATATCCTTCTCCCCCACATCCTTCCCAGCCTCACATAACCACTATTCTATTTGATGAGAGTAAAATTCTGAGCTAACACTTTAATGTGATATGTGTATTTTAAACATAAATCCTTTTTGCAAACTCTGGATCTATTATTAGTAACTAAGTATTGAAACACTTCACATCAGATGATAATCAGATCAGGACAGGACACTATTGATAAACATCATTAGTGATAACCATAAGTCACACAACCTCTTTTATTATCCCTATTTTACAGACAAGGAAAATTAGGCCCAAAAAGGTTCATTCAGGTGTAAAAAGTGGAAGACTAAGGGCTGGGGGTTTAGCTCAGTGGTTCCGCCACCTGTCTCACAAGCACAAGGTCCTGAGTTTGATCCTGGTACCAAAAAAAAAGTGGCAGACTAGATTCAGACCCAGGTAGTCTGGCTCCACAGTCATTACCCTTTTATTTGATTACAGAGTTTTCACTCTTAACTGCTATCATATAATGTATATAGAATATTATAACTTTTACTTCAGAAAAAATTGTAATAGATAGGGCTATACTGTATATAGGAAACCAGAGTCTGTCTTGATTTTGTTCTTAATTCATCCTGTGATACTGAAAATATGGAATAGGGAAGAGAGAATAATCCTAAAGAGGGTCTCCATTGTCCTCCTTAATTTTGTTCTTTTAATTTATTTCCTTTTGACATTTTTTTCCTTATAGTATCAGCGAGAGCTTTTTAACTGTCAAAGGTGCTGCACTTTTTCTACCACGGGGAAATGGCTCGTCCACACCGAGAATCAGCCACAGACGTAACAAGCATGCAGGTAAAGCTGCACACACATCATCTTGATTACCTTGTCTTTTGTCCTGAAGCTGAATTCATCATTCCCATTTTTCCAATTGTTTTTTTTTTCCCTTAAATTCTTTTATTGGTACATTTCAGGTATACAATACATTTACATTTATCATTGGGAACTTGTATCTGTACATGATGTATCTTGGTTCTTATTTTTTCCCATTCCCTGTGTGCCCTTCATCCCCTCCACCCTTCCCTATTTACATAGACTTCATTTCCATTTTTTTTCTTTTCTCATAATTTTTCCTTTCCCCTCTTTCCTTTCCCCTTCCCCTCCCTCTTCCCCTACCCCTTTGGACCTTTTCTTCTTATTTCAAATTATCAGTTATTAATTTTAATCATTTTAACCCTTATTTACACTTTCAGTTTCACACTAGAGAAACTATTTGGTATTTATTCATGTGTGTCCTATTTATTTCACTTAAGAGTATTGCGTCAATATGCATCCATTTAGCTATAAATGTCTGTAGTTTCTCATTCTTTATGGCTGAGTAGTACTCCATTTTATTAAAAATACCACATCTTTATCCAGTTTCCAGTTGATGGGCACTTGGTCTGTTTCCAAGCTTTAGCTATTACAAACTGTGCCACTATAAACATGGGTGTGCATATATCATTGTGGTGTATGATTCTTTTAATTCTTTTGGGAAGATACCCAGCAGAGGAATAGCTGGGTCAAATGAGATCTCTAGTCCTAGTTCTTTGAGGTATCTCCATTCTGATTTCCACAGTGGTTGCACCAGTCTGCACTCCCACCAGCAATGGAGAAGGGTTCCTTTCTCCCCACAACCCCGCCACCAATTGTTTTTTAATAGTGAAAGAAAGCATTGTACCACTGTATGATCACTTTTCTTTCCGCTATTTCCATTTTTCTAGCATTTGTCAGAATGCCTTTCACACATAGCAGATGTTCAGTAAATTTTTGTTGGAATAACAATGAGAAAGTACAAAAGTACTCTCATAAAGTATATCATCACATTATATATCACATATTAAAATATTTGTTCTTACATGCCAGAATCTGCTTCTTGAATGTATACCCAATAAAAGGCTAAAAATTTAATCTGGAGGATTTTGATAAACAAGCTGTCATCAAATAATTGTTCAAGCAGTGAGTGTAAAATGTAGTTTTGAAATATCCTCTAATGGTAGTATATATATATTGCATTTCCTTATTTCTGGTTTCTCTAAAGTCAAGTGCACCTATAGTGTTGAACTAAAAAAAAAAAAAAAATCATAGAAAGTATGTCCTAGGGAGAAAGGCCTGTCAGTATAGGATATCCACAGCTTTGGAAGATAAATAGCCTGATTTTTCCCTTCTACCAGCAAGAATTGTTTATGTCATTTTGAAGACAAATGAAAGTCAACCTAAAAATAATAATTTTGATCAATACTATGCAAAGAAATAATTGCTTGTTGTCATAAATATGCCTTTTGATAACTTATGACCTCTAGAAGTAGAAGAAATTAGTTACCAGGAAGAAAACAATGAAGACTGTAAACATTGAATGTGTAGGTCAGTGATAAAAGCCAGAAATACTGGATCCCACTGATCCAGTAGTTTAGTTAGCTCTTAGTCAAGATAATCTCAGCTATTTTAGTGGTCTTTATCTTGTTTGGGCTTTTATCAAGTTACAAATGTAGCAGTTCAGAATTACAATCCATTTTGTTAGACACTATTATTCTCCCACCAATACTCTTTGGCAGTAGAAAAAGTTTTTAAAGTAAGGAGGAAAAAATGTTTTGAAAATTAGCTTGAGTTATACTTTGTAAACCCTTTCTCCTTAATGCCGGGCCACAACTGAGCTGGGAGAGCAGAGGAGGATACTTCCCAAAAAAATTTGAATGCACAAAGGAGGTAGACCTTAGCTAGCTTTGTATTTCTGTTGGGTGTGGATATGTGTCACTTACAGTAAAAAGGAAATAAATTATTGGTATAAATCCAGCTTATCTGACAAGATCTCAGGTGAATTGCTCTGTGGCATGTAATAGTAAGTGGGGTCCATGGCTTTTAAAGCTCCTGGCCCTGGTTGGCTATTCTGTGATCAGACTTTTACACTCAAACTGCCACTCATTGGCAGTTGGAACAATTGACATTGTTCACTTAGCTTTTCCTATACTGAAAAGAAAAACAGATTGTTCACTTAGCTTTCCCTATACTAAAAAGAAAATAAGCTTGATTTATGATCCAGACCAGGACAGATGAGGAAGTATAAGTATAAATGCAGCTCAAAAAATTCACAATTTCACATGAATTGAAGCTGCCTTGGCTGAGCTAACAGAAATTGAAAGTTAGTGGCAGAATAGAGAGTAAATAAAAAATGTGCTAAGTCTAATTGTACTGTCTTATGCATGTTGCTTGAATGGGTTAGAATTTTTTTATCTGGGTTGCATTTAAAATATCCAAATAGGATTTTAATGTTTTGTTTTGTGATACTAGGGTTTGAATGCAGGGTCTTCACACTGAGCTACATTCCTAGCCCCTTTAAAAAAATTTTCTTTGAGACACAATCTTGCTAAGTTGCCCGGGCTAGACTCAAACTTGCAACTCTCCTGCCTCAGCTTCCAAGAGTGCTGGGATTACAGGCATGTATCCATTTTGCAATTAGAAATTATAGGGCCAGGGATTTAGCTTAGTGGTTCCGCCACCTGCCTCGGAAGCGCAAGGACCCGAGTTCAATCCCCGGTACAAAAAAAAAAAAAGGAAGAAATTATAGGATGAAAATCTGCCAATATTCTAAAGAAAAATGATGACAAGTCCTTAAAATCAAGCAAATCTGAAATTTAGATACTATCAGTGAAGATATATGAGAAAATGTGAGAGGTACTGGTTTATTACCTCTGTTAGTCTCTGAGAAGAACAATTTCCCAATAGCAAATAATATTCAGTTTGCTCATAATAATACTTTTCATAGCTAGCAAACATACCCAGTTCATGTAAGAAGGCTTACTGTAAGAGTAGTACTCCTGACTTTTGTCTGACCTTCAATAAGCTAGCTAGACCTATGGACCAGTAGCATCTAGAGTGAGTACTTTAACAAGTATCTAGGGTTCTCTTCCAGAATTTTTGTATCCTGAAAAAATCTTTTCCTTGGTTATTTCTTCTGGTAAGACAATGGTAATTTACTTTTTTTTTTTTTTTTTTTGGTACCAGAGATAGAACTCAGGACCTTGTGCTTGTGAGGCAGGTGCCAGAACTACTGAGCTAAATACCTGGCCCTAATTTACTTTTTAAAAAGCTTCAACTGCTTGACTCATTTGTAATTGTAACTCTAGTATCTTGTCCTTATCTATGTCTAACATTTTTTTCTCTTCACACTTGTTCTTTTATTTTTTAACAGCTTAAGAGACAATTGACCAATTTACCTATTTAAAGTATAAATTCAGTGGTTTTTAGTATATTCAGAGCTGTACAACTATCATCACAATCTAATTTTAGAATATTTTCATCCCCTCAAAAAGAAACCCCATGGGGCCAGGGATTTAGCTCAGTGGTTCTGCCGCCTGCCGCACAACTGCAAGGACCCGAGTTTGATCCCCAGCACCAAAAGGAAAAAAAAAAAAAGACTCAGTGATTAAACATCCCAAATAATCCATAAAAAAAAAAGAAAGAAAGAAAGAAAGAAACCCCATTACGGGCCAGGGATTTAGCTCAGTGGTTCCGGCGCCTGCCTCGCAAGCACAAGGTCCCAAGTTTAATCCCTGGTACCAAAAAAAAAAGGAAACCCCATTACCCATTAGCGATCACTCAGTATTCCTCCCCTTTCCACCCCACTCCCTATACCCTAAAAACTATTAATCTACTTCCAGTCTTTTGATTTGACTATTCTGGATAGTCTATATAAATGGAATCATATAAAAGGACTTTTAAAATAGACTTCTTTCACTTAGCATAATGTTTTCAAGGGTCACCCGTGTTGTGACACATAACCTTACTTTATTCCTTTTCATGATCAAGTAATACTGTATTACATGGATATATTACATTTTCTTTACCCATTCATCAGGTGATGAATGTTTGAGTAGTTTCCAACTTTTAGTTATTATGAATAATGCTGTATGAACATTTGTGTACAGGTTTTTATGTGGATATGTATTTCCATTTCTTAGAGTTTATACCCAGGAATCCACCCTGCATCTTATATATGAGATTTAGATTGTGTCTGTGGGTTTGAAATATAGTAGAGTGCATCTGGCCAACATAATGACTTTCCTTTTTAATTTTAAAATTTGAAAGATTCTGCAATAATGGAATTAGAAGCCAACAGCAAAATGGCAGGAGTAGGAATAGGGCAAGAAGACTATTTTTTAAGAGAAGGAGGTTGAGGGGAAGGCTTTCAGACTTGCTGGAGAAGGAGGTTGAGGGGAAGGCTTTCAGACTTGCTGACCTTTTAGACAAATACACCTGCTTGGCAATCTTTTTTTTTTCTTCCTACCTCTCTCCGCTTCTTGCACATATCATGTTATAAGCAAAAGCTGTGACATTAACATGAAAGAAATATATGTAGATTCTAAGACTAATGTGAGAACAAGTTATACTGGTACCTATGATTATGTGGCAGTGTCAGTCACCTTATATTCTTAAAAGATCTGGGCCTAGGTGGGCAAGAATAAAGTTTTTAGCTCTTAGCTCATCATCATTTATCACAGCACATTTTCTAATTGTCTCCTGTTTGCTGAAGCCTTAGATTTTCTAGTACAGAATAGGTAATATGAGGAAATCTATGATAGCTTAATATAAAGAAATTTCAACTTATTTTTATAAATGGTATAAGAAAATGTAAGAATTCAAATAATGGTTGGCCATTTTAAAACACCTAATATGTTTAGAAGAATAAATATCCCTAATAGGCTAGATTTAATATACATTCTCATTTTAATATCAGACACTAATATGGAATTATTTTAAACTATTGATTTTATTCTAGGGAGAACTCTAATGATTTTTTTAGGTTAAGTCCAAGGGAAAATTATAATTACAGAAATAAGAATAAGAAAAGATTAGCTTTTTTAAAGTTAGGATAATTCTTCAAGCATTAATTATATACCTCATTTCGAAATGCCTTTATTGATACCTTCAATAGTCCTGCAAGCATACCTACCAGATCTCACCAACAGATCTCTCATCAGCATTCACCATTGTACAAAACTGAGATTAGTCTCAAGTGTACCTGCCATAGGACAAACCCAAATTTTAATGTGTGGACTAAAAGTGAATATTTAAAGATACAGCCTACCATTCTCTTTCTATTTAAAAAAGGAATCAATAATTATATTATTTATTTTCTGTATCTGATTAGTTCTTTAAAACCAGAACTTTCCTTTACAAGTCATTAGAGTAGAAGGAACCCTCTGTGTTCATTTGGAATGCAGAATAATTATCCTTTGCTTTATAAATTTCACTAGGTGATCTCCAACAGCATCTCCAAGCAATGTTCATATTACTTCGCCCAGAAGACAACATCAGGCTGGTAAGTTAATAGTATCATCATAACTGTCTTCCTCAAAAGACTGCCTAAAATAGCTAACATTAATTAAACAGTCCTTTTTTGTGTTCCAGCTCAGTGCTGGGAAATATGTGTAGAATAGGAAAGAAGAGTGGTGTGACCCCATCATCCAGGAGATTAGAATTTCATTGTGGGTATAAGATGATGTGGAGTGATGTAAATAATTTGATAGTTTAAGACTTTGTAAACACTGTAGTTTGTAAGTTATTACCTATAACAATAACTGAAGTTCAAAAAAGGGAGTAAAAACTTGGAAACTTAGTTGAGGAAGGTTTTATGTAGACAGTAGAATCTGAACAGGTCTTGAAAAATAATGAGAAAAGAATTAGTAGAAAGACTTCGTGTTTCTAGATGATGATGTAACTTAAGCACACATAAGGAGGGACAAGGATGGAGTGAAATCCTCAAGGATAGATGCTGACCAGAGTCACCACAAGACCTGAGCCTCACTCCTTGCTGATGGTGATGTTGGACAAGTTACCTTAAATTAGACTGTCTGCCCTTTTCCTCATCTCCTGACTGCCTATCACAGTTGAAAGGATCAGCTAGGCATGGTGGCATACACCTGTAATCCAAGCACTTGGGAGGCTGAGGCAGGAGGATCTCCATGAGTTCATAGCCAACCTGGGTTACATAATGAGTTCAGGGCTAGCCTGGATTACATAGAGAGACCTGTCTCAAAAAAAAATGGAGGGCCAGGGATTTAGCTCAGTGGTACCACACCTACCTGGAAAGTTCAAGGTTCTGAATTTGATTCCCAGAACCAAAAAACAAAAAAAAATTGAAAGGAATACACACTGAAGAGTGTAAAACACTGCCTAAATATGGAGATTATTATTACTATAGGAAAGATAGAAAGCAGAAAACACAGCAAGCAAGTATGGATGTAGGCCCTATCTACTGAAAATTAAGTGCTCTCCAATTACCTTGGGGTGCTGTGGCTCACTGGCTGTATAAAAGAAATAAAAACCTCTTGGAAGACAATGAGAAAAGAGTTAGTGTCTATATATGAAGGACTATTGAACTGCCTGTTTGATGAGAAAAAGCTTGGTGAATTTTTCAGGACAGTTACTTTACTATTAAGTTGGAGATGTAGAGATCAAATATGAGGTGCAGATCAAATTTCCACACTTTCTCTGGAGGAAAAAGTATGGCAAAGAAGGATGTTAGATAAATTACCTAGACCCTGAGAGCCATAGCCTTTGCAAGATTACTCTCATCATGGGTTCTAATTAAAAACAGGAGTCTCAATGCAAGTGCCCATTTATTTATCTGCACCCAGAGCAGTAATGGAGTCTTGCTTTTTGAAGAGGAACATCAGGTCTTCCAGAGGTTCATAGGAGTAGCTTTATTGTTTTAGGTGGTTTTTTCTTCAGACAGTTCAGGTGGAGCTGGCTTTATAATTGCCAGTCCTCCCCAGAATATTCCCCTTTCCTCTATTCAGGTCCTAATAAAGGAGGTGGTCTGATCTTGCCAAGGTTCATAGACCGGGCAAGCTTTGCAGACTGGTTAGGAGGTTGCTGCTAGTCCTAGTCCTGTGAAAATTCTAGTAATCATTTCCTATGTAAGGTTTTTATAACTTTCCACTGTATCCTTTGAGGAAGGATCAGTTTAATGGTTCTTCAGGAGCTAGAAATAAGGCTAGTGTCTTTAGGGGCTATCAGGCTGCCCTTCTTGCCTCTCTACCAGCCTTTTGATTTCCCAAGGAGACATTTGAGTCTTTTGGGGGTCCCTTGCAATGAATGACAACAACTTACTTGGGAAGATAGACTACTACTGAGAGTTTTAGAAATTCCTGTTTGTGTTTTACTTTATTAGTTAGCAAGCTCCCTTTTTTCCATATTGATGCATGGGTGTGTAGAACCAGAAAGGCATTTTTGGAGTCTGTGTAACTCCTTAGCTTTTTGCCTTTTCCTAGTACCAATGCCCAAGTAAGGGATCTGAGCCCTGCTTTTTGAGCAGAGATCCCTGAGGGTAGGGGTTTGGCCCCAGTGACCTACTGCATACTAACAGCTGCATAACCTGTCTTCAGTGCCCTTGAACAAAGCTACATCCATCAGTGAACCACACCTCCTGAGAGTCTTACATAGCCAGGTCACTGATGTCCTCTCTGCCGCATAGGTCTGGGAAATCACATCTTCACAAGAATGGCTAACCTCTGAGCCAAAAAGCATCAGTGAAGTAGGCTTAAGAATAGTGCAATAAGCCGGAGATTTAGCTCAGTGGTGCCGCCGCCTGACTCACAAGTGCAAAGTCCTGAGTTTGATCCCCAGTACAAAAAAAAAAAAAAAAAAGAATAGTGCAATAATTGGGGAAGGAAGGATGACAAGGTCTTGCTATGTAGTTCAGGCTGGCCTTGAACTCACTCTGTAGCCCAGACTGACTTTGAACTCATACCAGTCCTCCTGTCTAAGCCTTCCAAGTGCTGGAATTACAGGAGTGTGCCATTACACCTAGGTAAGAATAGTGTAAGTCTTTATGGTAACCTAAGGTGTCTAGAAGCATGGCGTGTACTAGTCTCAACAGGTAAAATCTGCTTTGGCCTTTACCAAAATTGCAGAGTTGTCCCCAGTTTTCTAGTAAATCCATTCTTAGTAAGGGAGTAGGGCATGGTGGGACAATTAAAACTCATGGATGGACATTTGACCTTTGAATTGACATGCCAAAGCAGGAGTGAAGAAGCTCTGACTAAGGCTCCCCTCCAGCCCAATTATGGCTATAGATCTAGAGAAGGATTTTCCAGAGAGGGAAGTTAAAATAGAAGCCAAAGGAAATGAAATTGCTTACCCATGAATCCAGGGTCACCCAGGGTTTCTCACAGGAGATGAGAGATGTTTGTCAACAGGGGCATTGCAGGTTGCTTCAGGCCCCTTCAGTCCTCTTCATCAGAGCAGAAGGGTTTTGGATGGCCTACCCCTGTCTAGGAGCAGGGACATGAGTTAGTCCCTGAGTGACTTTAGTGCCATGAGTCAGGCACATCAACCACCTGACACTTGGAGCAGAGCCCAGGCAGTAGCTTGGTATGGTTGTGTACCTAGTTGTCTTGCATTTAAAACAGGAACTCTTTCCTTGATTGTCCGTGGGTTTTCTCTTAGATGACTTGGGTGTGATTAAAGCATTGCCAGTTGTGACAGCTATAATTATGGCTCTTCTTTCATCTTCATCTGGATCCCAGTTGTTGAACACAGAGAAAGGCTATGTCTAGCAATTGAGTCATATTTGGAAATACTTGATCTATATAGTGTGCTAAACTCTGATGGAAACCGGTGGGAGAGTCCCATATCCCCATGAGAGATAGATAGGCATCTGAAGACAGAATTATCAAAGATATCAAGTCCTTGGTTGTTTCCAGAGATAAAGAGCCATAAAAGGCTGAAAATAAGGGATTTCACACCACTTTCCTTGCCTTTTGTAAAAAAGATCTAACTGAAGAATAGTATTGTAAGTTAGACTGCCATTCTGCACCTGACTTGCTATTTCTTAGTTCGTTCTGGACCCAGACAATAGAAGATAACTTTTTAAAGACAAAGGCGGAGCCCTCAGGGCTCCAACTAGCTACCTGTGTGGGGCCTATGAGAGAGAGAAAATACTAGGTCTGGGGTCCTTCACAGGGCATCGCCCACAGAAGGATGTAGGCCCATTGAGTCCCTGGAGCATTTTCCATGAGACTCAGTTGTACTACCAGATGTCGAGCAAAACTGGTACCCTCTTATTTTTTTTCCCCTTAGAAATCTCCACACCTTGTTACCAACTATGACTCCTTCAGGGTCAAATATTCCCAGGTTTTTTTGTTGTTGTTTATTTTTTTGGTACCGGGAATCAAACTCAGGTCCTTGCGCTTGCTCAGCAGGCAATGAAACCACTGGGCTAAATCCCCGGCCCCATATATTCCCAGTTTTTAAGGATACAGCCTAATGATGAGGTCTCTGTTATCTGCAGGATGTTTCCCATGGTGCATTGGCCCACTGACTCCTTAAAGAGAAGGGTGGAGCCCCTACCCTTGAGACTCCCTTAACCACTTGAGAAGCAAACTCTGAAGAGAACAGAGTGAAGCCCTTTAGCCATTTGAGCCCAGGAGATCGGGTTGGAGCCCTCTGGGGGACTCCCTTAGAGGAGGGTAGGCTTCGCACACATACCTGGAGATTCACTTAGCCACTTGAGAAACAATACACTCTTTGAGAGATTAGAGTAGAGCTCCCCTTCCTGGGGCTTCCTTAGAGGATAGTCCGCTGGCTTTCCTGCTATGCTTAAGGCCCTGGGTTTGATCCTCAGCATCACAAAGGAAAAAGAAAAAAGAAAAACAATCCATATTTAGATCTTAAGAAGTCAAAAATTTCTGGCAGCACTGGGATTTTATTCTCACATGAAAAATTTGGCCAGCCTGGACTGCAAAGAGGTTCGGCCTACATTTTTATTTACCATAATCCCCAGATATCCTTTTGTCTCATGGACACTTAACATCAAGTATCAGTCACCATTTGTCATTATTTTTGCACTGTTTTCTTATTGTAATAACTATAATAAAAATAGGAAAACAAAAATGAGATGAGAGGGGCCAGGGATTTAGCTCAGTGGTTCCCTTGCCTGCCTCACAAGTGCAAGGACCCGAGTTCTATCCCCGGAACCAAAAAAAAGAGATGAGAATGTTTCTTTGTGGAAATTAAAAAGTACTTCTACCCACTTCATATTCGCAGGGCTTACTTCTCTCATTTACTTTTCCGAACTAACCTACTAGATTACTTACTAGAGGTAGTTCCTCTCCCTCTTTAGTAAGCAGTTATGAAACATTACAGGAGGTTTTTTTTTTGTATGTTTTGGGTGGTTTTTTGTTGTGTGTGTGTGTGTGTGTCTTTTTGTTTTACTTTAGGTACTGGGGATTGAACCTAGTGGTGTTTTACCACTGAACTATATCCCTAGCCCTTTTTGTTTTTTGAGATAGGTATCTCTCTAAATTGCTCAGGCTGGCCTCAAATTTATGATCCTCCTGCCTAAGCCTCACAAGTACCTGGCATTGTAGGCTTGTCCCATCATGCCCAGGTGAAACATTGCAGATTTTTGAGCCAAGGAATGAAAAAAGACAGCTACAGGATTAAAGGAAAGAAGATTCTCCAAAAGGTAATACAGAATAGAGAGGAGGAGGAAGCCCATGGGGTAGTTATTCCAATTATCTAGGGATATGGTCATGAGCCACTCAGAGATTGAGTGAGAAGGCTAAGGATGTAGTTCAGTGGTTGGGGTCTTGCACAACAAGTTTGATCCCTAACGCCACAAAAGAAGGGAAGGAAGAGAGGGAGGAAAATTGAGTGAGAGCCACAGGCACATTAGCCTCTGATCTCAACAGTAATCACTTATTTATTTACTTAATCATTCTGTGTTTAAATTTTATATTCCTTTCTCTCAAATGCTCCTTCTATTGCCTTCTTTTTTACATGACTACTAATTTGTTTAGAGACTTTACTTTGAAATTTAAGGGAATCTTTTCATAATTATTTTCTATCTTATTCTTTATAATTTCCTTAGTTTTGTTTAAATAACTTTGTGTCCTAGTCCAGAAATAATATTATACGTTTGTATAAATTTTTTCTGCATTTCTTGATGTAAAGAAAATCTTGGTTCATGAGCATAATTTTTGCTGGAAACATACTTGTAATCCAAAGCACCTGTTTATCAAAGCAAATTTTCCCATAAGAAATAATAGAAACTCAGATGATTCATTCCACAAAATAATTTTTTAAATGGAAAATATAAAGAAAAATAAATTAACCTGCACTTACCTTTGAAGACTTTTGTGGCTGGTGTGGGGGAGACGAGAGGAGGGTTATTATGTAGGACAACTTTGGCTGTCACTAATAGAATCACTGCTATTGGCTCAGTGGAATACTTTCCTTTTCATGCAACTTTAACAAGGAACCTATCCGACTATAGTTTTGCCTCCTTTTAAGGATTTTGCAAAAATGTGACATTACCTTGCCATTAAACAGATTCATCAGCCAGGCATGGTGCCACATGCCTGTAATCCCATTACTCAGGAGGCTAAGGCAGGAGGAAGGCCATAGCTTGAGGCCAGCCTAGGCTCTGTAGTGGGTTCAAGGCCAGCCTGAACTACATAGTGAGACTCTGTCTCAAGAAAAAAAACAGGGCCAGGGATTTAGCTCAGTGGTTCCATCGCCTGCTTTGCAAGCTCAAGGACCCAAGTTCTATCCCCGGTACCAAAAAAAAAAAAAAAAGAAAAGAAAAGAAAAACAGATTCATCGCTTGTACTGATACAGCCTTGTTTGAGTGGTGCTTTTCTACAAAATATTGCACTGATTGCCACATTTTACATTCTCCCTAATCTCATTTGAAGTGAGGGATTCCTCCACCATTTTCTCCTGCTCTACAGAAAAGATCTCCTCCATAACCTCTTGCAGTTTTGAGATGATCACCCACAATGCCACTGAGGGGGTAAAGACCATTTGCTCAGTTGTGTTCAGGTGACATTTGGCATCAAGTACTACTCATATTGCAAGACATCGCTCATTTATCAAGTTAAAATTTATTAGAAATGTCTACTTGTCTTGCAGGACATTCACAGAACAAGTTACTTGCAATCCAAGGTTTTACTGTACTTCCTCAAACAGTCCTTTTAAAAATGAACGGGGCGGGGGGTGTTCAATTCTTACACCATTAATATCCAAAGCAATGACTTTCAGACTTTGGAGTAAATGAGAATCATGTAGAGAGATTTTTTTAAAACTGTCAATTACTAGACTCTGTTCAGGAGTAGGCAGTAATAATTTGTATTTCTAATAAGATTCCAAATGATGCTAATGCTGCTGGCCCAGAAATCACACTCTGAGTACAACTCCACTAAAACTAGATGGAAATAGTAGATGCCCAATAGATAAGCTGATGGCTTCCAAAATATTGCCCGGTTTGGTAAAGCTAAAGCTGAAATCTTATCATTCATTTTTATCTTTTTCTCACTGATGTCTTTCCAGTTTGAACCTTTAAATATTAAACTACAAGAGACAGAGAGCATGAAGGATGCAGTTAGGAAGCCAGAGTTGGCAATTAAATGTTCTCTTTTCCACCTAAAATATGTAGCTTCAGCTACTTTACATTTTTAAAATATAAATTCAGAAAATGTAACTGATGCCTCTGAATTCAGAGTTAAAATGACAAGCCCGTTTACAGTTCTGAATTATTACAAACATACAGTCATTATGTTTCAGATTATTAAGTGAGTCATTTTCAAGAAAATGAGTGAGTGCATTGTATGACTTTGGACAAATTAGCACTTTTATAGCTGAATGGAGCATTTGTAGACTCAGAGCAAAGGCTTTTGTTTTGAGTTAAATTTGAAATGGTAAAACTCTTATCTTGGGACTTGTGCTTAAGGTTTAAAGTTTGATAGTCAATTGAAAGCCCTGCCTTTTTTTTTAATAACCCAACCATATCCCACATTTCCCCATAGGCATTAAAAATAGAATAAAACCAACCTTTTCATCTAGGGAAGGAAGCGCTGCATTTCAAGCCCAGGTGTTCAGCATGAACTTTAGGAAAACTAGCTGCTCCAATAAGGAACTGGTTTTAAATCCTCTTGCGTATTTTCGAAGACCTACTTAACTTTTTTAAGACTGGGAAATTAACTTTCAGGATATTTGATATAACTTAATGATCTTAACTAGTGCTGAGAAAATGAAGTCTGAGGATGTAGCTCAGAGGAAGGGTGCTACATGTTGCTGTTTTCCCAGAATGTTTATTTTGGAAATGTTTATATATATTTTTCTAAGTATGAATGTTTTATGTAGGATTTTTTTCTTAAATCAGACAATTTAGAAAGGTATAAAGATGAAATCACTATATCCTACTCTGAGAAAACCATTCTTAGCAATTTAGGTAAGTATCCTTCCTTTTGTGTGTGTGTGTGTGTGTGTGTGTGTGTGTGTGTGTGCGTGTGTGTGTGTGAAGAGCAGAGGTAGAAACCTAGATGGAGAAAGAGCATACAAGTGAGCCAGAATGCACCAACGCATTGCTGCTGTGGTTTGGTTTGGTTTTTGTTTTTCAAAAATACTGTTGAGATATGCATTGCTTTGTTTTTGTTTTTGTTTTTTGCCTTTTTGAAATACATATTGTTTTGTGACCTGGCCCTTTTGTAGTTTTTCATGGGTATTTTTCCATGTAAGTAAATAAATCATGGAGTTTTTGTTTGCTGGTGGTACTGGGGATTGACTGCTAGGCCTTGCACATGGTAGGTGAGCACTCTGCCACTTTCGTCCCCAGGCCTTAAATCATGGTGCATGCTTATTTGTGTGTTTGTTTGCTTGCTTGTTTTGAGGTAATGGAATTCAACTCTACAAGCATTCTACATTGAACTACATCCCCAGCCCTTATTTTTTTATTTTGAGACAGTGTCTCGCTGTAGCCCAGGCTGGCCTTGAATTGGCGATCCTCCTGATTCAGCCTCCCAAGTAGCTAGGATCACAGGCATCCACCACTGTGCCTAGCAAAAAATGACTTTTATGGCTACACTTAGAATATAATATATGGGTTTTTTTTTTTTTTTTTGGTACCTGGGATCAAACTCGGAATCTTGGGCTTGCAAGGCAGGCCCCAGAACCACTGAGCTAAATCCCTGGCCCTAATTTATGGATTTTAATTTAAGAACTTCATATACAGACTTTTAAATTGATACTTCCTCAAACTAATTCCTTTAAAGACAGCGTTCTTTAATGATTATTGTTGCATCTAAAGTCTCTTTTAATCTTATTTATTGGCTTTGCTTTGTTCTTTTGGCTAGAATTTAGTGTTTACATACTTCTGAATCCTTTCTCTCTGATGGACTGGGTGAGCTGCCTGTCTAGACATTAGGTCTTTACAGTGTAGCTTCTGTGGAGATAAGTGTTATACACGCAGGGGCATGATGTAAGATTGTTAGTGAAAATAAATTGAAGGCAAAGGTGCAGTGTAAGCTTAAGGAAGATTGTTTCCTAATAATAGATAATGCTGATGAGAGAAGCTTTTGTGCCAAGTAGGACTGTGAATGGCTTATGTTTAGGTTAAGCATTTAAAGATACTGAGAAAAGTTTTAACATCGTTGTTTGAATGATGAGCTTTGAAAACAGGTTGGGTACTTATTTTCGGGAATAAACACAGGCAGGAAATGACTTCTCAGATCTACCTCAGTCCTAAGATTCCTAGATCCAATTCACCTGAAATTTGAAATAGTATTCCAAATTTAAGCAATAGATGGACTTTTTAGAATAATTATCTCAGTTACTATTGCCTCTCAAGTTTTAACATCCAGAAAATTGTTTGGACAATTAGAAAGGACATAAGAAATGTCCTTTTCAATAAGATCTTTAGTTTTTAATCAAGTCAAGACTAAAAACTAAATAGTCTTGTTCCAGTCATTCCTAAATTCTGGAGACTCGGAAAACATTAGAAGTGCTGTTATTTTCAATATAAGGTATTATATAAACACTGCCATTTTAAATTAAATTTCCCCTATTGACATGGTAAATTAGATTATATTAGCTTTTGCTGATCTTTTCCTTAACTGAGAATGTGAGCTAAATTTCATGATCTTTTTTTTTTTTTTGTGGTACCCAGGATCGAACTGGGGACCTTCCGCTTGCAGCTCAGGCAGTGGAACTACTGAGCTAAATCCCCAGCCCTGAGCTAAATTTCAGATGGGAGAGAAAGGATTAGATTTTTCTTTTTCTTTATGTTTATGGTTTATAGATTCTTAATTTCTTAATGTAGAATCTTGAAGCTTGCAAGGAACCCCATATTCATCATCTAGGATTTCAGAATTTTTTCTTCAAAGATTTCATTTTATCCTTTCAAGTAGGATATATGTTGAGTTATATCATGATTCCTAACCTCATTAAAGTTCTACTTACCGTTAGTAAGAATTTATTAACTATTATAGATAATATTAGAGACCTGTGATTAAATTCAAAGAAATATCAAATGCTATCCTTCTGTCTAAGAAACTTAAATTTAAATTGATCTGAGGTGTGCCTCATATTCAAGCATAAGGCAGTGCAAGATGTCTAAGTCCTTTCCCAGAGGCTTGGGGTCTGTTCTCAGTATTATAAATAAATAAATTGCTTTTTAAAAAGAGACAAGGGCCAGGGGTAGAGTACGTGCTTAAGAAGTACAAGGCCCAGCCGGGGATTTAGCACGTGGTTCTACCACCTGCATTGCAGGCACAAGGTTCTGAGTTTGATCCCCAGTACCAAAAAAAAGTGCAAGGCCCTGGGTTAGATCCCAGCACCACAAAAACGTATGTAAATAAAAAGAAACAACTAATATTTACACTGAATATCACTTGCAAAAAACTTGCTCCTCACTCCTAATTTGCCCTGATACATTGCACTATAAATAATATTTATGAAGATTATTTTTTCCTTTTATCACCTTTGAAATGGCCCATCAGTTACCACTGGTTGTTATAAGAGTTGAAGATAAATTGTCAGAAGTACAGTTCAGGTTTTTTCATGCCATTTGTACTTGAACCTTGCCAGAAAATCTCAGAGCCTTGACAGCAGATTTTAAAAGTCTCTTAACATATTCAGAAAGCTGAATAGTTAGCTCAAAGCCTGCCAAAGTATGCCCAAGTTTAAATATTCAATAATATCTGAGACCTTCTTTATAAGAAATACTAGTTTACCTGAATGGTTGTCTGGTTAATTAAACACATTTTGGAGTGTTTCTACAGTTAGAGAAAAGAGTCAATGCTGCCTCCAAGTCCACTTCATGTACAGTTACTGTTACCCATAGTTCTGTATGTTTAATGCTTCTTCTTCCATCCCAGCTGACTAGGTCTAGCCCTTAGTCCTTTTAAATGTTAGTTACTCTTAGCTTCTCATAAGTGAATTTGGTCCTAAATGCTCCATTCTTCATAGAACATAAAGTTAGCAAAGTGCATTTGGCATCTAAATGATGGGCATTACCTTCTTATGTTGGCTCTTATTAGAAACAAACTTTAATGTAGTCACTTCTGCTGTTATATTTCCATAGCTTTTCCTAGGAGTATCAGAATAGACACAAAGATAACCATGGGAGTCTCATCTCTGTCTTGCTAAATGGATCACTTAAATTGCTGGGGATTTAGCTCAGTGGTTTCACCGCCTGCTGCGCAAGCTCAAGGACCCAAGTTCGATCCCCGGTACCAAAAAAAAAAAGTCTAAGCTATGTAACTGTGCCTATTTTTTCTCTGGCCACCTGGGAATACTGATAGAGTTAAGGGGAAGGAGACTCCAACAAGATCAGCACTTACAGAATTCCAGATAGAAATCTGTAACAAATTATCTTGAGCCAATTGATGGATTGAAACTATGTTTCTTTTCTGAGATGAGGCTTGGGAATTATTTTATATAGAAGAAACTGCCTCCAGAGCACATTTTCCTGGCTTCAAAGTATCTGTCTTCTTATTGTTATTAACATAATCAGAAGAATAGACTGTACATTCCAGGAGGGCAAAGATCATGTCTCTTCCACCACTAACTACTCACCTATTGCAGTGTTAATGTCATATACACGGTATATGTATAGGAAATATTTCACATGAATGTTTTCTGAAGCCATTTTACTTTATTTTTAAGACTTATTCACTATCTTTTGGATTTCTTATTAAAATTTCTACACATGCGGAAGTAGAAAATACAACCTTATGAACTCATTACTTAGGTTTAATAACCATCAGCATTTTGGCTGGCTTGTTTCATCTATCCCCCTTTGTCCCCACATTGGAACATTTTAAAGTAAAACACAGACATGATGTCATTTCATTACAAATATTTAAGTAAAGACATATTAACTCCAGTGCTATTATCACACTAACAGTAAATCCCTAATTTCATCTAAAATCCTATCTGTATTCAAATTTTCTGACGATACATTTAAAACATAAATAGCCGGGCATGGCGGTGCCTGCCTGTAATCCCAGCACTCAGGAGGCTGAGGCAGGAGGATCTCCGAGAGTTCGAGGCCACCCTGGACTACATAGTGAGACCCTGTCTCAAGAAAACAAAATGAAACAAAACCAAATAAATAATGAATTAAAACCATTTTTAAAAATGTAAGAAGCTTCTCAAAAAGCACTCTCTTTGAATTAGCATTGAACCTAAAAGAAAATCTTGTTTATAAATGTGCAAGAATTCAGTATGGGTTGGACATGGTGGTACACGCCTGTAGTCCTAGCACTATTGGGAGGCTGAGGTAACAGAAACTCAAGTTCAATCCTAGCCTGGGCATCTTAGCCTCTTAGCAAGATTCTATCTCAAAACAAGTAAAATACAGGACTGGGGATTTAGCTCAGTGGTACCGCTGCCTACCTCGCAAGCGCAGGGTCCCAAGTTTGATCCCCGGTACCCCCCCCCAAAAGTAAAATATAGCTAGACCGGGCATGGTGGCACACATCTATAATTCCAGCACTCTGGAGGCTGAGGGAGGAGGATCACTGTGAGTGCAAGGCCAACCTGTACTCCAAAGTGAGGCCCTTTCTCAAAAATAAACCAAAAAAGGCTGGGGATATAGCTCAGTGCAAAGGCCCTGGGTTCAATCCCCATTATGACCAAAAAAAGAAAGGGAGACAGCCAATGATTTATTTCCTTTAGATCATGCTAGTAGTTTGCTTCATATAATTGTGGGAATTGCATCTGTAACACCAATGCTTATATTCATAATCTTCATATTCCCCTCAGTCTTTCAAACATGCTCTGCCAGTTAGAAATTATACCACTAGCAGACATTTATGACACATTTACAGTATGCCAAGAACTCTCCTTTACATTCATTATTTCATAAGACTCTTAGGACAATAAATAAATAAGTATTATTATACCTCCCTCCAGTTGACTTAGTAACTTGCCAGAAGTTGTGTTTTTTATGTTTTTTGGTTTTTTTGGTACCAAGGATTGAACTCAAGATCTCGAACTTACCAGGCAGGCACTATGCCGCTGAGCTAAACTCCCGGCCCTTGCCAAAAGTTTTATGGTTAGTGTTTGAGTTGAAATTTAATGTTTGTGTTTGTGTATGTGTGTGGTACTGGGGATTGAACCCAGGGGTGCTTTGTGGCTGAACTACACACCCAGTCCTTCTATTAAATTTTATTTTGAAGCAGAGTCTCATTTGCCCTGGCTGATCTGGAACTTGCTATCCTCCTGCCTCAGCCTCTTAAGTAGTTGAGATTACAAGTGTGTAATCATAGTTTGAGCTGGGATTTGTGGGGTTTTTGGGGGGGGGGATTTGAATTTAGGTCTCCTAACTATTGGCTCTGCTACTTTCCTTAGTATGCCTTAAAATGCTAATGAATTAGAATTTTAATCACTTAGGGCTGGGGATGTAGCTCAGTGGCACCGCATCTGCCTGGCAACCTCAAGGTCCTGAGTTCGATCCCCAGGACCACAAAAAAGAAAGAAAGAATGAATGAATGAATTTTAGTTATTTTACATATATTATGAACTCCCTAAGGATAGCAGAGAAAAGGGATCATACTGAAGAATTGGTTATACTGCTCTTCTCTTTTTTTTTTGGTACTGGGGATCGAACTCAGGACCTTGTGCTTACAAGGCGGCATTAGAACCAGTGAACTAAATCCCCAGCCCCTGCTCTTCTCTCTTAAACTGCTAATTAATGTTGGGGGGATGGGGTGGGGTGGATCAGTAGCATTTTCCCAGAATTTAAAACATAAATATTTTCAAACATTACATCAAGATATAAAATTCAGAGATCAAGGAGAGAAGAACTTCACAGTGTTTTGTGTAACATGGAAGGAAAAGAAATAGGGGAGCTTTAGGGAAGCAAGATTATCAGTGGAGCAGAGAATGGGGAAGACAAAAGAGAAATACTCAAAGAAAAACAAGGAATGCTTAAAAAAAAAAAGCAGTGTGTAGCTGCCAGGGCATAGTCACACATGACTGTAATCCCAGGTGCTAAGGAGGCTGAGACAGGAGGATCACAAATTCACAATCAAACTAGGCAATTTAGCAAGACCCTAACTCAAAATAAAATTTAGAAAAGGGCTGGGTATGTAGCTCAATGGTAGAATGTCAGTTCTCAATGCCAGGAGAGAATAGGGAGGAGGGAAAAGGAAGTCAGGAGAAAGAAGGGAGGGAGGGAGGGAGGGTGGGAGAGAGAGAGAATGAATGAGAGATTAAGTGAGGGCAGGCTGATCAAAAGAGTTTAAATGATCTAAAATTTCTTCCTTTAAACTTCTTAATTTCTCTGTTGTCTGTTATCCAGGCTGTAAGACTGGAAAGTACTTATCAAAATAGAACACGCTATATGGTAGTGGTTTCAACTAATGGTAGACAAGACACTGAAGAAAGCATCGTCCTAGGAATGGATTTCTCTTCTAATGACAGGTATGGTACCACAAAAGTAATCTGTTCTAGTTGCCCTTTGAGCTATTACAAAACATCTTGTACAGTTCTTTTAAAGTGCAAGTCATGAAAAATCTCTTAAGAGCCAGGCATGGTGGCGCATGCCTATAAATCCCAGCACTCAGGGGGCTGAGGCATCCAGCCTGGGCTACATACCAAGACTCAGAGACAGAGTGAGAGAGAGAGAGAGAGAGAGAGAGAGAGAAGAAAAAGCATTTAAACCACATTTTGAGAGAAGCATGTTTATGTTTCTCTCATCTTTTTTTTTTTTTTTTTTTTTAACAAGGGATCAAATTCCAGACCTTGCACTTGAGAGGAAGGTGGCAGCACCACTGAGCTAAATCCCTGCCCTCTCATCTTTAGATAGTAATAGTACAAAGCAAATGATTTAAACTCGTATCTCCAGGGAAAAAGCTACTTTTTCTTGGCAGTTTTTTTTACTCCGTAATGATACATTTGAGTGATTCTGGGGTACATCTTTTTGGAGGAGTATACTAGTGATCCTGAGTTCAAGGAGATCCCACTTGAAATGCAATCTCATATATTTATCCATGGCCTTAAACTGCTTTTACCAAATTTTATGCCTCATTTTTCTTTCTTTCTTTCTTCAGAGTTAAAAGTGGGAAATGTTTCCTTAAACTCAAAATAGATCCTTGAATAATCATGCATCTTTGGATTTAGCTGTACTTCACATCCTGTGGTTAAAGATATCAGAGAGAACCTAGTTTTGGGTGGTTTTTTTGTTGTTTTTTTTTTAAATGTCCTTAAGGTTTTAGGCTCTTCCCCCCACCACCACCACCACTCATTCAGGAGAAACCTTGGGAAGACTGTGGAATGTGGCTGCTAAGCATATCTTTATACTCTGAGATAATAAGGTACAGGAAATCCTGCCAGATGTCTCAAAGCATTGACTTCCTGGTTGAGGACTAGAATGGAACTGTGGAATAGCTAGGGATGTGACCCAGGCCTAGGGGAATTTAGCCACAAAGAGAGCCAGTGAATGGGAGTGATTCTGATTGTCCTGATGTTGGGGGATGGGGGAGAAAAATCTCACTGTCAGAAGCTAGAAAGTTTCCCTAACCAACGATGTTTACCTGAGCTTTTACACAGACATCAACCTGAAAATGACTTGTGAATTCACAAGGATCACAAGGCCAGAGTTATTACCTTGTAAATCATTTGTAGCATGTAATTGTATGCTCAGAATTTACACAGGCTTGTAAACCAGTTTAAGAAGCTTTCTCGTTCAGTTTAACTTCTGGTGTTACCTAACCAACACTTTAGCAGTAACTTTTCCTATAAGAGCACCTACCTTGTCTATGTGAGGGTTTTAGGAACTCTGATTTGGGTTTTCCTCTCTTAATTTGTACTGTATAATAAGAGTTTCCACTAACCATCTGTGGATACTTAAATAAAAAGTAATGATATATACAAAAATAGAATTAAAATGTCAGTTCCTCAGTCATAAGTAGCCACACTACAAGAACTCAGCTGTATGTGGCTAGAGGCTCCCCTAGTAGGTGTATAGAACATTGCCATTATTGCAGAAAGTTCAGTTGGCTAGAACTGTTCTTATTTGTTTCCTTTGTTCAGTTCTCCCTGACCCTTCCCTTGAAAACTTTATAAAACAGGAATGCGAGCTCCATAGAAACTTTAGTTGATTCTTCCCTGGAGACAGAAGGTCGGTAACTCAGATTGTTCTAACCCAGAGTGAGCAATCAGATGTCTAGTCTTATCTCTTTCACTTTATCCTAAACTTTAACAGAAAGAATACAAATGTATTGCCTAGTAATTTACCCTTAATGAACCATATCTTTCTGCTATAGTAGTCCTGCCTGAATCATATCTGACAAGATCGATTAACAAAAGGAAATTTTAGTTTATAGAAGACAAAATGGAAGATGGAAGCTAGAAGCTAGTTTTCATTCTGTTTGGTAAACTTGATACATACTATGAAATTCCCATACATCTTCTACTTAAATGAGCCCCTTGAACAGTTAGAGAAATGCTGCTACTTCAGAATACTGCTGCTACTTCAGAATACTGCTGCTCACATAATCTAATGTCACTTCCATCTTAGTGCTATTGAAGACATGTATACTGTTTTGTATCTGAAAATATAAAAAGTCAATGTTTCAAAATAGTATTCAACTGAAGGGGTCAGGGATGTAGCTTAGTGGTGCATCGCCTTCTGGCAAGCACAAAGTCCTGAGTTTATCCATGGTACCAGAAAAAAAAAATAGCACTCAACTAAAGCAGAACCCAAATTGTTTATGAAAAGTACAAGTAGTTCTTCAGATATGGTGCACCCATGTCTTTTAGCCTATTTTGAGATATGAGTGTGTGTGTGTGTGTGTGTGTGTTTTGCCAAACTGGGAATTGAACCCAGGGCCTTACATTTGCTAGGAAAATGCTGTACTGAGCTACATCCCCAGCCAGTTGTTTTTATTTTCAGACAGGGTCTCACTAAGTTGCCCAAGTTGGCCTCCAATTTATAATCCTCCTGCCTTAGCCTCCTGAATAGCTGGGATAACAGAAATGTGCCACAGGACCCAGCTAGTCCAAGGATTGCTTAATGCCAAGAATTACTGTTAGTTGCTGAAAACTTTGGAATATGTGATCTGTTCAGGTCTAATTCTAAGGTTTGCATAGACATTTTGAACACCAGAACATATTCAGTAGTGTAAAAGTGAAAGGAAATAAAATGTAACAGGTGAGGCAGGAGGACCACAAGTTCAAGGATACCCTGAGCAATTTGATGAGACGCTTTCTCAAAATAAAAATTTAAATAGGGTAGGGGTATAATCTAGGCAGTGTGAGGCCCTGGGTTCAATTCCCAGTAAAGGGAAAAAAGGAAAGAAAAGAACCTGTCCTTTGAAGGCAGCTAATGCTCACCACTATACCACCAATACAGACAAGAAATACTCCTTGTTTTTTGTTGGTTTGGTTTGGTTTGGTTTTAAGACAGGGTCTCGCTATGTAGCTCAGACTGGCCTTGAACTCACTATGTAGCCTAAGCTAGTCTCAAACTAGCAGCAATCCTTCCTAGCCTCCCAAGTGCTGGGATTACAGGTCTGCACCACCTTGCCCAGCTAAGAAACAATCCTTGGAATTAAGTTGAATGGTATACTCTGAACTGAGAGCTACCAAATGCAAGTCAGCAGTACTCACCTGGGCATTTTAGATAGTAGCCATTTGTAAGACAGCAATACAGGGGTCCCATTCAGTAAATTTTCTTTGTTAAGTGTATAAGGAACTGACTGACCATCTCTTTTCAGTATCTCCTAAGGAGTATATGGGATTGATAATAATGTATGACAATTTTTTTATTCTAACACTTATACCACATTTTTTTAGCTTAGGGGTTACTCATTGTGTTGAAAGAGTTAATTAACAAAAGACTGCTTCCCAGAATAACAGGAAGTAACTTGTGGACTATTTCTTATCTTACAGTAGCACTTGTACCATGGGCTTAGTCCTGCCTCTCTGGAGTGACACCCTCATTCATTTGGATGGTGATGGGTAAGAGCTTTCCCTTTTTATTCTCCTACAGAAAGCAAAGGGGTGGTGTTCCATCTTAGTGACCCATTCATTTAGTTGAATGGGAGCCCCAGTATGCCCAACTAAACTGACATGTCAGCTTCTCAATGAGTCCTTTTAAACTCCTGTTTCATAAAGTAGAATAAAAATACAACTTGCCACAGTTTCTCACTTCTTTTCTTTTAGGCTGGCTCTGGTGGGAACTCAGACAAAGAAGAAGTAGTTTGTTGTCTCACTCTTTAATCTAAGCATGTGAGACTGTTGCAGTGCTCTCCCAGAGGATGATGTGTTCTGTTTCAAATAACCTCTTGCGGCCTTTGCCAGCTGTCAGCCTACAGTATGACCCCTTTCCTGTCCCAGTTCTTTCCAGTGACCCCACCACTCTCGCCTCCTCATGTTTTTAGAATGTGTGCCCAAGAGACTGAGATGTTTGCTCCAGTTTATAAAACCAGGGTCAGGTTTGCTAAGAACCCACAAGATTTCCAAGTAAAAGTATACAGGAGAACAGTCTGACTGTAGCTGTACCTAGGAAATTGTATGTAATCCCCTAACTCCAATGTGGGATTCCATTCATTTTGCTAGATAAAATCAAACAATTTGTTGAAGCTTTTCAATCAAATCCTATGCTCTAGTTAACTATGAAATATCTGATAATTCCTTCTATTGAACCAGCTGTTGCTAGCCTGGGAAACTTTGAAAACTTACAACTGAAATAATCTATCCTCATTTGTGGATTTTTGTCTTGTTCTCTTTTGTTCTTAGTGGGTTCAGCGTATCAACAGATAACAGAGTTCATATATTCAAACCTGTATCTGTGCAGGCAATGTGGTAAGATAACTTTACTATCTCTACAAAAAAATGTTTTTTAAACTATTCTATTTTTTGATATGTTATAAGAGCAATATTTTGTGAGAACTAGTATCTGACATGGTACAATGCTCTATGAAATGCTGTATGATTGTTAGTACCTGTAACATTTTTTAATGATCTGTTTGTGTAGATATCATAGTTAAAAATGACCTAGAAGAGCAGTTTTTAAATTGTCACAGAGGAAAATTTTGAGCACTGGTAAACAAGTGAAATTTAGAGATATTTTTAGGCTCTGAAAGAAACATAAGGGATTAAGTAGTTGTTTGGGACCAAGTTTTTTATAGGGACATCAACTAAGTTACTTAGCTAAGAGCTAAGTCTAAAACACTGTGTGTGTGTATTGCTGGGGATTAAACCCCAGAGCCTTTGCACTGAGCTACATCCTCAGTCATTTTTTATTTTGAAACAGGCCTTACTAAGTCACTGAGTTGCCCAGGCTGAGTTCGATCTTACTGTTCTCTGACCTCAGCCTCCCGGAGTACTGAGATAAAGAGCATGTGCCACCACACCCAGCTTAGAATACCTTATTGCTGTGCATTAGCTTTTGATTTCTTGTGGTAATCAGGGATAACATTGACAGAATTACATTATAGAGAGATAAATTTTCATTTAAAGTGCTGAGAGCTATTTGCATAATGCAAATAGAGCCTAGAGAAAATGTTGTTGTTAATAACCTTCAATGGGATTACTGACCCTTTTGAGTTATTTACTATGTGCCAGGCATTATGCCAGGTGCTTTACATGGGTTATATTTAATCATTACACCAACCCCCCAAAATAATGTTGTTGGCCTCTTATGGGTGAGAAAACTGAGGCTCTGGAGAGAGTACGTAACTGGCCTGAGAGTATCCCATTCACTTAGACAAAATACTCATTCTTTTTTATTATCTGGAAAATGATCTAATATAACCAGAGAATGACGAGACTCTTAAGTTCAGAATTCATCCCCTAGACAGGGATTAAAATTCAGTTTCTCATGCAGCTGCTTGTTCTGTAGTAGAAGTAACCAAAAGGCATAGAATGGACAGAAGGCAAGCAAACTAAGAAATAAAGGAGCTTGAAAAAGATTTTAGCCTTCCCCTCCCCTCTGAAGTATCTGAGGCACTAGGCCTTGAGTGTATTATAGGGCAGTTGCAGCAGGCTTTGGCATATACTTTTGAGACAAGTGTTTCCTAGATAAAGAAAACACACAGTAATTATCCTATATGTTACACTAAATAGGCCCTTACCTTTGAATCTGTGTAATAAAACAGATTCTCAGGCTGGGGATTTAGCTCAGTGGTTCTGCCACCTGCCTCACAAGTGCAAGGTCCCGAGTTCATTCCCCAGTACCAAAAATAAAAATAAAACAGATCCTCTTAAGAATTTAACTTACTTTGAGCAACAGAAAGCCTGTTTTTGTTTTTTGAGACAAGGTCCCACTATTTAGCACAGGCTGGCCTCAAACTCATAAACCTCCTGCCTTAACTTTCTGAATTGCTGGGATTATTGGTATTTCCAGCTCTAAAAAGCATTCTTTTTTTTTTTTTTTTTTTTTTTTTTGGTACCAGGGATCAAACTTGGGACCTTGCACTTGTGAGGCAGGTGGCAGAACCACTGAGCTAAATCCCCAGCCCTAAAAAACATTTTTTTAAAAAAAATTCTGCAACTTTGTTTTTAAGGAAAAATAGACTGGCACATTACTCCCTTATTAAATTGGTAAAAAAAAAAAAAAAAGGTGTTTTTTAAATTTACATAGCATAGAGTTGATAAGAATTCTTAGAACAATCATATACCATTAGTAGAAGAATAAACTGGAGGGCCAGAGATTTAGCTCAGTGGTTCTGCCGCCTGCATTGCAAGCATAAGGACCCGAGTTTGATCCCCAGTACCAAAAAAAAAAAAAAGAATAAACTGGAGCAACTTATTTTTGGAGGGGGGGCACAGGGTCTCTCCAAGTCACTAAATTGAGTGAGATGGACTCCAACTTGCAGTCCTCTTGCTTCAGCCTCCCAGGGTTCTGAGATTATACTCATGTACCACCACACCTAGCTCAGAGCTTTCTGGAGAATGATTTGCCAGCATGCCTTCCTGCTTTCCATGCCCTTTAACCTAAAGTTCTACTAAGACTTTACTATGAAATAATCACCTTGGGCCAGGGATTTAGCTCAGTGGTTCCGCCACCAGCCTCACAAGTGCAAGGTCCCGAGTTCAATCCCTGGTACCTAAAAAAAAAAAAAGTTTACTGAAATATTCACCTTGTATATGTGCAGAGATTGTTAATGATGTTTGTAAATGCTCTAATAATGCCAAAAAATAGAAAACAATTTAAATGTCTGAAAAATAAGAATCAGTTAAATTATGATACACCTATTTCATTGAACATTATGCAATCATTAAAAATGATCTAGTTGAGGGCCAGGAATTTAGCTCAGTGGTTCCACTGCCAGCCTCGCAAGTGCGAGGTCCTGAGTTCAGTCCCCGGTATCAAAAAAAAAAAATGATCTAGTTGAATATTTACTGATATGGAAAAATGTTGATTTACAGGGTGTAAAGTAAAAGCAAGTTTTAGATTGAATATAGCATATGGTCGTATCTTTGTTTATTATGGATCTGTGCATAGACAAGAACTGGAAAGATCTGCACTAAAATCTTAACAGTAATTATTTCTAGGTAGTAAAATTATAGGATACTTCTACATTTTGTCTAAAGTCTATAAATTTTTTTGTTCATGTGGTGCTGGGGATCAAACCCAGGGCCTTCTGCACTTACTGAACTCTAGCTCCAATCTATAAATGCTTTGAAGTAATAACCATGGATCACTTTTTTATGGGGAGAAAAATAAAAAGTTTTTTGAAGAAAAATATGTGAATGAATTGATCACAGAATTCTCTTATACTGTCCTTTTCCTTTGGGAGCGAGACAAGTTTATAGCTAGTAAGACATTTCATTCAACAAATACTGAGTGAATTTCAGCTATGAGCTAGGCCTTCTTTTAGGCATTTGAAATATACCAATAAACAAAATGTGGAAAGGTCCTTGTTCTTATATGACTTAATTCTAAGCATTTGTAGCTTAAGTTTTTCCCATGTACAGTAGACAACCAAAAGATACTTTGCAGTTTTGTTTAACCCTTTTAAGTTCCTGAGTTCAGACTCAGAAGGTCTAGTTAGTCTCAGAATAACCAGAACTGTTCATAAAAGGTAGTTCATGTGTATGTATAAATGGTTCGAAAAGACTAGCAGACTAAAGCAGCAAAAATGATACATGTCATTATATCAATACTTCCAGAACATTAATGAACATGTCCTCATAGCTTAGGGACATCTATCTATCTGATCTTTGTGCAGCCTCTAAAGATCATAAAGAATGTAGGCTTACATGATTCTGTGCCAAGGGAAACAAATCTTTGTATATTAAATTGTTGAGCTCTTTAATTTTTTGGTGATACAGCCACAGCAGGGTTCCAACTATAGGATAAATAGCTCCATAAGTCTATTTTTTTAGACCTTTTATTCAATTAAGAGTTTGAAATACACATGGGTTATTTATTTTTTGGTAACCCACAGCTCTACAGTGCTCATTTTCCAACATATCTTTCAGGTCTGCACTACAGAGTTTACACAAAGCTTGTGAAGTCGCCAGAATGCATAACTATTACCCAGGCAGCCTATTTCTTACCTGGGTGAGTTATTATGAGAGCCATATCAACTCAGATCAGTCCTCAGTCAATGAATGGAATGCTATGCAGGATGTGCAGTCCCATCGGCCCGACTCTCCGGCTCTCTTCACAGACATGTAAGTCAGCTTGCAAAACTCCTCTGTTGTGTGCTACCTAGCAAGTTCCTCTCTAATCTCCCTTCTTGGGGAATTATGCAGCAATAGTAGTCACCATCAATACCATACTTCAGGCACAGGTCACACATAAAAACCCCATTCTTCCTATTGCCTGAAAAGGCATGAAGAATTTCAGCTCTGAGACCAGTGGAGTCTCCATAGTAAAGAACTCTAATGTCATAAAACCCATTTTTTCAGGTTGTACTTATTTGGAGGAATTGGGTTGAAATTTGTGTCAGCATTATCTTTGAAAGGACATTTGGTAAGCAAATTAATGGCAAGAAGCTTTTAGAGGGATGTTTGTAGTACTTAAGGAAACAAGATGTTTCCAATCAACTTAAAAGAATACTTCAGTTGGGGCTGGGGATTTAGCTCAGTGGTTCTGCTGCCTGCCTTGCAGGCGCAAGGACGAGTTCGATCCCCAATACCAAAAAAAAAAATACTTCAGTTGTAAAGCTAATTTTAAACTTTATATTCAAATTTACTTTTTATATTCAACTGAGTACTTCAGTTGTTAAGCTAATTTTAAACTTTATATTCAAATTTACTTTTTATATTCAAATTTTCTGTTCAGATTTTTTTTTAAGGACAGTTTATCATTCAAGTGTCTTACTCTGCTCTACCTTTGCCTTAAGTCCCTGTCAGTGAAATTTTTATAAAATCTCCCTGTGTACTGTGAGTTGGATAAAGGCCTAAGGTGGAGATGATGTTTATTTCCTTTCTAGATTTATGTGTTGAAACTTCTGTGGCTATTTTGAAAGTTTTTTTACACTTATATCCTCCTTTGAAAATTAATCAAAATGTTTATTTTTCTCTGAATTGATCTTTCTGTACTTAAAAGGTATTCTACAGCTAGAAAATAAGAATAGCTACTTACTCTCTGACCTTACAAATAGGATTTGCTTTACAATTCCTAAGGTCATGCCCCAAAGGATTCAGCTGAGGGCCTGGATCCCAGCAGTTTCCCTTACAAGTCCAGCTAAAGGCTTAGAGTCCAAGGCAGTGTCCTCTACAAGTCCACCCAGTGGCCTAGAGCCCACGGCAATGTCTCATGCTTGTCTGTATTGATGATCTGCACCTGGAGGGCCCAAAGGCCAGTGGTGGAAGCCAGAAAACCTCTGCCAATGAAATGAAGGATTTGTGCCACCAAGGTGAGAGATCCACATTGGAGCCAGGAAGTGATGCTCACAGTGAAGATCAGAGCTCCCCTGATGAAAACAACAGCCATTCCCAGCGACAGTGAGGCCCCGAGCTCCTCCTCCTACAAGAACAGCCTAGTTTGCATCAGGAATACCATCCCCAGCAAGCTTCTCCTAGAAAATCAACAGGCCAAGATCTTCCCCCTCCAGTTCTTTTTTTATGGCTATTGGTAACAATCTTCAGGTGGATCCTCCACGCCCAGACCACACTGATTCAGTTCAGCTAGGAATTCCAGGTTGACCATTAGTCAATCCACCTCACATGCCTAAACAGTTTATGATGTGTTGTTGTTGTTGTTTTGGTACCAGGAATTGAACTCAGGATCTTGCATTTGCCAGGCAGACTCCGTGCTACGTCCCTGGCCCTCATGATTTGTTTTAAAGGCTTTATTTAGATAATAGTCTGATAAATCCCTTTTACTAAAAAAGATGAAACTTCTAAGAGTTATGTACAAGAAACAGTCCCAGGGAGTTATAAGTACTAGGACTTCTCTTTTAGTACCCTTAGTCCTTTCAAGATCCCATAATAACTAAAGATACAAATTTGTAGAAAATTTTACTCATGATTTTGTGTTTTACACCTGGTTGATGTATTTCAAAGGAATGGATGTCTAGCTAGAGAGGATTTTGAAACTATAGTATACCCCCAAAAAAATAACAAATAAAAGAAATTGCTCATAATCTCTACATTCCTAAGCAAAAAAATGTAAAAAGAAGTTCCTGGCATCTGGTAAAGTGTCATTAAATATTAGTTCTTCTCTATATTATAATATCAATTTAAATATGTTTAATAAATAAATGTCTATCTGTTCATATGAAAAGAACACATGGACGCTATAGGCCACAGTATTAATAATGATTATCTTTAGAGAAATTTTTATTTTCTTTGTATTTTTACATATTTTCCAAATTTTTTTCCAGTGAAAAGAAGGAAAAATATGTGTGTGTGTGTGTTGTAATGCACTTTCCATCCTCTTCATCCTCCCAAAATTGACTAGAAAGACCTATAAAAGAATGCTGACAAAACAAGGATAATGTATGCCAAAACAGACTTCCTATCTTCTACTGTGAATAGTTTATATTTGAAATCCAAAGAAAGGGAAGAAGTGGGAATATACCTGTGATGTCCCCAGTGTGCATCTAATGCTATGCCAGGCACTTCATATATGGTATCTCATTTAATCTTCATAAGAATCTCAGGAGACAAGTATTATTATTGCCCTTACTTTATTGAAAAGAAAATAGATACTCAGGGAATAGAAAGAACCTGTTCAGGGTTACATCACTAGTAAGTAGCAGGGCTGAAATTAAAACCTAAGTCTATCTGCTACCAAACCACTCTGTCTCAAAGAAGCACAGGGGATTGAAATATTACTAAACTAGGAAGTCTAACTTTTGCACACAGGAGCTAAAATTTGTTTTTACCAAATATTTTTAATGGAATACTAAAATTATACATTTACTTTTTACTATTAGCTATGTCAGGGAAAAGTGAAACATAGATAAAAAAAATTTTATTCTTAGTCAAGACAGGGCTGTCTTTGCTGATTGACAGGGAAATGCCTCCTATTTAGTGTATTCTGTGTTCTACAGAGTTCATAAGAAGCTAAGAGCCCAAGTGGTGTGGAACTCCAAGGCTGTGGGGTTATAGCATCCATTTTTGGAAATTAACAAAGCTATTTTTGCAGACAGTGATAAGGCTGTGGGCAGCAAGAGCAGGCAGGATGCCTGAAGCCTTAGTCCATGTCCATCTCCAAATAAGGAGGTGTAGAGCAGATATCTTTCTTCAGTAGGTATGGGGAAAAGGTGAGGCAGAAAGTGCTTTCTGTAAGCCTTACTCATATACTGCATAATATGAAATAATACCTTTAGAGAGAAGCATCCAGTTACATTGAGCCAGTACCTTTCTAGTAACTGGCAAGTCAGCTACTTACTTTGATTTTATACTAAAGTTCCAAGAGTAATTTTATTTTCAAGAAATTCAGAAGACTGAAAAAGCAACACAGTTCTGTAGGTAGAGTCTTGGACTGGGCTGAGTGAGCATTTTTATTTTCCTGCCAGTTTGTATGATCATCAGCATGTATTTTAATGTGTTCATTTTCTTCATCTGTAAAATGAGGATAATAATTTCACAGAGACACTGTGAAAGTTGTCAAGAAGAGGAAAGCATCTTAGGTGGAAGTACAGTAGGTAACTGATCCCTACAACCCATTTGGGAGAGAATTTGCCTTATTGAAAGGCAAGATCATTCTTCCTGCTTGTCTGTTTTCTAGAACCACAACAATAAATGATCAGCATACAGTAGCATTTTAAGCTACAGAAAACTCAGTTCACACTACTACTCTTAGTAGTCTAGCTCAGTAAGGGATACCTAGGCATACTTGATGGGAAAGTATGGAAGAGGTCCTGTATTAAAGAACCACACTCAGTATACCCAACTTCTCTTTGCTTCTTCATGAATTTATATACATAAATGTATGTGAAGGGTTTAAACACATAACATCTTCAAGTAATAATTTCTACATGTTACATTCAATACATTCTTAAAAGAAACTTTTAAAAATGTAATTTTCATTTGCCATGCCTCCACAATGTAAACTTGAGGTTGAGGCAAACCTTGCCAGTTTGGAAACATAATAGGTTTTGGTGGAGTTTTGTTTGTTTGCTTGTTTGTTTTGGTTTTGGTTTTTGTTTTGGTACTGGGGATTGAACTTGGGGCCTTGTGCTTGCAAGGCAGGCAACAGAACCACTGAGCTAAATCCCTGGCTGGAAACATATAAAATGGTACATTCATTTACTTAGATTCCTCCTTAAGAAAAATTATTATTTCTCTGTTCTCAGACCAACAGAACGTGAGCGAACAGAAAGGCTAATTAAAACCAAGTTAAGGGAGATTATGATGCAGAAAGATTTGGAGAACATCACCTCCAAAGAGGTAAGAGTCCTGACTCCTCCATGTTCCAAGACTAAGAGAAGGACAGTAATAATTGTGGGGCTAGAAATGGTATATGGTTGAAAGTACAGAGACTTTACAGAGATTAGTACGATATGTCATATTTGTTTCAGATACGAACAGAGTTGGAAATGCAAATGGTGTGCAACTTGCGGGAATTCAAGGAATTTATAGATAATGAAATGATAGTAATCCTTGGTCAAATGGATAGTCCTACACAGATATTTGAGCATGTGTTTCTGGTAAGTTTCAGGGTGGTTTTTTTTGTTGGTTTTTTTTCCCACTTCAGGGCAGTTTTAAGTATTGTGCGAAAGCTAGTCTGTCTGCACTACACTCTTGGGGGTAGAGGAGCCATTGTTAAATTTTATTATATTTAAGGAAAATGTAATTTACATTCAAAACAAAGGTAATAAGTACTCAAATCTCATCACTTCTGAATCATTTATTACCTTTTAATATTATCTGTGCTTCCAAACTAACTTGCATTTATTCTTTCATAGCAGTTGTTATAATGATATGCTACTGCTCATCTCTTCCCAGTTCCTCACTCAGTAACATCAAGCTGGTAGATTAAAATTGGCTATAATGAGAATATTTACAGCATTTGTAGCAAATGCTACAAATCAGTCTTTTTCCCCCCAAGGTTGTTAAATATATCATCTGTTTTTCATACTACTCGGTTATAAACACCTGTCTACTATAGTTTTTTACAGTATATCTAAATAGTATGATTGAATCTAGGGCCAAACACATGCTAGGCGGCCACTCTACCACTAAGCTACATCCCCAGTCCTAAATAGGATGATCTTTAAAGTCCTCCTTTTGAGTCTACCATGTTTCTAAGGTCTGATATATTTAAGCAGAGCAGATAGGAATTACTTTTAACTGAGAAGTTATTGGACTTATTTTTATGGTGCTAGGGATCAAACCAAGGGCCTCATACTTGCTAAGCACATGCTCTACCACTAGTCTACATCTCAGCCCTGGACTCTTATAAACGTGTAGCTACACTTTGAATCCCCAAAGTACTTTTCAAAAGTCAGTAAAAATTGTTCTTTATAGTTCGCAAACATTCACTGTCCTGTAATTAGCCCAAGGTGACCTCTCTGACAGAGAAGTTAAGAAAAATTCAAATATCCTAAGATCCATTTTATTCTCAAATGTTGAAGAGTTCTAGTTTTCATCACTACATGAGAGTTGGAACAAGATTAACAAAGATAATTAAAATCAATGAGGAATCCTAAAACTTCATTTTTATTTCTACTTCCAACACATTTTGACTAAAAATGTTAACAGAAACTAAATCAGTTGGTTTGAATTTTGTTTCCTTTCTCAAGTAAGGATATTATGAACTGCGAAAAGATTAGAAACTGGTAAATATGTAGAACTTTTGCAAATGGGAAGGGGAACAAAAAAAAAGAATTAAGATGTGTTACATACATGTACAAACTCCCCACAATAAATGCAATCATTATTACTGCAAACATGTACTAATAAAAGAATAAAAAGAAAAAACTGAGAAATATGAAAGAAGAGGAATAAGTATATAGGAACTGACTAAATTGGATCAACTCACCCTGAATATTCAAGAGTTTATTTCACCAGGCAAGTCAGACTGTGTGCCACTGAAGGCTTATGCCCTAAGTTAATCTGTTGACATGTGTATCTCTAGAGTGACTCGTAGTGAACTAAAGCTATGAAATTACTCACACAGTTTGGAGGGAAACTTCTTTGCAATACTTTCACATGGCCTATATATGTTGCCATTTCTGGATGTAGATCATACCAGACTTCTCATTTGTAAAGCACCTGGTTTCATTGTCTCTGATGTATACTTCCATGAAGGTTCAAAGATACCCAGCTCCTATATTGTGTTATCTATAGGAAACTTAGAAATCACTCATTCAGACAAGCTCTGCCCCTAACTCTCTCAAGTCAGACCTTGATAAGCACCTTAAAAAGATATGGACCTGGGCCGGGGATTTAGCTCAGTGGTTTCGCCGCCTGCTGTGCAAGCGCAAGGACTTGAGTTCAATCCCCGTTACCAAAAAAAAAAAAAAAAAAAAAAAGATATGGATGTGACAAATGTAAAATACAGCTGATTACTGACTGATCAACCTATTTTATTCCATACATATTTCCTTAAGTCTCTGCCACTACTGCCTCCAGAACGACCTCCTCTCCCCCTCCTCAAATGGTATAAAAGCAAAAAATAACTTAATTGCTCCAAATTTATATTTCTATATCAACTACAAATGTATTTGAGTATTTATACCAATAGATTCATCTTATTTCACAATTCTTTTCTGATTTTTTTCTTACTACAAAAATAATTTATGTTCATTGTAAAAATGTTGAGACAACAAATCACATTTAATCATCACCAAAACAGGTATTCATTGTTACCTTTTGTTATTGTCACACATATGTGTGTCTCATATATATATATATATATATATATATATATATATATATATATGGACTTTTATTTTTTATAGCAGTTTTAGGTTCACAGGAAAATTGAGAAGAAGATAATGGGTATTTTCTTTGTCCCACACATGCATAGCCAACTGCATGATCAAATCTCCCACCAGAGTGGTACATTGGTTAACAACTGATGGACCTTTATTGGCATCTCACTCAACCAAAGTCCATCATTTACGTTAGAATTCACTCTTGGTGTTTCACATCATATGAGTTTAGACATGGGCCGGGGATTTAGCTCAGTGGTTCCGCCGCCTGCCTTGCAAGCACAAGGACCTGAGTTCGATCCCCCGTACCAAAAAAAAAAAAAGAAAGAAATGACATATGAGTTAGACAAATTTATGACAGCTATCCACCATTACAGTATCATACAGTTTTTACTTTTAAAATACATATTTATGTACACAGTTTTGAACAAAGGAAAATTTATTCAGCTTCAGATATAATTCTGTCTTCTAGAGAATGGACATTTTCTTTCCATTGTATTTTTTTAATTTGGAAAAATATCTTCCAGATTTAACTCCTGTCCAACAAAATAAGTACACAAATAAGTTGTCTAAACATATTATACTTGTTCCTTTGTAGCTTTTTTTTGTTTGCACTGCCATATCCTATGTCCAAATCCCTCTCTTTTCTACAGTGAGTTTGTACACTGCTATCTTTCCCAGCAATCAACATGGAAAAAGAGGTCTTATCCTAGCTGCAGGTCATGGTGTTAATTTTCTGCAAAGTCATCTCATATTGTGCATAGCTGCCATGCCCGGAGCTTGACCAGAATGTGTGAAGAGGCAGCAGGATTTTTTTCTTCCCTTTGGAAGAATGCTCAGCTCTGCAGTATACTGCACAGAGATCTGTTTATTTGGAAAGGAATCCAGAGGGAGCATGAAGAACATAGTTTAAAGAAAATCTTAAGTGAAAAGAAAAAGACATTGATTGGTGGGAAGCCAGGATGTTAACTAGAGAAAAGGTTCTTCTGCACCCGTACAAGTGTATGACTTCTCTGAGCTGGAAACCTTTTCCTAGCCAAATTTCAATATCAACAGCTCTCCTGGAGGCTGTCCAGTTTGGCTGAGAAAAGCTAGATGTGAACAGAGACCCTTTACAGAAAAACAGTCAACTTTCTTAAACAAGGAAAGCACAACCAGTAATTTTGCTCAGGAATAAGGAAAATAGAATTTTACTGTCAATTATCTTTTTAAAGATTTGATACAAATTTTTTAGAAGTGTTTCCTTTTGAAAGAAAAGTTTAGCCTCAAACTGGTTGCTTTTACTGGAGGATGGCGAGTACATGAATAAATAAGACAGTAACGAAGTGGATTATTTTTATCATAGTCATGATTTTTGTCTCTGCACTGGAAATGTGTGACATAAACTTCTCTTAGAAAGAAAAGTCAACTGAAAGCTTATGCCTGCTTACCACAGTAACGTGGCTTACAGTGTTGAGGGTATTGGCATAATATGGTAAAGAGGATAGAGATTCCAGACCTTGGAGATTGTCATGTTGTTTTTATCCTTCCAACCTCCAATACAGTGTTTATTTGCAGTGCTCTCTTTTATTTTGCTTGGAACAGTTGGACCCCAGCAAGGCTATTTCCTGAGGATAACATTTGAAAAGAATCAGTTACTGGGATCTGAAAGCCAGTGTATAGTGTGGGAGAGCCAGAGTGAAAGATGGAAATGAACTTACTTAAAAAAGTAAGTTAGCTCAGTGGTGCCTCCACCTGCCTCACAAGTGCAAGGTCCCGAGTTTGAGCCCTGGTACCAAAAATAAATAAATAAATATATATATGTGTGTGTGTGTGTGTGTGTGCGCGCGCGTGTGTGCGTGTGTGTGTGTGTGTATATATACATACATACACACGTGCGCGCGCACACACACACGTATAAGGGTTTGGGGATTTAGCTCTAGGCAGTGGTAGAGTACTTGCCTAGCATGTGCGAGGCCCTGGATTCAGTCTCTGGTACATATAGGCTATGTTTTTGCATAATTACAGTACACAGAATACAATGGAAACCACTATGGAGTTATGTCATTATGAATCTGAAAAGATGGAGGTTTAAAAAAAATTATTGGGTCTGTGGAGAGCCCCAGGAAGCTAGTATTTCTGGTATTTATGTTGATGACAGAATAGTAATAACACCAAGTTGACTCCAAGTCTTTCAAATTGAACCTGAAACAGCCCTAACCACAGTCCAAGTCACTTTATATGGGCTTCACTGAGTTCAGTGACTAGTGCCTTTTAATTTATTTTGACTCTGGATAGGAGTCACTTCAGACTGTCAAAATGAATTCTCTCTGGATAGGTAGATAGGTAGATAAAAACTAGACTTTTCTCATCACCTAAGGGTTTATTTTCATCCACCTGGACAGAGTTCTACGGACGATTTAAATTTCTAAATTAAGAAGTGAAGTGGTCACATTGCCCAGGCTCCAGCTCAGCCACTCGACTCTTATTGTTTAGTGTCTGTCTCCTTAAGTCCTATGTAGTTTTTTGGAGGGTCTGGGGCTAGTTTTCTAAGATTGAACACAAAGCCTTCAGAGCCTTCCATGTTTTTTGAGAACAAGTCAGCAGAGACCTCATCTTTAGATGTCACCGTTATTTACTCATCTTTTCCTAAATAGAACTTCAACACAATGTCCTTGAGAACTCCCAGTTTAACAGTCCAATTACAGGTCACTTGTAATATGATCATAGTGTTTATATAACAGTTGACAGTTTTCAAAGGGCTTCATTTGTTTATTTGTTCACTCATACAACAAACATTTGTTGATCCTCTATTGTGCCAGCCATGAGACTAGGCATTTGTGTGGGCTGGTCTAATTCCAAAAGGAGTGATGAGCATATCAGAGATACTCAGAGAAGGCCAATGGAATAATATGCAAAGGTGACCCCTGACTAAACAATTAGGAGAGATTATTAGTAACATTAGCAAGCATGGTGTAAGGGCAGAGGCTAAAGTGCAGTGGGTGGAATCTTGGGAAATAAGGAAGTACAGAAAATATTATACTTTATTTCTATGAATCTTAGCTATGAAGAGAATGGAGGAATAATATCTAGAGGAGGATTTGGGGTGGAGTTTTTCCATTTTAATATGTGATCAATTTTATGTATATAATTATAGGGGAAGGTATCCATTAAAAACAGGACTAGGGTGGAGTGTATTCTATTTTATGGATAAGGAAAGAGAATGCATATAGTTTAAGCACTTTGTCCTTTACCCATGGTAGGAAGACAGAACTTGAACTCAAGTATTCTGATGCTAAATTCCATTAATTCCATTTAAATTGCATTTAATTCTGAAATAGATATACTCTGAAAATATACTCTTAAATACTCTTTCAAACAATATGAACAGTTTGAAAAGATAGAAAATGGACCTAAATATTGAAAAGTTGCTTGCTTTTGCTTGTATTAGAAATACATATTGAAACTACACTGAGATAACATTTCACATCTTCCAGTTTTGTTTTGGTTTTTTTTTTTTTTTTTTTTTGGCACTGGGGATCGAACTCGGGACCTTGCACTTGCAAGGCAGGCGGCGGAACCACTGAGCTAAATCCCTGGCCCGACACATCTTCCAGTTTGCCAAAAATTCAGAAACTTCACATTTTGTTGCTAAAGCTACAGGAAAGTGGTGTACTCATTCATTACTGGTGAAAATATAGAATTGTTTCAACCTCTTTAAAGGGGAATGTAGTACTGTCTACCAAAATTTCATTTAGCCTTTCATCCCACAGTCTCACTTCCACAAACAGGAAAACATTATTCATAGGAGACTAGCTGAATATAACTATCATATCACTACCTAATGAAGTACTATGTAGAAGTAAAAAAATATATATATGAACTGTTATATGGAATAGTTTTGAAGCTATATTGGAAAATAGCAAAAAATATGAAGTACACTACTTTGTAAGAATTGCTAATCTGAGGAAGAATTAGCAGTAAGTATATGTTTGCTATATTTTTCAAAATAGAACATAAGTAGAATAAATCAGAAATGAATGAAAGTGGTTACCCATGGGAATTGAAGATACATAGGTGGAAATTAGACTTCCAAGCTAATAAACTTTAATAAACTTTTAATAAACTTTTGACTTTTAGCTATGCTTAAAAAATTAAATAGAGAAGAATGGGAAAAGCATGCCTTAAAATTGAATACAAACATGAGGCAAATTTATCCAAATGTATATCAAATTTATGAGTTCACAGAAAGAAATTAAAGTTACTTTGAAGCATGAACTTTGATTATACCTCTAGTGACTCATGACTAGGAAAAAAAGACAAAGAACATTTGAACTTGATAGGTTTGTTGTTGGTTGTAGTGTTGGCTTAATAATGTTGAATCTATTTTGTAAATAGAATAAATGAGGTATTGGGAACCAAGGACCTCAGTGCAGATTAGGGAGATACAAATAGTGGGCAAAAGAACCAGTATGGCTGGGCATGGTGGTGCACGCCTGTAATCCCAGCACTCAGGAGGCTGAGGCAGGAGGATTGCCATGAGTTTGAGGCCAGGCTGAACTACATAGTAAGACCCTGTCTCAAAAAAAAAGAAAGAAAGAAAAATGGAATCAAACTCTGTGTAAATAGGGAAGGGTGGAGGGGGTGAAGGGTGCACAGGTAATGGGAGAAAAAATAAGAACTAAGATACATCATGTTCTGGTACAAACACCCAATGATAAATGTAAATGTATTTTATACCTAAAATGTACCAATAAATATATATATAAATTTTAAAAAAAGAACCAGGTATAGTAGTACACACATTCTCTCTCCCAGCACATGGGAGTCTGAGCCAAGAAGAGCAAAACTTCAAGGCTAGCCTAAGCTACATCATAACCCCCTGTGAAATAAATGAATGAATGATGAAGGGCAAGAGAGTGAGGAACTACCCCATGGTGTTGAATGTGAATTGGAGATAACAGTACAAACTCAGTTTAGTTTTGTTTTGTTTTGTTTTTTTACGGTACTGGTAATTGGAAACCAGGGGTACTGTACCACAGAGCATTCCTAGTCCTCTTTATTTTTTATTTTGAGACAGGATTTTTATTAAATTGCCCAGATTGGCCTCAAGCCCCTGATCCTGCCTCACTCCGAAGTAGCTAGGATTATAGGCGTGTGCCACCACACTTGGTTTAAACTCAGTATTTTTTTGGAAATATTTTCTACCTTTGTCCACTGAAAAGTTTTAGAAGCAGTGATACCTGACAGTTACAAGCATAACTAATTAATCCCCAGATCTTGATTACAAAATATCATTCTTTACTAAAGAAAACAGGGCTTTTTGAGGAAATGGTGATTCTACTCACAAAGTGAATCTGGAACAACTTTTGAACAAGAAAGCAAGGAAATATTCAAAGATTAATGGGATCATATCAGAAGGAACCAGCTTGACGAGATCACCACTGGTCAAGCTCCGGATAACTTGAGGGTCACATAGTGACGATAGTGTATTATAACATTAAATACAAAAGAATGCTAGGGTTGAGGATTTAGCTCAGTGGCCCTACGCCTGCCTGGCAAGCACAATGTCCTGAGTTCTATCCCCAGTACCAAAAAAAAAAGAATGCTAGAGTCCAATTCAATGATACTTAATGGCTGGGCACATAGCTCAGTGGTAGAGCACTTGCCTAGCATGCACAGGCCCTAGGTTCAAACCCAAGTACCATTAAAAAAGGGGAGGGGGGTTGTAGCTCAGTGACACCGCACCTGCCTGGCAAGCTCAAAGTCTTGAGTTCGAGCTTCCATATGGAGGTGCGGGGGGCAGGGCACATGGTGGCACTCAAAAAAAAGAGGAATGAAGCCCTGTTTTAACAGAAGAATCAACACTTTGTAACCTCCAATAAAATAATTGATTTGGGCAAGGTCAGCAATTGATACTAAAACCAAAGGGTAAAAGTTATTATAAAACAGTATATTCATACAACTTCAAAGATGACTGATGCCCATAGATTACAAGTGAATTTAAAAAAAAAAAATCTGCAGTAGAGGGATGTGGCAGACACAAAGTGCAAAGAGTTCAAACTCAGCATATCAAATAATGGGACAAATGACATTATGTGCCTCCTGATTTGATGCAGCAGAAAGTACATATTGTCACCTTTATAATATTCTTGCCAAAATGTTTGACCTAAATCTAATCAGGAAATAATCTGACCAACCCAGACTGTAGAGAGTTCTCAAAGATAACAGATCTTAAGTCTACAAAAATGTCAGTATTGGGGCTGGGGATTTAGCTCAGTGGTTTCGCCGCCTGCTGCGCAAGCGCAAGGACCCAAGTTCAATCCCCGGTACCAAAAAAAAAAAAAAGTCAGTATCATAAAAGACTCCCCACCAAAAAGGCAGGGGTAAGCCTTCTAATTTAGAAGAGATAATAAAAGTATGACAAGCATGTGCAAAGTATGAGCCTTAACTGAGCAAAGATAAAGGATATTTTGGGGACAGTGGAAGTTCAAATATGGATAGTTTATGGTTACTGGATTAGTGTTATACTACGTGGATATTATCACATTATGTAAGAAACTGTTCTTAGATGATATATATTCAAAATTAAGTGCCATACTTAAATTGCTTTCAAATGATAAAATATGATGTATAATAAACAGATGTGGTAATGCATATCTGTAATCCCAGCACTAAAAGAGGCTGAGGCAGGACTGCAAATTCAAGGCCAGCCTGGTCTACTAGCAAGTTCAAGGCTGGCCTGGATTAAGTCACAAGACCTTGTATTCTTTTTAAGTGATATATATTGAAAGAAAAAGGAAAGACAATGATAATGTAAATTCAGCAAAATATTTCAGCTGATAAGTCTTCCAGAAAATCTGTAGAACAGCCCTCCCCAAGTTTGCCACTTATTCCTGTCTTAAAATTTTACACATTGTGTTTCCACCTTTGTTTGATAAAAGCTTTTTCATACTTTTCCACCACATGCACACATCCTGCCCTCCAACTCTTTAGATGCAATATAATGCACCAGAAAAGTGTGGACTTTGGAATCAGATCTAGGTTAATTCATAAATCCTGCTTTGTTCATTCAACAGATGTTTATTGGTACTAGACACTTGCAAGATGCACAGGTTGTATAGGAAGCAGGAGACCTGGTTTCAACCCTCAAGGAGCTTCTGTTACAGTAGATAAGATAATTAGAAAATAAGGATATAATAGAAATATATAAGTACAAATTGTGATACATGCTTGAGCAAAATATCAGATTACTAAGAGTAACAGTAACATAAGACACCTAACTTAGGTTGAATGGTCAGAGACACCTCTCCTGCTCTGTCATCTGAGCAAAAATGATTTGAATTTTATGAAGATCAGTTTCTTATCTGTAAAAATGAAAATGAAGTGAACTCTTCCCCCATGCTAGGGATTGAACCCATGCTAGGCAAGCATTCTACTATTGAGCTACATTCCTAAGCCCATCTATCTTTCTATCTATCTATCTATGGATAAGGTCTTGCTAAATTGCCCAGGCTGGCCTTGAATTTGAGATCCTCCTGACTAGCTGAGATTACAGACATGCACCACCATGCCCAGTGAAGATAACTTTCTTATTCTGTCATTTGTGAAAATTAAGTGTAATAACATATAAACTACTTGTGATAACAGAGAGCACTGAGTAGATGTTACTGGCCCTCTTTAAACTCTACTGTTTTCCTCACAGTACTCTTTTTCAAGTAACTATATTTGATTGATTTCCTAATACTCGCTAACTTTGTCTTCTTCACTCCAAATAGGGCTCAGAGTGGAATGCTTCCAACTTAGAAGACTTACAGAACCGAGGGTAAGAACATAAAGCAATTGCTGATATCCTCATGTGACAGAAATCCCTATTTAATCTTTACATTTTCCCATTAAAGAGGTATCAATGAGTAATTTTAATCTTAAGAGTTACTTCCAATTGATTCTAATCAGTTATGAAATAATGAAAATTTAAATGGCTGTTTCATCCTCCCAAGAACTGCTCAGTTATAGGCAGACGGGGGAGGGGGGTTCGTTTTGACTTGGTTTGCTTTGGTTCTGTGGGACTGGGCATTTAACCCAGGACCTTGTGTATGCTTGGCAAATGCTCTATCACTAAGTTATATCCCTGGTCTTTTTCTTTTTCTTTTTTTTTTTAATGAGTCAGGATCTCACTAAATTGCTTCGGCTAGGGGCCAGGGATATAGCTCAGTGGTTCTGGCACCTGCCTCACAAGTGCAAGGTCCCAAGTTTGATCCCCAGTACCAAAAGAAAACAAAAGACAAAAACAAAATAAAATAAATTGCCTGGGCTGGCCTTAAACTTGCTATCTTCCTGCTTCAACATCCTGAGTAGCTGGGATTACAGGCATGCACTACCACACAAGGGAAGATCATCTAATAGAAGGACTTCTAAAGCAAATTTCCAAGTCTTTGGTGCTGTTTAAAGTCAGTGTAGTTTTTGGTTCCTATTTTATGTAAGAGTACATAGAGCTGCATATTTTGGGTTAACAGAGCTGTTCATTCAGCATATATTGAACATCTGTGGGTCAACCACGCTGTTCAGCTAGTAATCCACAGACTAAAATTAGATTCAGTTCCTGTATTTTTGTCCTTTTCTAGCTGTTTGAAGATTAAATAGTTTATGAATATAAAATGAGCAAGCTCTTGAAATTGAGTAAGAAAATTTACCTTGTATTTAAAAATTACCCCTAGGCAGTGGGGTTATAAAGACTGCAGCAATTAAGACTATAGTGAATATTCAATAAACAAAAAGCTATCATAGTCCCTTTTTTTCTTTTTTTGGCGGTACTGGGGATCAAACTCAGGACCTTGCACTTATGAGGCAGGCGCTGTGCCACTAGGCTGAATCCCTGGCCCAAATCATATTCCCTTTTTACTTCTTAGCTAATCCAGCTACATTTCTCAGTGAACTTCACTTCAGAATAAAGATCATACCATTAAGAAAAAATATTGAGGCCCAGGGATTTAGCTCAGTGGCACCGCACCTGCCTCACAAGCACAAGGTCCTGAGTTCGATCCCCTGTACTGCAAAAAAAAAAAAAAAAAATTGAGCGAGGGATGTGACTCAGTGGTAGACTAGCACCTGCCTAGCATGTGTAAGGCACTAGATTCATTCCCTGGCACCACAAAAAGAGAAGAGATACAGAATCGACACACAAAAATCAATAACATTCCTGTACACCAATAATGAAATCAGGAAAAAATTCCATTCAAGATACCTTTAAAAAAATTAAGTATCTAATATCTAGGAATCAACCTAGCCAAGAAAATAAAAGACTACTGTAATGAAAACTACAGAACTCTGAAGAAAAAAATTTAAGAGGACTTTGAAAATGGAGAGACATCACTTGTTCATGGATCAGCAGAATTCATATTTTTAAAATAGACGGCATATTACCAAAAGCAATCTATAGATTTAATGCAATCCTTATTGAAATACTACCAACATTCTTCATAGAACTAGAAAAAACAATCCTAAAATTCATATGGAACCAGAAGAAGCCTACAATAGCCGAGGTAATCCAGAGCAAAAACAACTAAGCACAAGGCATCACAATACTGGATTTCAAGTTGTGCTACAAAGCAATAACAAAAACAGCATGATGGTACTGGAACAAAATAGACTTGTGAATCAGTGAAATATAACAGAAGAAACAGAAAAAAAACCCATGAACCTTCAATCATGTGATTTTTGATAGAAGGGCCAAAAACATATGTTGGAGAAAAGATAGCCTGTTTAACGAATGATACCAGGAAAACTGGTTATCCACATACAGAGGATTATACATTTTCTGTATTTCATACAGAAACTAAATCCATATCTCTTACTCTGTACTAAAATCAAAATGGATCAAAGACCTAGATATAAAAAACAAATTTTGAAACTACTGGAAGATAACATAGGGGAAACACTTGAAGCCGTAGCCTCAGGCAAGTGCTTCCTGAACAGAACTCCAGTAGCACTGGAAATAATACCAAGAATCAGCCAGCTGTGGTGGCACACACCTGGAATCCCAGCACCCTAGGAGGCTGAGGGAGGAGGATCACAAAGTTTGGGCACAGCCTTAGCAATTTAGTGACTTAGCAAGACCCTGTGTCAAAATAAAAGAAGGCTAGGAGTGGAGCTCAGTGTGAAGGCCCTGAATTCAATCCCCAGTAAAAAAAAAAATAAAAATTTTAAAATTAAATCAAATGGTATTATGTCAGATTAAAAGGCTTCTGCAAGACAAGGAAATAATCAACAGAGTGAAAAGACAGCCTACATAAAGGTAGGTTGCTATTTTTCTGAAAGAAGATTAATATCTAGACTATATAAAGAACTTTAAAAAAAAAGTAACCCCCCAAAATAAACGACCCAATCAAAAAATAGTCAAATAAACTGAATAGACATTTCTTGAATTACAAATGGTCAATAAGTACATGAAAAAATGTTCATCGTCTTTATGTTTTTAAACACAACTTTATTGAGAGATAATTGGCATACAATAAATTGCGCATATTTTAAGTATAATTTAATAAATTTTTACATAGGTAAATACTCATGAAACTATTGCCTTTCTTTTTGGTCTTTTATTTTGTACTTTATATATTAGGTTTCTCATAAGACAAACCATATGATATTTAAGCTTGTATGCCTAATTTACTCCACTTAACATTATGGTCTCATGGTACATCCATTATCCTACAAATGACTCAAGTTTGTCCTTCTTTATGGCAAAATACTACTCCATTGCATATGAAGGTCACATTCTCTTTATCCTTTCATCTGTTTATGGACATATAGCCTGCTTCCAGGATTTAGCTATTATGAATTTTACAGCCATTAGACATAGGTATGCATGTATCACTGTGATGTAACATCTTTATTTCAGAAAGATAATCTAGAAGGAGAAGAGCTGGGTCAAATGGAATTTCTGTTTTTAGTTTTAGAGGTAACTCCATGGTGATTTATACAGTGGTTGTACCAGTTTACACTCTCACCAACAAAGAAAGGTTCCTTCTCCACACCCTGCAGCCTCTCCCATGTTTGCTATTATTTGATTTCTTGATGATAGCCATTTTTTTGGAGTGCAGTGAAATCTCAGTGTTACTTTAATTTGCCTTTCTCAAACGTCCAGTAATGATGAACATTTTTTTATGTATTTACTGGCCATTTATACTTCTTCATCTGAGAAGTGTCTATTCATTTCAGATACCCAATTTTTACTGGGTCTTCAAATTTGGGGGTCTAATTTTTGAATTCTTTATATATTCCACATATTAATCCTTTGTCTAGGAATAACTGACAGAGTTTTTTTCCTGTTCTGTAGATTATCTCTTCACTCTTTTGATGATTTCCTTTGCTGTGCAGAAGCATTTTAATTTGATATGATCCCATTTGTTGATTCTTGGTTTTATTTCTTATGCAGCCAGGGTTCTGTTCAGAGTCTTTGCCTATGCATGTGTATTCCAGAGTTTTATTTTGTCTTCTAACAGATTTTTGCTTTGCTATTTTGATCTTTGATCCATTTTGATTTTACTTTAGTGCATGGTGAGAGATATGGATTTAGGTTCAATCTTCAGCATGTGGATAGTCAGGTTTCCAAGCACCATTTGTTTAAGAGGCTGTTTTTCCTCCAGTGAAAGTATTTGGCACCTTTGTCAAGACAAGGTAACTGAGTATGCTTGGGGTTGTTTCTGCATCCTGTATTCTGCTCCACTGATCCACAAGCTTTTTTCCTTTTTTCTTGTCAATACCATGCTGTTTTTATCACTGTAGCTTTGTAGTATAACATGAAATCCAAAACTGTGTTGTTTTCCCCCCTTCCTTTCCATGGTTGCTCAGATTTGCTTTTGCTATTCTAGGTGTGTTCTTGTTCCATATGAGTTTTAGGGTTGTTTTCTCTAGTTCTGTGAGGAATGCTATTGTATTTTGATTGGGATTGCATTAAATCTGTATAGCAACTTTGGAAGTATGGCCATATATAGACTATATTGGTTCTGCTTATCAAGAACAGGGGATATCTTCCCATTTTCTGCTATCCTCTTCCATCTCCTTTTTCAGAGTACTATAGTTTTCATTGTAGAAGTCTTCCATTTCCTTGTTTAGGTTAATTTCTAAGTATTTCATTTTTCTTTTTCTTTAATTTTATTGGTACATTTTAGATATACAATATAATGACATTCATCATTGGGAACTTGCACTTTTACATAATCTCTCTTGGTTCTTATTTTTTCCCCCTTCCCCTGCCCTCCTTTAACCCCTCCATCCCTCCCTATTTACAAAGACTTTGTTTACATTTTTTCATTTTCTCATATTGATTCCATTCCCTTCTTTCCTTTACCCTACCCCTCCAACTTGCCCTTCCCCTTTGCCCCTTTTCTTCCAATTTCACATTATCTATTATAACTTTTAGTCCTATTTACACTTCTAGTTTCTCACACTAGAGAAGCTATTCAGTATTTACACGTGTCCTATTTATTCCACTTAAGAGTATCGCCTCAATGTGCATCCATTTAGCTATAAATGTCTCTAATTTCTCATTTTTTATAGCTGAGTAGTACTCCATTTTATTAAAAAACCACATTTTCTTTATCCAGTCTCCAGTTATGGGTATTTGTGCTATTTCCAAGTTTTAGCTATTACAAACTGTGCTGCTATATACATGGATGCACATATATCACTGTGGTATGATTCTTTTAATTCTTTGGGGAACATACCCAGAAGGGTCAAATGGGACTTCCAGTCCTAGTTCTTTGAGGTATCTCCATACTGATTTCCACAGTGGTTGCACCAGTCTACACTCCCACCATCAGTGGAGCAGTGTTCCTCTTTCCCCACAACCCCACCAGCATTTGTTATTGGTTAATTTTATGGTAGCAGCCATTCTTTCTGGGTGAAATCTCAGCGTTGTTTTCATTTGCATCTCTCAAATAACCAGTGATGTTGAACATTTTTTGATATGTTTATTTGCCACTTCTACGTCTTTGTCTGAGAAATATCTCTTCATTTCAGATGCCCATTTTTGGATTGGGTCTTTAAATTTGGGAGGTCTGATTTTTTTAAGTTCTTTATAGATTCTAGATAGTAGACGTTTATCTGAGGAACAGCAGGTGAAAATTTTTTCCCACACTGTGGGTTGTCTCTTCACTCTGTTGGTGGTTTCTCTTGCTGTGCAGAAGCTTGTTAATAAGAAGAGGTCCTACTTGTGGATTGTTTGTGCTACTTCCCAGGCAGCTGAGGTTTTGTTCATAAAATCTTTTCCTAAACCAATGTCTTCAAGAGTTCTACCTAACCTCTGTTCCAGCCAGTTCAGTTTGTTTTAATATTTAGATCTTTAATCCATTTTGATTTTAGTTTAATGCCTGGTGAGAGATATAGGTCTAGTTTTAATCTTTGGCAAGTTAAAACCCAATTTTTCCAGCACCATTTATTAGAGAGGCTACCTTTCCTCCAGTGAGGGTGTTTGGCTCTTTTGTCAGGGATGAGGTGGCTAAGTGTGTCTGGAGTTGTTTCTGCATCTTCTAATCTGTTCCACTGGTCCTCAGGTCTGTTTCTTTGCCAGTACCATGCTGTTTTTATCACAGTAGCTTTGTAGTATAGTTTCAAGTTGGTGGTTGTAATACCCCCTGCCATGTCTCTGTTACCTAAAATTGCTTTTGCTATTCTGGGTCTCTTCTTGTTCCAAATGAATTTTTAGATTGTTTTCTCAAGGTCCATGAAGTATGCTCCTGAGATTTCAATTGGGATTGCATTGAATTAATATAGGAGTTTTGGAAATATGACCATTTTCACTATGTTGATCCTTCCTACACAGGAGCAGGGGATGTCTGTCCATTTTCTGATATCATCTTCAATCTCTCTTTTCAGAGTGCTAGAGTTTTCAGAGAAGAGATCTTTGATTTCTTTTGTTAGGTTGATTCCTATGTATTTCAGTTTTTTGGATGCTATTGTGAAAGGACTTGTTTGCCCTATTTCTCTCTCAGTGAGTCTGTTGTTCATGTACAGAAAAGCTATTGATTTTTGTGTGTTGACCCTATATCTAGCTACTGTACTGAATTTGGCTATTAAGTCTACAAGACTGTTTTTAGAGTTCTTGGGGTCTTCTATATAGAGTATCATGTCATCTGCAAATAATGACAATTTGACTTCTTCATTTCCTATCTTTATTCCTTTTGTTTCTTTCTCTTGTCTAATTGTCGCATCTAATGTTTCCAAGACTATATTGAACACGAGTTTTGACAGTGGACATCCTTGTCTTGTTCCTGATTTGAGTGTGAAGGATTTCAGTTTTTGACCATTTAGTATGATATTGGCTGTTGGTTATTCATAGATGCTTTTATCAGATTGAGGTAGAGACCGTCTCTTCCAATTTTTGTAGGGTTTTTATCATAAATGCATGTTGGATTTTGTCAAATGCTTTTTCTGCATCTACTGAGTTGATCATATGGTTTTTGTCCTTGGCTCTATTGATATATAGTGTATTACATTGATTGATTTGCATATATTGAACCATCCCTGCATCCCTGGGATGAATTCCACTTGATCAGGGTGTATGATCTTCTTTATGATCTTCTGCATTCTATTTGCCAGCATCTCATTAAGGAATTTTGCATCTATGTTCATTAGTGAGATTGGCCTATAGTTCTCTTTTTCAGTTGGGTCTTTCTCTGCTTTGGGGATCAAGGTGATGCTTGCTTCCAGGAATGAATTTGGGAGTATTATTCCCTTTCAATTTCATTGAAGAGTTTAAACAGTAGTGGCAGTAGTTCCTCTCTAAATGTCTTGTAGAATTCAGTGGTGAAGCCATCAGGACACAGACTTTTCTTATTTGGTAAGTTTTTAATTATGTTTTCAATTTCATTGATTGATGTTGGGTTGTTTAGAATTTTTAGGTCTTCTTTGTTCAACTTTGGTAATTCACACGTATCTAGGAATCTGTCCATTTCTTCTGTGTTGTCCATCTTATTGGCATATAGTTTCTCAAAGTAGGTATTGATGATCCTCTGAATTTCTGCTGGGTCCATTGTAATTTCATCCTTTTCATTCCTAATTGCATGGATTTGGGCCTTTTCTTTCCTTTTCCTGTTAAGGTTGGTTAAGGGTTTGTCGATTTTGTTTATTCTTTCAAAGAACCAACTCTTGGCTTCATTGATTTTTTTGTACATTCTCTTAGTCTCCATTGCATTGATTTCTGCTCTGATTTTTATAATTTTCTCCCTTGTATGAGCTTTGGGTTTGTCCTGCTCTTCTTTTTCCAGAAGCTTGAGGTTCAGCATCAGGTTGTTTAATTGGGCTCACTCTGTTTTCCTAATATGAGTATTCAGTGATATGAATTTCCCTCATAAAACTGCTTTCATTGTGTCCCATAGATTCCGATATGTTCTATTGTCATTGTCATTTAATTGAAGGAACTGTCTGATTTCTTCTTTAATTTCCTCTGTGAACCATTGGTTATTCAGAAGTGTGTTGTTCAATTTCCATGTGTTTATGAAATTTTTGCAGTTTCTTTTGCTATTGATCTCCAATTTCATCGCAATATCGTCTGATAATATACAGGGGATAACTTCAATTCCTTTGCACTTAAATATGTTCTATGAGCGAGTATGTATGTGGTCTATTTTGAGAAGGACCTGTGTGCAGCTGAAAAGAATGTGTATTCTGATTTTGTGGGGTGGAACACTGTGTAAACATCTGTTAAGTTCATTTGTTCAAGAGTTGGATTGAGTTCTAGTATTTTGTTGCTTATTTTTTGTCTAGTTCATCTATTTGTGACAGTGGGGTGTTGACGTCCCTCACTACTATTGTATTAGTTCTTATTTGATGTTTCATGTGCGTTAGTATTTCTTTTATATAGTTGGGCACATTAGTGTTTGGTGAATATATATTAATGATTGTCATCTCTTCCTTTTGGATTGTTCCCTTTACAAGAGTGTAGTGTCCTTTTTGTCTCTTTTAATCAGTGTTGGTTTGAAATCTACTTGATCTGCAAAGAGGATAGCTACTCCTTTTTGTTTTTTGGGTTCCTGTTGCTTAGAGTATTGTATTCCACCCTTTAACTTTCAGTCTATGAGCTTCTTTTTGAATTGTGTTTCTTATATGCAGCATATTGTTGGATCTTGCTTCTTGACCCATTCTGCCAGTCTATTTCTTTTGATTGGTGAATTGAGACCATTAACATTGATGGTTATAACTGATACATATTGACTTATCAGTGTCATAACTTTTTCTTTCTGTTGGATTCTCCCGCTTTGTGTTTAATTTCTTTTTTTTTTTTTTTTTTCTTTTGGTACCAGGGATTGAACTCAGGTCCTTGTGCTTGCGCAGCAGGTGGCGGAACCACTGAGCTAAGCCCCCGGCCCCTTGTGTTTAATTTCTTGTCATGCCTGATGGATTCATTCTTCTGGGCTTCCTGGGGTTGTGATCCTCATTATGTTTTCCTAGGATATTGTCCAAACTTTTTTGGAGTGCTGATTTGGTATTCATGAAGTTCCTAAGGTGTTCTTTGTCATGAAAGTATCTTATTTCTCCATCTGTTTTGAAAGATAGTTTTGCAGGGTACATCAATCTGGGTTGGAGGCTGTTTTCCTTTAGGGCTTGGAATGTGTCACTCCAAGCTCTTCTTGCCTTGAGGGTTTGCGTTGAGAAGTCTGCTGTGATTCTGACGGGCTTTCCTTTGTATATGATTTCTTTTCTCTAACTGCTTGTAGAATTTTGTTCTTCTGTGGGGTTTCTGGAATCTAAATATTTTATGCCTATGTGTAGATTTTTTTTGATCAAGGTTAGTTGGAGTCCTATATGCCTCACTTGTCTGTATGTCGAGTTCTTTTCTCCTCCTTGGAAAGTTTTCTGCCATTGCTTCTGTGAACAGTTTTTTTATGTCATCTGCACTCTCTCCTGTTTCGTCATTGATTCCAATGAGTCTTCTTTATATTGTCTAGCAGCTGCTGGATTGATTTCTCATGGTCCCTTACAATTTTTTTTTGGTACTGGGGATCGAACTCGGGTCCTTGTGTTTGTGCAGCAGGCAGCGAAACCACTGAGCTAAATCCCCAGCCCAGCCCTTACAATTTTAAAGCAATTTTTCTCTTCCTGGTCACTAATAGCAATCTTATCTTCTATATCTGAAATTCTGTCTTCACATTGGCTCATTCTGCTCCATAGACTTTCAATGGAGTTTTTAATCTCCTGGAAATCCGTTTGCATCTGTTTTATGGATTCCATTTGTTTCTTATGTTGAGAGTCCATCATGTTCCTCAGCTCCTCTCTAGATGTATTAATCATGTCTTGCACTATGGGCACAATCTCTGCTGTTATCTGAGAAATTATTTCTGATTTCGTTTTTTCCAGATCCTCTTTTGTTGCCAGTTCAGGGAGTCCAGGTGGTTGTGTATCAGAATATTCCATCTCGTTTCCCTTTGGGGTTGCTGTAGGTGATCTGGAAGTCTGATTTTGAGGCTTCTTTACATGTCTTGTCATTTTGACTGGGGAGGTGGGGGGTGGGGGTGTGCTGCTGGTGCCAGCATGGCTCACTTCCTCTGTTCTGGGAGCAGTGGTACGTTAGCCCAGAAGCCTCCTCCTCTGAGTGGTGGCACATCAACCTGGAAGCCTCCTCCTCTGCACTGGGAGTGGTGGTGCATCGAACCAGAAGCCTCCTCCTCTGAGCTGGGAGCAGTGGCACCATATTTCATTTTTCTTGATGCTATTGTGAAATGTATTGTTTTCCTAATTTCTCTCTCAGTGAGTTTATTAGTGTACAAGAACACTTGATTTTGTGTGTGTCTGTGTGTGTGTGTCTGTGTGTGTGTGTGTGTGTGTGTGTGTGTGTGTGTACCAGGGATCAAACCCAGATCCTTGTGCTTTCAAGGCAGGCAGGGGGACCACTGAGCTAAATGCCCAGCCCCAGCACTTGATTTTTGAGTGTTGATTTTGTATCCTACTATGCTAATGAATTTAGGTATTTCTGGGAGTCTTTTGGTGAAGTTTTTGGGGTCTTCTGTATAGAAGATCATATCATCTGCAGATAGTTACAATTTTTCTTCCCTTCCTATCCATATCCCTTTTATTTCTTCCTAACTGCTCTGGCTAATGTTTCGAGAACAATATTGAACAAGAGTGGTGATAGCAGACATCTTGTCTTGTTTCTGATTTTATAGAAAAGATTTCATCTTCTCTCCATTTAATATGATATTGGCCATTGGTTCATAATAGATGGGTTTTATCAGGTTGAGATAAAGACCTTCTATACCTATTTTCTTCAGGATATTTATTATGAATGGATGTTTGTCAAATGCTTTTTCTGAGTTTATTCAGTTGACCATGTGAGTTTTGTCCTTGCTTCTGTTCATGTGGTATATTACATTTATTGATTTGCATATGTTGAACCATCTCTGCGTCCTGGAATTAATCTTACTTGGTCATGATGCAAAATCTCTTTAATGATTTGCTGCATTCTCTTTATGGACACTTGTAATGTTAAGAGTTAATTGCTATCGTAGAGATCTCTTGTATAGAGTTGCCTGTCAGTGATGTACTTTGGGCATGGCTATAGTCCTTTGCATCAGCCCTAATATCTGACCACCTCAGTTAATTTGGGAGGGAGGATGCAGTAAAATTGGCCCAACACGAAGTTCTCTAGGAATGCACTCTAGTATTGTTAATGTCACAGAGGTAACCTGGGTGTTGACTTACGGGGAAAACCCATTGATAGCAACAATTATGTGACCCTGGTAATATCAAACAAATTGGCTTCAGGAGTATCGTCCAAGACAAATTGGATACTAGCATACCATAAGAACCAATTATATATCACCCTTAACCATAGAGAGAAATCCATTTATAGTGTAAACGTTAAGACAACCCAAGTATTGACTTATAGATAGTATATACTAAATTTTATAGCTATAGCTCCACTAATGGTAGGAAAGAATTCAACAATAATTTTATGCAGTTGACCATCTAAAGTTTAATAAATCTAAAGATTAATAAAGCTTTATGGTTATACTATTAAAGATATAGTAGGTTGGAAATAGGAGAATGCAAGAGGAAAAATTTGAAACCTTAAATTATATAATAGGCTATATGATAGTATGACTTTAAAACATAGCCATACCTGGAGATGAGACCCACCTGTCTCATATACTTTTTTTTTAAACTTTTTTGTTTGTTAACTGATACATAAAAGCATAAATTGTATACATTAATGAGGTACCATATAATGTTTCAGTGCATGCATACATTGTGTAATGTTTGAATCAAGTTAAACATATTTGTCTCTTTGAAGATCTATCATTTCTTTATGATGAAAGCTTTCAAAAGTCTTTCTTGTAGCTTTTTGAACTACATAGTACATTATTGTTATCTATAGTCACCCTACTGTGTAGTAGCACACCATCATTTACATTTTGTGAGACTAATTTAGAAAATAGAACTGTATTTGTTTTAAAAGAATGGTTGGATGCCCTGACATGTACTTAGGTCTTGTTTTTTTAAATTCAGTGGTTCTTAAGCTTTAATGTGTGAAGAATCACATTTCATGGGTCTATATACAAAACTTATGTACTACCATGGGTTTTTCAACTGTTTTTCAAGCAGATTTCTACCCAGTCTGCTCACTTTAGAACATAACCCCAAGTAAAGTACTTCTCCATAAAGAGTTACTGCTAAGATAGCAAAAAAATCTGAGTGCCAGTGCCAATTGGCTACAACTCTGTAGTGAAAAGAATGGAGAAGCTTTGTCCTGCCTCTGGAGAGATAGTGCCAGAATCCATTACTGAATGTTACTGAAATATACAAGTGCAGGTGGGGGTTTTCTTTTCTTTTCTTTTCTTTTCTTTTCTTTTGGTACCAAGGATTAAACTCGGGTCCTTGCGCTTGCAAGACAGGCAGCAGAACCACTGAGCTAAATACCCAGCCCTGGGCATTTTATTTTCAATAAGAGAGATGTGCTTATTCTTTTTCTAAAGGTTTTATTGAAATGTAATTCACATACCAGATAATTCACCCATTTAAAATGTACAATTCAGTAGTTTTTAGTAAATTTTTCAGAGTTGTTCAACCATTCCCACAACCAATTTAGAACATTTTTTTCCCCCAAAAGGAAAGCTTGTGCCCTTTAGCATTCAGCTCCCATTTCCCTTCCTTCCCCAATCCCTAAAACTTACTTATATCCATCAACTGACAAATAGCTACTTTTTTGACTATTGTGAGTAATGGTGCTGTATTTGTATATGAGTTTTGGGGTGGACTTAATGTTTTCATTCCTTATATGTTTATACTTAAGAGAGGAATTACTGGGCCATACATTAACTGTTTCATTTTAGGGGGAACTGCAAAACTATTTACCATAGCAGTTGCACCATTTTGTATTCCTACCATATCCTTGCGCTTTTTTTCCCATTTTTATTTTTATTAGTACATGTTTGTAGTACATAATATTCACATTCTTTGTGAGGAGTTGGTACATGTACATAATCTTAATTCTTTTTTTATTCCCTACCCCTCCTTCCCCCTTCCCTCTATCTCTTGATTCCCTTCCTATTTGAAGATCTCCCTATTTCCTATTATCTGTCTTTTATTTTGTTCTTTATGTATGCCACATGTGAGCTTGTATGTCTGATTTATTTTACTTAACACTATAGTTTCAAGGTGCATTCATTTTCCTACAAATGACTCAACCTATGACAGAATAGTACTCCATTGTGTATAAATACCACTTTTTTCGGGGGGGGGGGATGAGACAGGGTTTTGCTATGTGGTTCAGGCTGGCCTTGAACTCACTTATGTATTCAAGGCTGGCCTGGAACTCACAGCGATCCTCCTGCCTCAGCTCCCAAGTCCTGGGATTACAGGCATGCACTATCATGCCCAGCAGTACCATCTTTATCCATTCATCTATTGATGGACATATAGGCCGCTTCTAAGATTTAGCTATTGTGAATTGTGCTGGGGCAAACATGAGTATTCAAGTATGTCTTCAACTCTTTCCGGAAGATACTATATCTAGAAGGGGAATAGCTGGGTCAAAACTAGTTTTAGGCCAGGCACAATGATGCATGCCTGAAATCCCAGCACTCAGGAGGCTGAAGCAGGAGGATCACTGTGAGTTCAAGGCCAGCCTGAACTGCATAGCAAGACCCTGCCTCTAAATAAATAAATAAGCCCTGAAAATTATAAAAAGAATATTTTAAAACTGGTTTTAGTTTTTTTGTTTGTTTGTTTCTTTGTTTGTTTGTTTTGGTTTTGGTACCAGGGATGGAACTCAGGACCTTGTTCTTGCAAGGCAAGGTTTTAGTTTTTTAAGGAGTCTCCATACTGATTTCCTTAATGGCTGTACTAGTTTACATTCCCACCAACAATGTATAAGGGTTCCTTTTTCGTTGCAGCCTCTCCAACATTTGTTATTATTTGACTTCTTGATGATAACCATTCTTGAGTAAGATGGAATATCAGTGTCACTTTAATCTGCCTTTCCTTAATGGCCAGAGATGTTGAACATTTTTTCATGTATTTATTGGCTATTTGTACTTAAGAATCTGTTCATTTCAGTTGCCCGTTTTTGGATTGGGCCCTTTTTGCGTTTGTTTTTGTTTTTGTTTTTATTTTTTGTACCAGGGATCAAACTCACGACCTTGTGCTTGTGAGCCAGGCATTGGCACCACTGAGCTAAATCCCCGGCCCACAATTGGGTCTTTTATTTGAGGGGCTTAATTATTTTTGGTTTCTAGATGTTAGTCCTCTGTCCAAGAAATAACTGGCAAAATGTTTTCCCACTTGTCTCTTCACTCTGTTGATCATTTCCTTTGATGTGGAGAAGCTTTTTAATTTGATGTGATCTCATTTGTTGATTCTTGGTATTATTTCTTGTGAAACCAGGGTTCTATTTTTAAAAATCCTTGCCTATGCCTATGTCTTCAAGAGTTGTACTTATCTTACCTCCAATGTGTTGTTTCTGTTTCAACATTTAGGTCTTTGATCCATTTTGATTTGAGTACATGGTGAGACTTATGGGTCTGGATTCAAACTTCTGCATGTGGATAGTCAGTTTTTCCAGCACCATTTGTTAAAGAGGCTGTCTCTCCTCTGGCATATGTTTTTGGCCACTTTGTCAAAGATTGGGTAGCTGAATATGCCTGGAGTTGTTTTTGTATCCTCTATTCTGTTCCACTGATCCACATTTCCCCCCCGCCCTTTTATTTTTGCCAATACTGTGCCAGTTTTTTCACTGTAACTTTGTAGTATAACTTGAAGTGTGGGCTTTTGATGCCTCCTACTTTGCTCTTGTTGTCCAGAATTGCTTTTGCTATTGTGGATCTCTTCTGATTCCATATCATTTTTAGGATTGTTTTCTCCAACTCTATGAGGAATGTTCTTGGTATTTTGATCCGAATTGCATTAAATCTGTTTATCAGTTTTGGAAGTATGGCCATTTTGACAATTTAGGTTCTGCCTATCTAGGAACAGGGACTATCTTTTCATTTTTTGATGCCTTCTTTGATTTCCTTTTTTTTTTTTTTTGTACCTTGGATCAAACTCTGGACCTTGCACTTGCGAGGCAGGTAGCGGCACCACTGAGCTAAATTCCAGCCCTTCAATCTCCTTTTTAAGAGTCATTTGCTTGGGCCGGGGATGTAGCTCAGCAGTACAGCACCTGCCAGGCAAGTGAGAGGCCCTGAGTTTGATTCCTGGTACCCAAAAAAGGAGTCATTTGCTTGCTTTTTAAATTTAAAAAAAAAAAAAACAACTTTTTAGTAATGAGCTTTGATACTAAGTTAAAACAGATTTGATTCATGTCCCAGAAATATTTTGGCCATTTGGCCTTAACCACATTTGACCATATGGCCTTAACCATATTTTTCTCTTTTCATAGTTACTTCTTTTATTTCCAAGATTCAGTTCATCAAGCCCCACATTTGGTTCTGAGAAGGAAACAGCTTCTTCAGAATCTATTTCATATCCTATTGTTGGAATAAACTCCAGTGATGTCTAGGTCTATATAACACTGAAAAAAGATAACCTTTGGCTAATTAAACTAAGGCACTTATTGAGATGGTACAGTGAGAGATAATAGAACAAATTTTTGATAAACCCATTTCTGTGTGCAGTTCAGTATGTGAGAACTCTCAGGCACACCCTCTGCCATAGCAGCCAAGAATGCAACCAGACTGAGTTAAAGGAGTTTAAAGTCCAAGTTTCCTCTGACCCTCCCAACCCAGGCCTCATTTGCCTTTCATTATTTTAGAGAGTAACAGAGCAATTTCTAACAATTTAGCATTTAGAAAAATAGAAATTTTTTCTTTTCTGTTTTTCTTGGGGTACATGTCAATAGTCTAATTTTATACAATTAATTTCCACAGAAAATTAATATTTTGGTAATTTTGTGACACAAATTATGTTAGGAATCTTAAGTTGATTCTTTGGAGAAAAACACAAGCCCATATGAAAAGACTTCCAAAAATATGATTGTGTTGGGTATGGTAGAGCATGCCCATAATCCCAGCGCTCAGGAGGCTGAGGCAGGAGGATCACCCTGATTATGAGGCCAGCCTGGACTATATAGTGAGTTCAAGGCCAGCATGAACTACATAGTGAGTCCCTGTCTCAAAAAAAAAAAAAAAAGATTGTGTAACTATGCAAAACTGAAAATGGAATTTAAGCCAGGAGTGGTGGTGCATGCCTGTAATATTAGCTACCTGGGGGCTGAGGGAGGATCATGAGTTTAAGGCCAGCCTGGGCAACACAGTGCAACCCTGTCTCAGAACTAGAGATGTACTTCAGTGGCAGAGTGCCCCTCACTTTGATCCATAGAACAGCCAAAAAAAGAAGAAAAGAAACAAATTTAGATGTTAAACTTGGCAGATAGTTTGCTCAGTAACTCCATCATGTCAGGACAAATCCAGAACCCTTCAAATAATTTCTTTACTAAACAGCCTCTTAGTTTTTCAGCTTTTTTCATTATTTTTGTATTTAATTTCAGCCTATGAAGTAAACATGTTTTAAATAAGAAAAACTGCTGGGAATTGGATTTATCATGGGTAGTATACATTCTCCCTTGGTTTCCTCACAGGGTGCGGTATATCTTGAATGTCACTCGAGAGATAGATAACTTCTTCCCAGGAGTCTTTGAGTATCATAACATCCGGGTATATGATGAAGAAGCAACGGATCTCCTGGCTTACTGGAATGATACTTACAAATTCATCTCTAAAGCAAAGTGAGTAATAGTCCTATACACATATTCTGACTGCTGTTCCTCAAGCACCACGCATAGCTGGGGCCAAGGGCTATAGATAACTTACTCTTGGTACTCAGGGCAAAAAGGACATAAAGGAAAAGGGGGACTGAGACTTTGTAATTCTAGCAAAAGACTAGTGATCTAATACTTTTCCTTTAAGTGTATGAAACCCTTAGAAGAAGGTGACCTCATGCTGGGATCATATTTCCATTAAGCACAAAATTAAAGACAATGGTATACCGGGCCTGGGATTTAGCTCAGTGGTTTCACCGCCTGCTGTGCAAGCACAAGGACCTAAGTTCAATCCCCGGTACCAAAAAAAAAAAAAGACAATGGTATACCGAAGCTAAAGAAATAGAAATGACATGAGCCTGACCACCTACCGAGGTCCCGAGTCCCACAGAAGATGCCAAATCAGCCCGCTGCAGACAGGCAGGTCTGCACATGCCCTACCTAGGTCCCAAGTCGTGGGGAACACACAGAATCAGCCCGCACCCCAGCAACAATCCACTGGACCCCCACCCCCGCTCCTCTGTACAGCCACCTGGTTCCACACTACAAAGACGCAGAGAACACCAGACCACCAGACCATGGTACTGAGTCCTGCTGCTCTTGGCCCAGAGGTAGGGGCTTCTGAACCACTGTCCCACTGCTTCTGGTCCAGATGAAGGGGCTTCCCAGCCACCATCCCTCCCGCTGCTCCCAGCCCAGAGGATAGGGCTTTTGGGCCACCATTCCTACCGCTGCTCCCGGCCCCTGTCCCACCTCTCCCAGCTCAGAGGAGGTAATCCGTGCAGGCACCAACAGCCCCCACCCCAGTTGAAATGAGAAAACAAGTAAATAAGTCAAAACCAGACTTCCAGATCACCTACAGCAACCCCAAAGGGAAATGAGATGGAACACTCAGATACTCAACCACCTGGACCCAATGAACTGGCAACAAAAGGGGATCTGGAAAAAATGAAATCAGAAATAATTTCTCAGATAACAGGAGAAATTGTGCCCCTAGTGCAAGACATGATTAATAAATCTAGAGAGGAGCTGAGGAACATGATGGAATCCCAACATAAGAAACAAATGGAATCCATAAAACAGATGCAAATAGATTTCTGGGGCATGAAAAACTCCATTGAAAGTCTACACAGCAGAATGAGCCAATGTGAGGACAGAATTTCAGATATAGAAGATAAGATTGCAATTAGTGACCAGGAAAAGAAAAATTGCTTCAAAATTATAAGGGAACATGAGAAATCAATCCAGCACTTGCTAGATGATGCAAAGAAGAATAACATAAGACTGATTGGGCTCAATGAAGAAACAGGAGAGAGTGCAGATGACATAAAAAATCTCTTCACAGAAATAATGGCAGAAAACTTCCCAAGCAGGGGAAAAGAGCTTGACATACAGATAAGTGAGGCATATAGCACTCCAAATAGCCTTGATCAAAAAAAATCTACACATAGGCATATAATTGTTAAGATTCCAGAAACACAACAGAAGAACAAAGTTCTCCAAGCAGTCAGAGAAAAGAAACAAATCACATACAAAGGAAAGCCCATCAGAATCACAGCAGACTTCTCAACACAAACCATCAAAGCAAGAAGAGCTTGGAGTGACATATTCCAAGCCCTAAAAGAAAATAGCCTCCAACCCAGATTGATGGACCCTGCAAAACTATCTTTCAAAATGGATGGAGAAATAAGATACTTTCATGACAAAGAACAGCTTAGGAACTTCATGAATACCAAACCAGCACTCCAAAGAATTTTACACAATATCCTAGGAACAGACATTGAGGATCACAACCCCAGGAAGCAAAACAGAATGAACCCATCTGGCATGACAAGAAATTAAATGTAAATGGGAAGAACCCAACAAAAAGAAAAAGTCATGGCAATGACAAGTCAATACGTTTCAGTTATAACCATCAATGCTAATGGTCTCAAATCACCACTCAAAAGAAATAGACTGGCAGAATGGGTCAAGAAGCAAAATCCAACAATATGCTGCATACAAGAAACACACTTAATTCAAAAGGAAACTCATAGACTGAAAGTTAAAGGGTGGAAAACAATATTCCATGAGACAGGAACCCGAAAAAAAGCAGGAGTAACTATCCTCTTGGCAGATCAAGTAGATTTCAAACCAACACTGATTAAGAGAGACGAAGAAAGACACTACATCCTTGTAAAGGGAAGAATCCAAGAGGAAGAGATGCCAATCATAAATATCTATGCACCAAACACTAGTGCGCCCAACTATATAAAACAAATACTAATGGACATGAAAAGTCATATATGCACTAATACAATTGTAGTGGGGGACCTCAAAATCCCACTGTCACAAATAGATAGATCAACTAGACTAAAAATAAGTAATGAAATACTAGAACTCAATCGAACTCTTGAACAAATGAACTTAACAGATGTTTACAGAGTGTTCCACCCCACAAAATCAGAATACACATTCTTCTCAGCTGCACATGGGTCATTCTCCAAAATAGACCACATACTCACACATAGAACATGTTTAAGTAAGTGCAAAGGAATTGAAGTTATCCCCTGTATATTATCAGACCGTAGTGTGATGAAATTAGAGATCCATAGCAAAAGAAACAAAAAATTTCATAAACACGTGGAAATTGAACAACACACTTCTGAATAACCAATGATTCACAGAAGAAATTAAAGAAGAAATCAGACAGTTCCTTCAATTAAATGACAATGACAATACAACATATCGGAATCTATGGGACACAATGAAAGCAGTCTTATGAGGGAAATTCATAGCAGTGAATACGCATATTAGGAAAACAGAACGAGCCCAATTAAACAACCTGATGCTGAACCTCAAGCTTCTAGAAAAAGAAGAGCAGGACAACCCCAAAGCTCATACAAGGGAGGAAATTGTAAAGATCAGAGGAGAAATCAATGGAATGGAGAGAGACTAAGAGAATGATACAAAAAATCAATGAAGCCAAGAGTTGGTTCTTCGAAAGAATCAACAAAACTGACAAACCTTTAGCCAACCTTGTCAGAAAAAGGAAAGAAAAGGCCCAAATCCATGCAATTAGGAATGAAAAGGCTGACATTACAACAGACCCAGCAGAAATCCAGAGGATCATCAATACCTACTTCCAGAACCTATACGCCAATAAGATGGACAACACAGAAGAAATGGACAGATTTCTCGATACATATGAATTACCAAAGTTGAATGAAGAAGACTTAAAAATTCTGAACAACCCAATATCAACCAATGAAATTGAAAATGTAACTAAAAACGTATCAACTAAGAAAAGCCCGGGCCCTCATGGCTTCACTGCTGAATTCTACAAGACATTTAGAGAGGAACTGCTGCCACTACTGTTTAAACTCTTCAATGAAATTGAAAGGAAAGCAATACTCCCAAATTCATTCCTGGAAGCAAGCATCACCTTGATCCCCAAAGCAGAGAAAGACCCAACCGAAAAGGAGAACTATAGGCCAACCTCACTAATGAACATAGATGCAAAAATCCTTAATAAGATACTGGCAAATAGAATGCAGAAGATCATCAAGAAGATCATACACCCTGATCAAGTGGGATTTATCCCAGGGATGCAGGGGTGTTTCAATATACAAAAATCAATTAATGTAATACACTATATCAATAGAGCCAAGGACAAAAACCATATGGTTATCTCCATAGATGCAGAAAAAGCATTTGACAAAATCCAACATGCATTTATGATAAAAACCCTACAAAAAATTGGAATAGATGGTCTCTACCTCAAACTGATAGAAGCCATCTATGAAAAACCAACAGCCAATATCATACTAAATGGTCAAAAACTGAAATCCTTCATACTCAAATCAGGAACAAGACAAGGATGTCCACTATCACCACTCTTGTTCAATATAATTCTGGAAACATTAGCCATGGCAATTAGACAAGAGAAAGAAATAAAAGGAATAAAGATAGGAAATGAAGAAGTCAAATTGTCATTATTTGCAGATGACATGATACTCTGTATAGAAGACCCCAAGAACTCCACCAAAAGTCTTCTAGACTTAATAACCAAATTCAGTCAAGTAGCTGGTTACCAGGTCAACACACAAAAATCAATAGCTTTCCTCTACACCAATGAACAGACTCACTGGGAGAGAAATAGGGCAAATAATTCCTTTCACAATAGCATCCAAAAAACTGAAATACGTAGGAATCAACCTAACGAAAGAAATCAAAGACCTCATCTCTGAAAACTATGGCACTCTGAAAAGAGAGATTGAAGATGATATCAGAAAATGGACAGACATCCCCTGCTCCTGGGTAGGAAGGATTAATATAGTGAAAATGGCCATACTTCCAAAACTGCTATATAGATTTAATGCAATTCCAATTGAGATCCCAGCAACATACTTCATGGACCTTGAGAAAACAATCCAAAAATTCATTTGGAACAAGAAGAGACCCAGAATAGCAAAAGCAATTCTAGGTAACAGAGACATGGCAGGGGTATCACAATCCCCAACCTGCAACTATACTACAAAGCTACTGTGATAAAAACAGCATGGTACTGGCAAAGAAAGAGACTTGAGGACCAGTAGAACAGATTAGAAGATGCAGAAACAATTCCAGACACACTCAGCCATCTCATCTTCAGCAAAGGAGCCAAACACCCTCACTGGAGGAAAGATAGCCTCTTTAATAAACGGTGCTGGAAAAATTGGGCTTCAACTTGCCAACTATTAAAACTAGACCTATATCTCTCACCATGCACTAAACTAAAATCAAAATGAATTAAAGATCTAAATATTAAAATAGAAACTCTGAACCAGTTAGAACAGAGGTTAGGTAGAACCCTTGAAGACATCGGTGTAGAAAAAGATCTTATGAACAAAACCTCAGTTGCCCATGAACTAGCACAGTCAACAAGTGGGATCTCTTCTTATTAAAAGGCTTCTGCACAGCAAGAGAAACCACCAGCAGTGTGAAGAGACAACCCACAATATGGGAAAAAATCTTTACCTGCTCTTCCTCAGACAAAGGTCTACTATCTCAAATCGATAAAGAACTTAAAAAGATCAGACCTCCCGAATTTAAAGACCCAATCCAAAAATGGGCATCTGAAATGAACAGACATTTCTCACACAAAGAAGTAGAAATAGCAAATAAATACATGAAAAAATATTCAACATCACTGGTCATTCGAGAGATGCAAATGAAAACATCGCTGAGATTCCACTTCACTCCAGAAAGAATAGCTGCTGTCATGAAATCCACCAATAACAAATGTTGGTGGGGCTGTGGGGAAAGGGGAACCCTGCTCCACTGCTGGTGGGAGTGTAGACTGGTGCAAGCACTGTGGAAATCAGTATGGAGATACCTCAAAGAACTAGGACTGGAAATCCCATTTGACCCCGCTATTCCACTGCTGGGGAGCTTCCCCAAAGAATTCAAAGAATCATACCACAGTGATATATGTGCACCCATGTTCATAGCAGCACAGTTTGTAATAGCTAAAACTTGGAAACAGCCCAAATGCCCATCAACTGGAGACTGGATAAAGAAAATGTGGTTTTTTTATAAAATGGGGTACTACTCAGCCATAAAAAATGAGAAATTAGAGACATTTATAGCTAAGTGGATGCACATTGAGGCCATACTCTTAAGTGAAATAAATTGGACACACATGTATAAATACTGAATAGTTTCTCTGGTGTGAGAAACTGAAAGTGTAAATAAGGACTAAAATGTATAATAGGTAATGTGAAATAGGAAGAAAAGGGACAAAGGGGAAGGAAGTGGGAGGGCTAGGGGAAAGGATAGGAGGGAATGGGATTAATATGAGAAAATGGAAAAATAGGAACAAAATCTTTGTAAATAGGGAGGAATGGAGGGGTTGAAGGGAAGGCTGGGCAAGGGTGAAAAATAAGAACCAAGAGAGACTATGTAAAGGTGCAAATTTCCAATGATGAATGTCATTATATTGTATACCTAAAGTGTACCAATGATTAGAATGAATAATTGATAATGCAAAATAGGAAGAAAAGGTCCAAAGGGGTAGGGGTAGTGGGAGGGGCAGGGGAAAGGAAAGAAGGGAAAGGAAAAATGATGAGAAATGGAAAAAATGGAAATAAAGTCTTTGTAAATAGGGAAGGGTGGAGGGGGTGAAGGGGGGGCTAGGAATGGGGAAAAAATAAGAACCAAGATGCATTATGTAAAGGTACAATTCCCAATGAGAAATGTAATTGTGTTGTATACCTACAATGTACCAATAAAAGAATTTAATAAAAAAAAAAAAGAAAAGAAAAGAAAAATGAAATGACATGAGCCAAATGAAATCAATCCAAGGGGCAGGGGAGGAGGTGAGACATGGAAGAAATTCTGAGTGAAATTCTTTAGTTTTCAGTGGGGATGTGTGTAAGTTACATAACAGAAATTACTCTGAGTAGGTAGAATCATGTTCATCTTCTGTGAAGACAAGGAGAGAAACATAGTGAGCTTTGGAAATGTTTTCTTATTTTTTTTAACCCAAATCTTAACACATGCTAAGCAAGCTCCTTACCAACTGAGCTATATCCTCAGCCCATTAATTGACTCTTTTAATGAAATTATTAATATTAACTTAGTGCTTAATATTAATGTCAACACTGCATTTTTTAAGTCCCTGAGGATTTCTTTCCCAGTTCTATTCATTTTTTCACTATAAGGAATCATAAATGAGATTGTCAGCTACATCTTCCTTCAGGTAGGACTACATTCAAGCTGTCATTGGCAAGTGAAAAATATTTGTTTTTGAAGTTCTCCTTCAAAAAAAATCCCTCATTTCTGTTAAGGAAGTTTGTGGTCATAACATTCTTGCTCTTAGTTATCTTTTTTTTTTTTTTTTTGGTACTGGGGATCAAACTCAGGACCTTCTTACTTGTCTTGAATCCTCATGCTATGGCCTTGAGCCCATTCCTTTAGCCTATATCCAGCACCTAAAAGAGTTCTTTCTTTTCTTTTTTCTTTAATAAATATTCACAGTAAGAATATTATTCATGGCATGCTTGCTTTGCGCCAGTTACTTTATGGTTTTTTTGTTTTGTTTTGTTTTTTGAGACAAAGTCTCACTGTGTAGTTCAGGCTGCCCTTGAATTCACTATGTAGCACAGGCTGGCCTTGAACTTGTGGTGATCCTCCTGCCTCAGCTTCCCGAGTGCTGGGATTATAGGCATGCACTACCATGCCTGGCTTTATTTTATGTGTTGTGTGTGTGTGTGTGTGTGTGTGTGCGCGCGCGCGCACATGCCAGTTAACTTTATATACACTCTTGTGTAATATTTTCTAAAATCTAGAAAAATAGATGTTGTTATCCTGTGTGAATGAGGACAGTCTATAGAGATGAGATTCAGAGAAGTTAAATAACAAGTGGTAGAAATAAGATTGTGTCTGTATCAGAGACCATGTGTACAGGAATAGTCAAGTTCAATAAGAAAAGTGAACATTCCGGAACCTGTCTCGCAAGCCCAAGGTCCCAAGTTCAATCCCTGGTACCAAAAAAAAAATAAGAAAAGTGAAAAAGAAAGAGTAGGCAAGTTGTCAGGGTCCCATGTAAAGAGGCTAGAGTTTGAGGGAAAGCCCTAGTTACATTGAAAAGAAAGGCTCATTGCAGCTGGGATTAGGAAGCCATATGAGGCACCCAGGGCACAAATGGAGGCACTCCCTTTCAGACCTCTGTGGGTGTAGGTCAGCAACTGAGAAGGGAGTGCCTCCTTAAATGCTGTGCTCTGGGAAATTCCTGTGTCTTAGATTAATCAGGACCCCAATTCCCAGTATAATGCCAGGCTTAACCTAGACAATCCTGTGTTGTATACATAGGGGCTAAAATTAAAGGGTAGAACTAGGTTAGGTGAGAACTGACTTAGATTTTTTTCATTACATGAGTTAGAAGCCATCCTCTGAAAAATCCCAGTTGAAAATATGCCAAAAAGATGTTTTCATGGGAGTAGATTTCATAATTGCATTTTACTTAAGTTTGTCCAAGTGTGAGCACCTTTGATGCCTGCAGGCATAGCCCTGAAATGTGATACACTAATATTGTCAGAGGTCAATGGGAAAATATAGAGCACATATCTTAATTTTCATCTAAGACACTAGCATTGGCTTTGTAACTGTAGTTTAAATGAAAGCCTTGTACCAAAAATAAAACAAATATTCTCAGTCATTTGAAATAAGTACACAGAGACATGCATCCAAGCCAACCTTAGGACATCAAAAATTGCACCTAATTGATACATAAAAGGCTAATCTTTCTTCTTTCTTAAGACTGCTTCAATTATTCTGGACCATTCTCTATATTCCTATAGTTTATCTGGTTCGCTCATTTTGGCATGTAACCTCATGTTTCTTTGCATTAATACTTAACTCTTTCATGTATCTGTCTCTAGAAACAAAATACTAAGCTTCTAGGCGAAAGCTTTGTCTGCCTATGGCATTGTCTGGTGATGAGCGAGTCAGTGAACTGACTTCCCCTTAAACTTACAAATACGTATTTTCATTTATTGGAATAGATACTTGAGAATGATTCTAGAATCTGTATACACTAATGATGAGTAGAAGTTCTTTTTTTCCCAGTTTTAAAATGTTCCTACTTAAGCATCTGGCAAATCTAATCAGCAAATCCATGTTTGTTTATACATTTAGCAAATATTTGACGGCTTACTATGTACCAGACACTGTATTGTTAACAGAATTAGCATCACTGAAGAATGGTCATATTCAAGGTATTTCACTCTAGCATAGTTTAAGACTCAGGTGTTTTGTTTGTTTGTATAGCTTTGTGGTAGCTTTATTTTCTCTTCCTTTCACCCCATTAAAAAATAGGCCAAGGGCCACGGATTTAGCTCAGTGGTTCCACTGCCTGCCTCACAAGCACAAGGACCCAAGTTCGATCCCTGGTACCAAAAAAAAAGGGCCAGGGCCAGGGATTTAGCTCAGTGGTGCTGCCACCTGCCTCACAAGTGCAAGGTCCTGAGTTCAATCCCCAGTACCAAAAAACAATGGGCCTCGCTGGGCATGGTGGCACATGCCTGTAATTCCAGCACTTGGGAGTTGCGAGTCAGGAGGCTGAGGCAAGAGGATTGTCCTGAGTTTGAGGCCAGCCTGAACCACATAGTGAGACCCTCTCTCCAAAGAGGGGCGGGGGGCTCAATGTATATAGCACATGTTTAGTGTGAATGAGACCCTGGGGTTCGATCCCCATCATTGAAATATAAAAAAGATAGCTGTCATTCATTCTACCCTCAATCCGGAGAAAGCCATGTAGTACATCAAATGCACCCATTCCAACTCTCTGGGTTGGATAGCTTATCTCTAGACAAGATACTAATTGTAGTGTTGTGAAAAGTAATATCTAGGGCTGTGTCTTAGAGAGGAAGGTGAGTTTCATTTGGCTTGTGCTTTCCTCCAGGGACAGAGCCCTTATTGGAATTTAAATTGGAAACAGCACGTAACATTTGAATAATAAATCACTGGCACACCTATAACTCAAGAGAGCACCATCCATGAAACATGTTCTCCAACACACAAAATGAGCTCCAGTCCCTAAATTCAAAATGTCTCTACTCTTATTGCACTTAGCATATTGAATTTTGTCTGTTTTCCCCACGGAATCCTTTTAGGGTAAAAGCTGTGTGTTACTTATGTTTGTGTCTTGGCAACTTGTGCAGTATCTTATATATGGTAAAATGCATGGCAAATGTTTGTTGAATGAGTTAGGGGCTTATTATTCATGTTGAATATTGTTTAAGAGAAACTTAAAGCTGCCTAACCTACTCTTGGATTTGATCATAGATGTACATCTTCAAGGTGAGGACATGGCATGGCAGGAAAATAGGGTAGGACATGAAACTTGGAAGAATCTAGAACTTGGCTTTTTAAATGTACTCACTATTGCTTTTCTCTATTCTATACCTCAATCCTCCAAACTAGGAAACATGGGTCTAAATGTCTTGTGCACTGCAAGATGGGGGTGAGTCGCTCAGCCTCCACCGTGATTGCCTATGCAATGAAAGAATATGGCTGGAATCTGGACCGAGCCTATGACTATGTGAAGGAGAGACGAACAGTGACCAAGCCCAACCCCAGCTTCATGAGACAATTAGAAGAGTACCAGGGGATCTTACTGGCAAGGTGAGTCTGTCAGTGACTATCTCAGATGCTCCCTCCTTCGGGGTCTTGAAGGAAAGGTGAAGTGTTTGTTCCTACAGCCAGTTCTCAGCCTAATTTGAATGTGATTTTAACTTCTACCAATCAAATTTTTTTTAATAAGTGTAGGTATTTAAGATTAGCATGGAAAATTAGGCACTTAATCTTTTTTTTTCCTTTTTTTTTGGTACCAGGGATTGAACTCGGGACCTTGAGCTTGCGAGGCAGGTGGCAGAACCACTGAGCTAAATCCCCAGCCCTTTTTTTTTCTTTTGAGACAGGGTCTCACTGTATAGTTCAAACTGTCCTTGAACTCACTATGTAGCCTAGGCTGGCCTCAATCTTGTGGTGATCCTCCTGCCTCAGCCTCCTGAGTGCTGGGATTACAGGTGTGCACTGCCATGCCTAGTGGACACTTAATCTTTCAGGTGGATTTTAGGTTGATATAAATTAAAGGATAGAAATACTGTTCCTTTATTTCATTCTCAACTAGATTTTAATAAATACTTCTTGGGCTGGGGATTTAGCTCAGTGGTGCCGCCACCTGCCTCGAAATCACAAGGTCCTGAGTTCAATCCCGGTACTGCAAAAAATAAATAAATAAATACTTCTCAATGTCTTGTAAAGCTGGATACAGCTGTCTTATTAAAATTAATACTAATTATACCTAAGGTAATGCTAGACTTAGATGAAATTCTTGGAAATTTTTTGGTCATTTAAAAAAAAGATACTCACTGTTACTTTGGTTATTTTGGGGGTATATTTTTCCTTCAGGGCTTGATTTCACTGAGTCTTCTCCAGTAATATTAGTCATGTGACAAATTACCCATTTGAGGTATGAAGCTACTTCCCAGAAACAGCTGTTTATTTCTCCTTTTTTTTGAGACAGCGTCTTTTTTTTTTTTTTCTGATACTGAGGATCAAACTCAGGACCTTGTGCTCATGAGACAGGTGCAGTGCCACTGAGGGTCTTTTGATATAGCCCAGGCTGGCCTCGGACCCCTGGCAATCCTCCTGCCTCAGCCTCCTGAATCCTAGGATTATAGGCATGTGCCACCACGCCTTTTTTAAATCTTTTAATCAAGTTTTATGTATATTGTTTGCAAAAATGCAGAAAATTACAAAGGGAAAAAATAATTTATAAACTCAATACTTGGAGGCAGCTGTTGACATTAGCCTATTTCTCTAGGTTTTACTTTATCACATATTTTGATGATTGTTTTCTTCACAAAAACTATTTTGCAGCCTGCCTTTCCACCCACTGCTAGGTCTTGAATATCTACATGTATCAATAAGAAGCAGCTGTTTTCAATACTAACCTGGGTAGCTGGTTATTAAAATGAATAATTAATTCACTGCATCACTACTCAATTTGGGAGTGAAAACCACCTTCAGCTGCTCTTAGAAATAAGTGTCAGATATTAAGTGACTTGAGGATCAGTTTCTTGAGATTCCACATGCTGAAATTCTGTGGATTGCTAGATTTTGCTTTGTTTTTTCCACATGGACACATTTTAGGTAAGTTTGCCAGGGTGAAAGCATAGCTGCTGAGAAGCAGTTGAAGCTGGTGCCAAAGTTTGACTCCAGCAAGTCTCATGACTTGGTCCTGACTCTTGAATGTGGGCTGTGTTTCCCCTGAACAAAATGTTAAATAGCTTTCCAGCCTATCCAGGCAGAGGGACCACCCCCTAAAGTATTGTGAAAATGTGGCCACAACATAGCATTATGGTTTCCACTTAAAAACCCCTCCCTTTCACTCAGCTTTTGGCATGCTTTCATCTGAGTCGTTCTCTTAGGAGGCTGGGAGAACACTCAAGCCTACTCTGTTTAAAAGAATTTGTGCATCTTTGGGACCAGATTTTGATGACTTTTTTGATGGCATTTTAAGATTAAATCAAAAGATAGGGCACAGTACTTCTATTTGGCAACAAAGCAGCATCTAAAGGTTTGACAAGACATAAATATTTTATATTTCCAAACACACACATGACAGATGTTAGGCAATGTCCTCAAGTGACCCACTGAGAGGAAGGATACGATGTGTCCTGCCAATTTCAGTATTTACTCTGGAATCCCAGACTACTGCACACTGTTGGGTTGAGTTTATTTAGCATATGTGGTTTTTCTTAGATATTAAAGGAATTTCAGAAAAATCTTAAATGAAGATACAAAAGCATAATAAACCCAAAACTCACTTCTACTCTTCCCTTTCTTTTTCTATTCCATCCTGACTTCCTGGGCTTGATTCATGTAGGGAGGGGCAAGCCTTGGGAAGGGAAAAAAACCACAGAATTTGAGTTGGTAGATCTGGTTTCCATTCCTGGCCTACCCACTTACTGCAACCTTGAAAAGTTACTTCACATTTCCCATGCTAACTCAAATCTATATAAAATGAAAATCAAGAGAGCTATCTCACATGGTTATTATGAATAAAAATGTGTATAAATGTTTACTGTATATTGTTGAGGGTTCTGTTTGTCTTTTTTTTTTTTTTGGTACCAGGATCAAACACGAGATCCTGCATTTACAAGGCAGGCAGCGGAACCACTGAGCTAAATCCCTGGCCCCTATTGAGGGTTATTTTTCATCAACTCCTTTGTCCAGGGTTACCCACAAACACATGTGTGCATGTACTTTTATTTCTTCCTTAACATCAACCTCTGCCTCCCACCACCAAAAAAACACTAACTCCACTAAAAAGTGAAAGGGAAAGTGTTCCTAGAATCCCCTGTATTGTGATATTTCCTGGACTTTAAATATGAATCCAGTTTGGAGAGATCACTTAGACTGCTTTGGGCTGCAAGTGATAGAATACCTCCAACAATAAGGATCTCAACAAGAAACAACATACTCAGATTATTTGTAGTTTTATGAAGGGACTATTTCCAAAGGTATGGCATTATAGTAAATCAAGGAACTGTATCAGCTGGACTGTTTGTTTTCCTAAATCCAAAGAGAAAAGATGCATTTACCAGAACCTGGAAGGAGACTCAGAAAAAGGCACCTTCAAATATGAAAAATAACCTTCAGTTAGGGGGACACAGCTAGCCTGAGATCCCCTGCAGGGACAGAGTTGGAGAAAAAAACACCTGTCCTCAGTCTCTTAATGCCAGTCTCCTCCTGGTGAATTAGTCAAACCCTGTGAAAGTCAGAATTAGTCAAACCCTGTGAAAGTCAGAAGACAAGGAGGCCTGTTGAAGTGGTCCATTGATCAGCCTCCAGCACAGACAGCAGGATGGAGAAGCTAAAGAGCAGACTTGCAGGGATAAATAGAAAATATCTGGTCTAACACCACGCTACAGGTAGTTTTAAAAGTTGTCATCACAGGGCTAGGATTTAGCTCAATGGTGCCACCACCTACCTCGCAAGCACAAGGTCCTGAGTTCCATCCTGGGTACGAAAAAACAAAAAAAGTTGTCATCTCCTTTTTTTTTTTTTTTTTTTTTGGTCATCTCCTCTAATAGAATAGTCTCTAGTGGCCTGGTAATGATGTGATAAGAGACTTTAGTGTGCTTCATCTTTCCGCTCTACTTTCCTTAGTTAATGTTTCAGCCTTGAGGTTGTATCCTCATGATTGCTATGTGTCTACCACATTTGTAGGCATATACATGTAAATTGCACAGCATATAGCTGAAGGAAAAGGGCATTTAAATTAGGGAGAATGACCTTTCAAGCTTCCTATAGACTTCCCCTCCAAAGTGTTGGGCCAGGCCTGGGTAGTGTGTTTAAAGCCAATCACTGGTCAAGGAAACTATTTTCAGGGTTGGCTAAAACATTTATATTTGTCCTCTGGAGCTAGGGAAGTACCATATTCTTTGATTCCATAGGACAGTGAATACCCAGCCAAATCAGGCCTCTGACAATAAGAAAAGTGGTTATTTAGAGTCTGCAATGTATAATGTTTTGTTCAAAAACCTTGGTACTTTAAATCCCAGTGTATTGAACCCAGCAGACTCTTTACTGGTACCACGGTCCTGCAACAGAATCTGTCTGTTTAGAAGAGCAAAAAAAAGAGAATATCCAGACTTCTGTGGTTATCTGAAGTTCTGTCAAGTCTTGTGATTTAGGTAACTAGGCAAGTAAAGTCCTTAGAAAAATCATGTTCAGTTCTATTTGCAAAGAAATTCCATTTCCTGCCCAGGTGTTTTGATCCTGTATTTCATATCTTCTCCCAGGAGCCATGTGGTGATTTTCTCAGGGAGTTAAGAGCCTTGCTCCTACCATTTCTAGCTCTGTGGTTACACAGTAGATGCTTAACTGGAGGTGGCAGCTCTCTCGTTGAGGGCTTTGGTTTAGTGTTTTGGCCTCTTAGTAGAAGAAAAGTTTACAAATTGACACCAAGTTCCTACACTGATTTATGAATTGATTATAGTCTTAATCAGAGTATAAGGGTATAGGCCAAGCTATGAAAGCCCTGTGAAGTACAAGAGACCTTTTGCATCATTCAAAATATTGTTAAAAACTTAGAAATGCTTATTTAATATTCCCCTTTAGATCTAAAAAGGAGGAGTGTCATAAAACTACTGATATCCATATCTGGTTTTTCTTCTGTTTTTATAGTTGCAGGACTGGAGTGAGACAAGAGGAGTGTGTGTGTGTGTGTGTGTGTGTGTGTGTGTGTGTGTGCGTGTTGAAACTCTTCATTAAACTTTGGACAGCCCTGTTTGTTTTTCTGCACTTTGATCATGCAAGTATCTGGCAGGTTTATGCTCCATTAGACAGGTTCAGGTTTCAAGCAGACCATTTGCAAGCTGGACCATGTGTCTGTGGTATGAGATTCCAATGTAAGGGAGCAAGAAAGAGAAACTGGATGGTAGCCGGGGAGAATTTGTGCTAGATGTCTGCAGAAATATCAGTTTTGATTCTTTGAAAGCCTCTACCGTAAAGACCAGAGGGAGGGCCAGGGATTTAGCTCAGTGGTTCTGTTGCCTGCCTCGCAAGCACAAGGACCCGAGTTCGATCCCTGGTACCAAAAAAACAAACAAACAAACAAACAAAAAAAGACCAGAGGGAGCAGGGTTGACTTTTACACTGGCTTTGCTGGTCGAGACATTGAGGTCAAGTTAGCTGATGCACGGTGGTCAGCCAGCCCCAGGGAACCTGAGAATGAGAGGACAAGGATTCCTGGTCAGGTGACAGCCAAGCCCAGTTGACATCTGAAAGGATATAGATATAAAAACAATTTTTTTTTGCAGTCCGGGGGATCAAACCCAGGGATGCTGAGCTATACCCCCAGCTTTTTTTTTTTAATTTGAGACAGGATCTCCTTGTGTTCCCCACACAGGACTTGAACTTAGGATCCTCCTGCCTCAGTCTCTGTAACTGCTGGGATTAGAGGTGTATAACTTTCCTCTGTATAACTTTCTCAAGTTGATGCTTTAGCAGACATAACAATTTAAAAAAAAGAGTAGAGAATGAGGTATCTTATTCATCTCCTCATTTAAATTTCTTTCTTATTCATTTACTGGTTAAAAAGCCAATTCTTTTTTTTTCTATTTTTTTAATTTTTGGTACCAGGGCTTGTACTCGAACTCTGGACCTTGCGCTTGTGAGGCAGGCAGTGGAACCACTGAGCTAAATTCCCTGCCCTAAAAAGCCAATTCTTACCCAGAGTAGCCCAGACATCTCATAATGTCTGTGTGTTTACATGAATCCAAATTCAGGTCAGAAGTCACTCAAGAGAGGAAAGGATTTGAGATTTGGTTGCATCATCCAAGCCACAAACCAACTCTGAAGTTCTTTTTTGGCAAATTGCTTACTTGCTGCCTGTCTGGAATACATTGGGCTAGGGGTCAGCTGGATTTAAAAGTTAACAGTTTAAAATAATAGATATGATCTAATGCCTTAAATCTATCCGCACCAATAATAGCCCATTAAAATACGCTGCTCCAAACAAAGCTTCATTGGAAAATAGTCTAATGTTACCAAATAAAACTGATGATGCATACATACCTCATGACCCATCTTTTCCATTCCTGTATATAACAGCTTTGAGAAACTTAGGTGTGTACAAAGCACAAGAATGTCCATGGCAGTGTTATTTGTAATAACCAAAGCTGTTCATTACAGGATAGATTAAGAAATTGTGACATTCATTATACTCTGTGATTTTTTTTTTCTTTTAGGAATTGAACTAATGACCTTTACACTGAGTTACATCCCCAGTCCTTTTTTTTTATTTTATTTTGAGACAAGATCCCACTAAGTCACTAAATTGCATAAGCGGGATTCTAGCTTTCAGTCTTCCTGCCTTGGCATCCCAGAGTGCAAGGATTACAGGCCTGTGCCACCAGTCAGCTAATAATTGCACACAATAATGAATCTTAAAAGCATAATTTAGGCAAAGAAAAATCAGTCATACAAGAATGCATGTAGGATTTCATTTATATAAAGTACAAAACTAGAAATATATTACTAAGTACAAAACATGTGGTGATACTTTAAAGAAGACAAAGAGAATGATAAGCACAAAATTCACGAGGAAGTTACCCCTGAGTGGGGAGGTAGAGCAAGGAGATCAGGAAGGGAAGGGGCACATGAAGTACCAGTGTTCCAGAGGCAATGGTAGTAATTATCAGGATGTATCAGCGAGCTGCCTACCACCCTTCCTACAGGTCCTCTTGCAAAAATGAAAAAGGCAGGGCCAGGGATTTAGCTCAGTGATGCTGCACCTACCTCACAAGTGCAAGGTCCTGAGTTCAGTCCCTGGTACCAAAAAAGAAGAAAAAGGCATTAGACCAATCTTTGGTCTGGGTTTTTTCATATTCCTTTGTATGAGTTTCATTTCAGAGTTTCAACCCAATATTTTCTGTGATTATCTGTGACGGGAAGAGAAGGAAATCCCTGCTGGGCAGCACAGCTATGATGTCAGCCACTTCCTCTGAACATGAACTGTGTATGCCCATTAGCATTACTTTCATCATGCTTTCCCTCCTGAATTATTAGTGATAATAAGCATTTTTTTAAAAAGCTATACCTTAAAAAAATTATACTCCAGGCTGGGGATTTAGCTCAGTGGTTCTGCCACCTGCCTCACAAGTGCAAGGTTCCAAGTTCAATCCCCGGTACCAAAAAAAATTATACTCCAAATTGTTTGTTGTTTTTTTTTTTGTACCAGGGATTGAACTTGGATCCTTGCGCTTGTGAGGCAGGTGGCAGAACCCCTGAGCTAAATCCCCAGCCCTATACTCCAAATTTTAAAAACTATATTTTAGAGGATTCTTGGGATCATAGAAATTTCTGTCTTGTTTGGCTGTTGGTTGATAAGATCTGGTATTCTTTTACATTATTAAAACAGTGAGAACAGAGAACAGTTACCCTTGAGCTATCTCCCTAGTTGCACACATCACAGCTATTGTCCTAGCATGGAGAATGAGAGGAATTGATCCAAATTTGAACATCCTCATGATAGGTGACAGAAATTGAAGAACACAGTCATATTTAGATCAGGAAACAAGGGTATCCAGATATAAAAAAATTTTTAAGGAAATGCATTGGCCTTGGTTAGTCATAATGTACAGTTTAGGCCCCACCAATCCAAGCAGTCAGATTGCCCATTGCCACAGCCACTCACTTGTTTGAGATGTGTGATATGTTGTCTCCTCCTAGGGGTGGCTGGAGTTCATGCATCTTGGGAAGGGTGAAAACCCCACCTTACACTCAGCTAATTGATTAAGACTTGTCTTCAGAAACAGCCTGACCTACTTCCTACCTGAGAAAGCACCACTGCTGTGCAGGCCTGAGTCAGAGAGAGCCACACCCAAACCACAGACAGACAGGGGGAGATGAGAGCAGGTGCAGAGTTGAGAACAAACAGGGGGTCATATTACTGCAAGCGCATGACTATGGAGCTGATCCCAGGGAAAGTGGTTTGAGGCTGAGTGTCCCATTCCACCCAGCAGTTAGGTAATTCTGCATCAGCTTGTAAGTCATGGAGATCTTATGTAGGATTAATGGCTGATGGGGAGGTGTGGGAGGATGGTGGTCATTCTTGAACCAGAAAGCACCATACCACCATACTTAGTGACCTGGTCACTAAGCAGGTGATCCTGACCAAACACCCTGCCAGCTTTCTGTTTTTGGCTGAGGCTTTTGAAATTGTGCTTCCTGTAGTGTATAGTATGAAATGAATCTCACCCCACCTGTAACCGTCACTCCATGAAATAACCAAAGGACAGATGTGAGACAAGGTAGAGGGATGTCATTCATTGGCCCACCTGGTGTACTTAGCATGATGATGTTTATCCAAAAATCCTTCAGAAAATGCCCTGTCCTGTATGCTCATCCTCTTCATTATGTTTCAGAGCATTTTCAAATTAACTACCACTACCTTTATTGTTTGGTTTTTTGGATTGAGTGTGTATGTGTTTATGTGGAGGTTTTTTTCTGGGGATTTTTTTTTTGGTGGGGGGGGCAGTTTGAGACAGGTTCTCACTATGTATTCAGGCTGCCCTTAAACTCACTATGTAGCTCATGCTGCTCTCAAACTCATGTCAATCTTCCTAACTCAGTCTCCCGAGTGCTGGGATTACAGGCATCACACCATGCTTGGCATGTATGTGTGTTATGATACTGGAGATTTAACTAAGGGGCACTCTAACATTAAGCTACATCTCCAGCCCTTTTATTTTTTTTATTTCAAAACAGTCTCACAAAATTGCCCAGGCTGGCCTCAAATTTACAATCCCGCTTCAGCCTCCCAAGTAGCTGGGATTATAGGCATGTGCCACCATGCCCAGCAAAATCATCTTTGTACGTTTTGTTTTGTTTTGCGGTGCTAGGGATTAAAACCAGGGCCTCACCTGTGCTAGGCAAGAGCTCTACCACTGAGCTACCTTACCTTTGTTTTCTAATTTAAGAATGATCAACTCTCTCCCACACCTCCACATTACCCATTAATCCTACATATAACTCCTTCATCTCAATCATGAGAACTTGGTAATAGAATCCAATGTAATATTTCTCTTTGTATGACTTCTATATTGTTTTGCTTTTAGATTTTTTTCTGAGTATAATTGTTAAACATGCTCATTTTTTAAAGGAGATGTTTAATTTAGCTCATCACTTTTTTAAGTTCAAAAATTATAGAAATGTAGAAACTAATAGCCTCCTACAGAACTCTTTCTGCCCTCCTTGAAGAATCACTGTTACCAGTTTGTTGATGTTTCTCCAGACTTTTTCTCTGTACTTACTCTAACATGAAAACTGACCATTCCAAATGTGATCAACACACTTTTTCACTTAATAAATACTTTGGCCTGGTGAGGTTTGTTGATGAATCCCATAACCTGAGAGAGGAGTTTGTGGGCTTCCTGCCTCATGAAGCTGATGCGGAAATTTTGGCTGTGAAATTTCACGCTACAATAACTGAGAAGTGAGGACTAAATATGGAGTATTGTCGTGGCCAGGCTTATATTGTATCCAGTGGATTTTCTTCTAAAATGAAAGTTGTTGCTTCTAGACTTCTAGAAAAATATCCCCAAGCTATCTACACACTCTGCTCTTCCTGTGCCTTAAACATGTGGTTGGCAAAATCAGTGCCTGTGGTGGGGGTATCAGTTGCATTGGGAACAATTGAGGAAGTTTGTTCTTTTTTCCATCGATCACCACAACTACTTTTAGAACTTGACGATGTAATTTCAGTTCTTTTCCAGAACAGTGAAGAAAGGGGTAAAGAATTGAAGGAAATATGTCATTCTCAGTGGACAGGCAGGCATGACGCTTTTGAAGTTTTAGTGGACCTCCTCCAAGCACTTGTTTTATGTTTAGATGGTATAAATAGTGACACACATATTAGGTGGAATAACTGTATAGCTGGCCAAGCATTTGTACTCTGTAGTGCAGTAACAGATTTTGATTTTATTGTTACCATTGTTGTTCTTAAAAATGTCTTATCTTTTACAAGGACCTTTGGGAAAAATCTCCGGGGACAAACTTCTGATGTTTTCTTTGCAGCCAGTAGTTTAACTGCCGTATTACACTCACTCAATGAAGTGATGGAAAATATTGAAGTTTATCATAAGTTTTGGTTTGAGGAAGCCACAAATTTGGCAACCAAACTTGATATTCAAATGAAACTCCCTGGTAAATTTCGTAGGGCTCAACAAGGTAACCTGGAATCTCAATTAACCTCTGAGAGTTACTATAAAGAAACCCTGAGTGTCCCAACAGTAGAGCATGTTATTCAGGAACTTAAAGATATATTCTCAGAACAGCATCTCAAAGCTCTTAAATGCTTATCTCTGGTACCCTCAGTCATGGGACAGCTCAAATTCAACACATCAGAGGAACATCATGCTGACATGTACAGAAGTGACTTACCCAATCCTGATACACTCTCAGCTGAACTTCATTGTTGGAGAATAAAATGGAAACACAGAGGGAAAGACATAGAGCTTCCATCTACCATTTATGAAGCCCTCCATCTGCCTGACATTAAGTTTTTTCCTAATCTGTATGCCTTGCTGAAGGTCCTGTGTATTCTTCCTGTGATGAAAGTTGAGAATGTGCGCTATGAAAATGGATGAAAGCGTCTCAAAGCATACTTGAGGAACACTTTGACAGACCAAAGGTCAAGTAACTTGGCTTTGCTTAACATAAATTTTGATATAAAACATGATCTGGATTTAATGGTGGACACATATATCAAACTATATACAACTAAATCAGAGCTTCCTACAGATAATTCAGAAACTGTTGAAAATGCGTAAGAGACTTTTACAGTGGGCTTTTTCTTATATTTTCTGTTTGAAAGAAAAGCTATAAGGGCTATGTAGGCCCCCAATCACTGAATATGTTGGCCCACAGGCCTGTCAGTGAATATATTAGCCATTGATAATCTCCATACTTAAATGGCCCCTCTGAATCCTCGTGCGCCTGAGACCTGTCTGTTCTTCTCCATGGTTCCACCGCCTGCCTCCCAAGCGCAAGGTCCCGAGTTTGATCTCTGGTACCAAAAAAAAAAAAAGAATGGCAAAAGATGGCATTGTAAGTGCCACACTTCTGTTTGGTGTGACCTCTGCTGGTGGCATTATGGAATTGTTTTAAGTCATTTTAGACAACACACTCATTGTGGATTTCAAGTATTGAGCTGTCAGTTTTTGAAGAAATGAATTTTGAGGTGGTGTGGGAGAAAATGCATCTTATAAAATGTTATGGTAAAGGCCATCATTGACCTGTGATTAGTAGGAGTTTTAAGTATGTTATTAAAAATCTAATGGGCAGTTAAGGGAATTACTAAAGAGAAGTTTATGAACCTACCAGATTTCAATGTAGATTTTGCCTTTATTAAATGAGCTTAAAAGAAGAGGTTACAGTTTAAGCTTGAATGGAAGAGCTTGCCATTGTTATTCCACATCTAGTTATTGCTGTTTACATTCCTTTGCGGAACCTACACCTTCATAAACTTCTTAGCAGGTAAATGTTGAACACTTCTGCTTCATCGTCAAGGCAGAATCAGAGGCCATCTATACAGGCAACTGACTTGTCTGTTTTCTTGTCTTTTTCCATGACTCTTATCTACTGCCTCATCTTGATTTATAAGCAAAACTGAAAACCTACAAAATGAATGTTTTGTGGTTTATCTAGAAATAATACAGAAAATAATTGCTGTTATTTTTGGTGAAGAAAATTTTGTATAGTTTATTTCAATCTAAATAAAATGTGAATTTTGTTTAATAAATAAATACATACATACATACATACTTTGGGAATTATTCCACTGAAATCCTTCATAGCATGTAGAAGTATGGACTGTAATTTTTTTAGTGTATAATTTTAGTATCACAGAATCTGTCTTTGTATGTTGATATTTGTGCACTTGTAATAATTCTCCAAGAAAAAGGAAGAATTGTTGGCTAAAGGGTTAAATTTGGAGAGATCTTAAAAATTCTGCAGTTCACACCTCTACCAACATATGAGTAGGCTTATTTAACCATACCATTATCAACCATTTTATCTCTTGTCAGTCTGATAGGTAAAAAAGTCAAATCTCATACTGATTTATTGTTTCTATTTTGCTTCTTTTTCTTTCCTTTGCTATTAAAGTGAGCATTTTAAAAAATATTTATTGCCTAGTTCCATTGAGCAGTATCAAATCACTTTGCAGGTTAAGTTTATCTGGGAGTGGTTTCCTGGGAGGCTGTCGACTATTTTCATAAACCAGAGTAAAATGATTCCTGTGTATGTCCTCTACAGCAAACAACGACATAACAAACTCTGGAGATCTCATTCAGACAGCGACCTCTCAGACCACCATGAACCCATCTGCAAACCTGGACTAGAACTCAACAAGAAGGAGATCACCACCTCAGCAGACCAGATTGCTGAGGTAAAGACCTTGGAGAGTAACCCATCCATACCTCCTGTCTTTGTGGAACATGTGGTCCCACAAGATACCAAAGAAAGAATGATCTGCTTGGAATTTACTTCTAGGGAATTTCATGCTGGACAAATTGAAGATGAATTAAACTTAAATGATATCAACGGATGTTCATCAGGGTTTTGTCTCAATGAATCAAAATTCCCTCTTGACAACTGCCATGCATCCAAAGCCTTAATTCAACCTGGGCAGGTCCCAGAAATGGCCAACAAGTTCCCAGATTTAACAGTGGAAGATCTGGAGACAGATGCACTGAAAGCAGACATAAACGTCCACTTACTGCCTATGGAAGAGTTGACATCTGGACTGAAAGACCTCCCCATGTCTCCTGATCCTGAGTCACCAAGCCCCCAGCCTAGCTGCCAGGCTGAAATTTCAGATTTCAGTACAGATCGCATTGATTTTTTTAGTGCCCTAGAGAAGTTTGTAGAGCTCTCTCAAGAAACTCGGTCTCGATCTTTTTCCCACTCAAGGATGGAGGAGCTAGGTGGAGGAAGGAGTGAGAGCTGTCGACTGTCAGTGGTAGAAGTACCCCCTTCTGAAGCGACCACTGATGACCAGAGAAGTAGCTCTTTGAGTAATACTCCCCATGCATCGGAAGAATCTTCAATGGATGAAGAACAGTCTAAGGTAAAAACTATCTTTCTGGTTCTCCACTTAATGAAGTTCTCTCCAAAGACCAAATATGTTAGATTTTGTTATGTTCGTTTTATTTTTTATGATAGTGAAACATTTAGGAAGGCAGACTGTCTGGCTAAGATTTACTTAGAACTTAAATATTTTATGAATTAGTTTTGAGAATTTTATCTTTTCATGCTTTTGGTGTTATTGGAAGCACTTCTGAGCAGGGCTGTTGGAAGAAAGGATTAGCTGAAACAAATGTCGTGGCTGAACAAGGAGAGGGTTCCCTCCATAGACCTCTGCAGCTCAGATCAAATCTCACCAGTAATGAAGTATCAGGGACTCAGATGCTGCCTGAATGAGATCTGTGTCTCTGTCAGAAGATGGATTTGTTTGGAAAATTCTTTTTGTCTCAGAAAATTCAAAGGCTAGGCTTATGTAAATAGTTGCTGGAGTAGCAATTGATTCCCACGCTAACTTCTTACTGTTAGTAATGTTTGAATTCTTTAACTCCAGTCTTGTGTTACTCAAGAGTCAAGGGTTCGGGCCGGGGATTTAGCTCAGTGGTTTCGTCGCCTGCCTCAAAAGTGCAAGGACCCGAGTTCGAGCCTCAGTACCCCAAAAAAAAAGAGTCAAGGGTTGATTTGGGAAAATGAATTTGAGAGCAGACAGGATCCTGGTATTCTTTTCAATGGCATATGAGCTTTTATGTTAGCCATTTCAAAAGCAAAGTAATATGTATCATCAAGTATGTATCATCTAACACTCTCACTTATTCATTTTGACACTTACTCAATTTGACCCTTCTGAAATTAGGATGTATATTGTCAACAATAGTGTCTTAGATCAAAACCATGCAATAGTTGAGGTAGGTGACAGATTTACTCTAAAATAGTAAAATTTCAGTTAATTATTTTAACTGGGCTGACTAGATTCTTGACATCTCCTGATTTTTTTTTTTTACTTACATTTACCTCACCTTGTCCATCACTCATTTGTTATGTTTCTCTTTAACTACCCACCCCCAGCAACTCTTGCCTCTGCTTCTATCCTTCTCCCCTTCCCAAAGGCTATACCTCTGTTTGGTTCTTACTGGGAAGTCAGAATGCTTGAGCTCTCCACTGAACCAACAGTGAGTGCAGTGGCACTGACAGAAATAGCCTTCCCACAGTCACTGGTCATATGAGAACTCCCTCCATGGCCAGTGCACACATCAGGCCCCCTGTGGCTTCTCTCCAGTTGTGGCAAGTTCCCCTCTTCCTGATGTCCTGGCAGATTTCCCCCAGAGGCCTAACTGACCTTGTTAGTTTGTACTAGCTGAATTTCTCTTTTGAAGGAGAAAGGCCGAACAATTACTAGGGAAATACAGTGCTTTGAAGTCATACATAAAAATGCTAACATAGTAGATAGTCCTTATGATCCTACTTTAATACTCTGGTTTCTCTTCAGAGCAAATAATCTTTACCCTTATGATCCTACTTTAAAGTATACAAGAGGGCCAGGGATTTAGCTCAGTGGTGCTGCCACCTGCCTCAAAAGCATAAGGTCCCAAGTTCAATCCCCGGTATCAAAAATAAAAAAGAAAGAGAAGTATACAGGATCCATTTCCAGATTTTAAAATTCTTTCTTTTCTCTTTTCTTTCTTTTTTTTTAACAATAAGACCTGATTTTTGCACTGGGCTGTTTCTTTGGCCTTGTTCCAAATACATGTGGGAATTTATAACTGGTAAAAGAGTAAAATGTCTAAGAGTGATGATGTTTGCTGAGGCACATGGCTGCATAAGTCAAGTATACCTTTCCCAGAAGGAAGCATGTGAAACTTAGGGATTGTGTAGTCAGATACATGAGTGCATCTGGAATGCTGTTGGTAAGAGTTGTAGTGGGGAGGATATGGATGAAAGCTAGGAAGACAGGAGAGAAGAGAGAGGCTAGTTTCCAGATCAGATATCAGGTGACAGTTGTATCCATCTGGGCACATCTAAGGTGCCCCTGAGCCTTTGAATGCACTCTTCCCTCTAAATAAGTTAATATCAAACTGGAAATTGACAGGCCAGAGGAGAAAGGTTTGATTCCTGGAGGTTCCTAGTCCTAGGAAAATACGGATTGTAGAAGCCCCCACAGCTACCTACTGTTCAGTTTAGAGCAAGGTACTGAATTAGAATCCTGCTTGAGTAAACAGAGTAGAAAGTGTAGTAGATTACGATGTAACCTATGATGAATTTTCTATCTCTGACCTCGATGAATCCCAGTTGTTGTTTTTGTTTTGTTTTGTTTTTTCTTCTAGCCTGACAAGACAGATGAAAAGAGTATGGTACTCAGGCAGTCTATACTTTGTGTTCTCATAGTTAGATAGTTTCTCCTGCATCCAAGGATTATTAAGCAGAATATTAGCACTTTAATTGGGCTACAATTTGCCATAATCTCATTCCTTTCTTTTCTCAGGCAATCTCAGAACTGATCAGCCCAGACATCTTCATACATTCTCATTCAGAAAATTCAATTTCAGTCAAAGAAATTGTCACTGAAATTGAATCCATCAGTCAAGGAGTTGGGCAGATGCAGCTGAAAGGAGACATGGTATCCAACCCATGTCATACACCAAAGAAAAGCACCATCCATGAGCTGTCCCTTGAGAGAACCCAGGCCCCAGAAAATAAACCTGGGCATATGGAGCAGGATGAAGGTTTCTGCCCAGCCCAGCCTGAACTAGCCAAAGACTCGGGGAAGTGCAACCCAGAAGACTGCCTAACCACACACTCATCCACAGTAGACTTGGAAGAAGAGGAACCAACTGAAGGAGAACATGAGCTGTGGGGCCCAGGCATGCATTCAGGTGCCAAGTGGTGCCCTGGGTCTGTGAGGCGAGCCACCCTGGAGTTTGAAGAGCGTTTACGGCAGGAGCAGGACCACCACAGTCCTGCCCCTGTGTGTACCTCAATGTCTACTCGCAAGAATTCTAAGAATGATTCTTCTGTGGCAGACCTAGCACCAAAAGGGAAAAATGATGAAGCCACAGAATATTCATTTGCCCCCAAGGAACCAGAAGTGAGCAAGGGCAAAGGGAAATGCAGTAAGTCTGAGGCTGGCTCACTATCCCAATGTGAGCAGAATGCCACTGTTCCAGCACTTGAGCTGCTGGAGTATCACCCCTTGGCAGCAACTCAGGAGTACCCAAGGTTAGATATTAGAACAAAGCAAGGAGTCCCAGAGGAGCAAGGGACTGTAGTTCCATGCCAGGGGTCTGAGACGCAGGACATCCTTCTTCCCAAAAGGATAGAAATCATTGAATATACTCACACAGTTACATCACTCAGTCACACTGGGTCAGGGGGTGAAAGAGCCACAAGCAAAGAGAAGGGGGACCAAGGACTGAGGAAGGTAAAAGTAGAGAAGTCTGTCACTATGCTGTGTGCACTGGATGAAAATCTGAATAGGACTCTGGACCCCAGCCAGCTTTCTCTGCACCCCCAAATGCTACCTCTGCTTCATTCCTCTCCAGAGCAAGATAGGCCCACCAACCCAACCTCCATGTTGAGCAGCCCTGAAGACAGAGACAACAGCCCATTGACAGCCCTGGAAACAACAGCACCTTTTATCAGTCATACAACCCACATACTACCTGCCAACTTCGATTATCTGCATCCCCAGACCATCGTTCACCTGGAAGGCTGCACAGAGCAAAGTAGCACAACAGACAGTGAGCCCTCTGCAGAACAAGTCAGCTGGGAAGAAAGTCAGAAGGGCCATCTCTCTGGTGGTGATGAAGCACCACACAAGGGCTCCCAGTTAAACTGCAAAGACCTAAATTTAATTAGCAAACTTGATGACAACATTGGGGAGTTACAGAAAAAACTGGACCCATCACAGGTAGCCTGGAGACTCCCACATAGCTCTAGTAGTGAAAATATAAAGGGTCTCAGCCACAGCCCTGGTGTGGTAAAGGAGCGTGCTAAAGAAATTGAGTCCCGAGTGATTTTCCAGGTAAGGATCCCCAAACCATCCCAAATGAGGCGCTCAGCTTCTCTCGCCAAGTTAGGTTACCTGGACCTCTGTAAAGACTGTTTACCAGAGAGAGAGTCTGTCTCCTCTGAATCCCCTCATCTCAAAGTGCTTCAGCCCTTCATCAGAACAGATTCAGGCATGCATGCCATGGAGGCCCAGGCACCCCCAGAAAACCTAGATGCCACCCAGAACACAGAGCCCACTAAATATTTTGTAGAACCACTCAAAACAACAGAGTGTATTGCCCAGAGCAAACCAGTGGAGAGGCCCCTTGTGCAGTATGCCAAAGAATTTGGTTATAGTCAGCAGTGTTTGCTCCCCAGGGTGAGACGAGAATTGACTAGTTCTGAAGGAGGCCTTCCTTTGCTACAGACCCAGGGACTGCAGGATGCAGGCCCAGCTCCAGGGCTGGCCATGGCACCCCGTCAGCAACACGGCAGAACTCACCCCCTTAGAAGACTTCGGACAAATGATAAAAAACGGACAACCAACCCCTTCTATAACACCATGTGATTCTGAGCCTATTACATGTGATTTTTCTAAAAGAAATGTATGTAAAGGGGGCAGGTGTAATATGTAAGGAACATGCACTTTATTGGTTAATTTTGTAATATTTTGGTCATTTTACTGTTCCTGGCGCATGCAGGGTTTGGGTTTTTCAGTGTGTACGTGTACATGTATGTGTGTGTGTATATGTGAGGACGGAGAGATTGAGTTGGATGGCAGGACCATTTTATCATTGTTTATTTTTTTAAAATTCAAACCTCAAAAAAAACCTCATTTTCAAAGAACACCTTTATCAAGGCAAATTGCTGTTTCTCAGTCAGCTGCCACCTGCTCCTCATTTTGCTCTCAGAAAAGGCACGCTTGCTTGATTGAGAGAAAGAAGCAGATGGAGGGGGTGGCACTGAGGCTGCAAATTAGAAATGCCCCCCTAGGCCTTTGTGATGACAGTTTCCAGACCTCAGGCATCAGATGAACTCAAGGACAGCCAGGACTTCAGAGTGTTCTTGGCCTTCTTTTTCAGCCCTAGTCCTTTGGAGTTCCTGAAAAAGATATGTTCTGCTTTGCTTTACAAGAGGGTCTTGTACAATTCATTTCTTCTGATATTGTAGATTATATTATTACAGAAAGGCATGATAATAGCTGGCTCTGTAAATTTATCAAGCAAATTTTTTATCCTCAAGAAAATTTTTTAAATTAAAAGGAACACCAAATTAAAGCTAAGAGGTCTTCTGTGGAGGAAAGCATGATGGGAGGAGAGTAGAGAGGCCACTGCCCAGTAACTTCTGGGTTGGTGGCTTCCACACAGATGACCATCCTGGGCCTCCCTTGCCAGAAAATGTGCTCTGCAAGTGTCTCCCCAACTAAAATGAAGTCGGGTCAAGTTTGAAAAGCAGCAATCAATAGTCAATGTGTTCTTGTAAAATGAATACATATGTAGGGTTTTTAAACCCTTTCCATTACTTGAATAATTCTGTGGGCCTTCTGAGTTGAATGGCCATATTTTTTCCCAATTTGTTTTCCTCTCCCTTACTGTATCCCCCCCATCCTGCCTGTTTCTTAATTTCATAGATTATATTTGAATTGTTACATTACATATGTATAACCTTCATCAAATGCAAAGTTTTCTGTATTATCACTGTTTAACACTTGACATAGGGGTTTTTTTTCCTTTCTTTCCCTGAAAGTTGGGTCATTTCTCCAAAGTATACACAGTATTTATGTACATAATGTCACTTTCTTACAATGTTCTGTTGTTGATGTTGTGGGGTCCTTTTTGATTTATTCTTTTCAAGAAGGAATAGAAATGCAACTGGAAAACACATAAAGACACCAGAAATAAAACTGGTAGTTGTGGATAGGAATCTGCACCATATATTGATGGTGATTTTGTTTAAATGGAGATTTCTAATTGCTGGCTTCTGCCAAATTATGCATTAGTACTTCCTCCTCAGAGAAACCCCTCAAGGTTCCCATTAAATCACAGTGTGACTAAAGGCTGATTCCTGTTTGAGACTAAAAGCCTAGAATATTATTTGCCAGTAGATGAACCAGAGCCAGAAAGTGTATATGCATTGCCCAGAGCGGAAGCTCCTAATGGAGGCTGAGAGGCCACAAGGGAGGTCTCTGCCAAGGGCAAATGCCCATAATAACTACGTTTAGGATGTGTTGCTTTGTGGCTATGGAGATCTTTAACACAGGAGCATCTGCCATAAACAAGCCTCCAAGCTTCTTACAAAAAGCATATTTAGCCTGGGATGAAACACCTACTACAGCTCATCAGAACTGAAGAAGTTTGCAAATTTGCTTCCTGTTTGCTGTGGTTGATGTCTACATTGCTGAGGGTTGACTGAGTACAAACTTGAGACTTAGGTTTTTGGTTCATCACAGCATTGAGAGGAAGAGATACATGCACAGAACGTGAAGGTGATGTCACAGGCCAGAGTCTGGAGGGAACAGACAGTTGGGCAACCAAAAGGATACAGAAAAGGTGAACTGAGCCTATTTGCAGGTGCCCCAGAGGAGCTAAAGATCCAATTGCCACATGGAAGCCATGGTTGGGTCTGACATCACTGCCAGGAGGCAGGTTGGAAAGAAACCACCTGCTAAAAGTCTTTATGGTGTAATAATTATGTATATCTGTGCTGTCCTTGAATGTCCAAATGTATCATCGACACAGATTTGTGATTCCTGGATATTTATGTGTTGTAAAGTGTTTTGTTGGGTTGTATATATGCCAGTATGAGGAGGCTTGTCAAACAGGATGATGAATTCCAGGGCTCATCCATCTAAACCACCCTGTCTTGTTGGAGCAATTCCACTAGCATTGTGATGGGGAAAGGACAAGAAATTGTGGCAGGAGGGCCGGGGATTTAGCTCAGTGGTTTCACCGCCTGCTGTGCAAGCACAAGGACTGGAGTTCGATCTCCAGTACCAAAAAAAAAAAAGAAAGAAAGAAATTGTGGCAGGAGTGTAGGAGAGGATTTGCATGGAGGTCAGGAGAGTGGCACCAGTATCCCACATATTAAGAAGTAGAAGAAGTAGAAGTATCAACAGTGTGGCACTGTTCCCTCTCATCTGCCACTGTGTTTAATGCTCACTCTCACTGCATTTAATAGCAGTGAAGAAGGGGAGGAAATGCTCTAATGCTGTGAAAAACACAAACTACTTTTTTTGAAGAATAGAGGATTCAATCTTGTTCTGCCTTCCTTTTTTTAAATTATATTTTATAATTTAACTGACCTGCCTAAGTAAACATCTTCTACATAGACCCTGTAATCTAACCATGCCAAGGGATTTGCCAGCCCTCTAAAACCCCACACTCTTGAGTGTTCTTGAGTTCTGGCTGAGCAACATCCAAGGGAGGTGCAGAATAAGCTAGTGAGGACTTTTTAGACTTTCTTCTCTTCAAACTTATTGATAATTTTCATGTGGCTTGCTTTGCATTTCTGCTCATGGAAAACCCAAACCTCAAACAGTAGGTTTGATAAGTTAGCAGAGATGAGCAGGAAAATCTTTGACCTCTTGTCCAGTACTTCACTTCTTGCCCAGTTCCTGTACGTTTTTCTTAAAAGAACACCATAGTCTTTCAATAACTCTGGAGGGGAGAGAAAGAGAGGAGAGCATGTATACAAAGAGTTGACATTTCAGTGCATGGGTTAAAAAGCCCCCAGGAGCACACAGGATTGGAGCTGTAATCTGGATGGTTACCTGGTCAGTAGGACAGAATCTCCCCCGCCTTTTTGCTTTTTGGAAACTCTTAGGTGTATGCTGTAGTAGACATACTGTGCTATAGTATGGTAGTATTCATCTCTCATTTTGGTTGCTTTTCAGATTCTATTTAGAATATTTGTTTTGAATCATTTCTAGCTTCTCAACCTCTGTAGACTATTTAGTCTTTTCCTGCTTTTGACCAAAATAGCATTTTCTCTTCTCATTTTGGGAACTGCCAAGAGCTCTAAGGACAGCCTGATGATGATAGCCTAGACTCTAAGGTCCCCTCCTGCTCATGGCTCCAGACAGATGCTGTCAAGTAGACCCAAAGCTTCCTGTGAGAATCTTCTGAGGCAGGAGCTCACAGAAGTCTTCATTTGAGGATTTCATCCTGAAGTAATCTAGGCATGTTTGATAAAAATGTTTTGTGGGAATTTTTTTTTCCTAAGAAAGCATTATGCAAAAAGTCACTTTTAAGGGCATTTTAAAATTAAGCCAGTTTTTGGCTTTTTCAGATAACTATGTGTGGATACTTTGTTTACATTGTGAATATTAAAATATGCATCATCTTGCTGGCCACTCAGTCCTCCAGGCACCAAGGCCCTGACTGTCCTGTGAATCCTCACACAGAGCAATGCCATAATGTCAGCTCTTATGGATAAGTGGTAAAACCTGGAGCTGACTCCCATCTGTGTCCTGCGCTCTCATCTAATATTCTCTATAGAATAGTAGTCATTTCCTCAGTGATGCTGTGTCTTAATAGTGATGGTTGCAATGGTGAAAGGCTAGTATGGTTTTTGTTTAATTTTGTTTTGTTTTTCTTTTTGGTGAAATTTTAGTTATTTCAGCACCAATCCAACTTGAAAGCATTGTGGATTTTGTTTTCCCTCTCAAACTAAAAGATCAAGGCATGTATTACATATAAGTGTATTTGTTGCCTCAACTCACCTGACACCATATTAGGAAAAGACCTGCCACTGAAGCAGGAGGCTGCACACTCCTAACCTTTCTCCCAGAGCTTGGGGTCCCTTGACACAGTGGAGAGCTTTTGCAAGGTGCTTCTGTACTTTTCCATCCTGGAAATGGGTGACTGGGCCTGGCTTCTGCTATGAAAAGAGAACCAGCCTCATTTTCTCAATGCCCCAGAGATCTAGGACAGGATTTCTAAACTGGAATCATCATCATCCCTTATCAGCCTAAAGATCCCCCAAGAGATAACTGCTGCCACCTGTGTTCTCACAGCAATGCTGGTGGCAGCACCTTCTGTACATATGCAGCATATGCAGAGCTGATACTCAGGGCTTCACTCAAGGTGATGACCTGAACTGAAAACTGGGAAATGCTCTGAAATATTTCCTAATCAATAAGCCCACCAAGAAGTGTTTGATTTTTATATTTTGTTGGATTTTGGTTTGCTTGGCATAGCTAAAGGTGCCTTTTTTGTTTTGTTTTCTGCTTTATTTTGTAGGACTTGTTCTAAACATAAAAACAAGTCCAGAAGACTCTCCCACTGACTGTTACCTTTGCCCTAGGTTACCCTCAACTTTTATGCTCACATTTTCTTAAATAAAGCAGGTGCTCCCTGGAATCTCTGGGACCTTTTTGAGGCATTTGAAGTAGAATATAAAGAGTGGTCTCATCTCCTTCCTTAATCTTCCTGGTGGTTGGGATGTTCCACTTGTATCATAGTTTTTTTATTACTGATGTGCTCTGCTGTTTTTAAATGTGAACTTGTGTGCAAATGTGCAGATGCAATGTTCTTGTTACAGATTGAATAAATTTTTATTTTGAAGATGAAATGTGTACTTCAAGTGCTGTGGGGCAGGGGTGTGCTGGAGGTGGAGGGGTTGAACAAGGAAAACACTGAGAACGAACAAAGATGTTCATTGATTGATTCCAATCAAGCATACCCTGAAGAACTCTAGAGAAAAAATATAACCTTCACAAAATAAAAGACTGGGTAGGAGATAAGGTTACTCAAAATTCCTAGACTGTGGCTCGAAGTGACAAAGCTGAGTACTTGCCTAGTAAAAGAGACATTTGTCAAAGCTACCACGTGAATGGTAGAATGAATAAGCAAAGTGACAAAACTTTCCTGTACCATCTGTGGTGCAGAGTGACTGATCTGAGACAGCTGCAGTGACCTGCCCAGCAGAGACTAAGATTTGTTAGGTGAGTGACTTCTCTGGACATTAGTGAGCTGAGTTAACAAGCTTTCCACGCAAAGCTTCTCAACTCACTGAAAGAGGAGAAACATTTGATGTCAGTGGTACAGGAAGGAGATGGAGCCAAAGAGCAGTTGTGACAAAAGTGCTGGGGACAGTGGCCCCACTTCCACTTTTCTACAGACCCATCATGAGATGTTTAAATGGTGCCACTTGTCAATTAACAAGAGAGCACTACTCTAGGGAGAGAGCTGTTTTCCAATTGCTCACCAAATGTGCCAATACTTCCAGACAAAACCCTGCCTTGAACTAAAATTAAGTCACCCTGCTTCCTTCTGAATCATATGCTTCAAGTAGAAAGGGGCTCGCCACTGTTCTCTAGGGAAAGTGCATAAGGGTAAAGGTAAGGTCACATAACAAAATATTCTACAAGTGCTTGGGGTCTCTGACCAATCTAGATAAGTTCAATCTTGCTTTTGAAGCAGATGGACCAAATCATGGCCAAATTGCCAGAACACTTCTTGTAGAAAGTGGCTTCATGCCTGTAATCCCAGCACTTGGGAGGCTAAGGCAGGAGGATTGCTGTGAGTTTGAGGCCAGCCTGGGCTACATAGTGAGTTCAAGGCCACCTGGAACTACATAGTGTTACCTTGTCTCAAAGTAGCTTCATGAGATGAGTGAGATTCATGCCTATCTTCTGTGGATTACAGTCCAAAGTCCAGCTGACAGTTCATAGCGGAGGCTCGAAGCCCAATTGGCCTTTTCCCCTGATTGGTTTTTGGTTTTGTTTTTTCTCTCTCTCTCATTACCAGGGATCGAATTCAGGACTGGTTCTTTATGGTTTGGCTCCACCCACCCATAACTTTGTCAAGCTTTGTCAGGAAGGCTGAAGGGCTGTGCTGAACCCTGCAAATACCTGTGAATCCCTGCTCCTATACCCAGAGGGCATCCTTCTTCCCAGATGATAGAACCAAAGGCTGAATGGACTGAGGGATTCAGAGTCCCCAGCTCTCTTTAAAGGGAAGGGAAGACCTAAAATGACTACTTGGAAACAGAAGCACTGGTCTGTTTTCTGAAAGGTGACTTCTCAAGATTTATCAGGATTGAGATCAGGCAGGTTTTGTTTCTGAGGAAAGTTCTATGGATATTTAGTAACTGTACTGTGTCATGTTACAGACAATGGGACAAAGGATGGCAGAGTTGTAGCTCTCATATTTTGAGCCTTAAATCTCAGACATTACAGGAAATTTCAACAAAATTACTAAACAATTCTATAGCTTATAAGACCATTTAGACACATTTTCTAATGATTATTTATTAAAACTGCTACACTTGGGGCCAGGGATTTAGCTCAGTGGTTCCGGTGCCTGCCTCACCGGCGAAAGGCCCCAAGTTTGATCCCTGGTACAAAAACAAAAACAAACATCTGCTACACTTGGAGGTGCCTGCATTACCAGTTTCTTAACCCTCAAACCAAATTGCCAAAGAAAACAGCAGCACCTCTATCAATCCTGGCAGATGGATGGACGGGTTGATGTTTGATCTCAGTTCTCAGAACAGTCTCAAGAAAGGACTTTGAGGCTGAGGATTTAGCTCAGTGGTTTCGCCACCCGCTACGCAAGTGCAAGGACCCGAGTTTGATCCCCGGTACCAAAAAAAAAAAAAGAAGAAAGGACTTTGTGAGGATCTTAATATCTTAAACTTCTACATGGACAGGGCTGTCACAAAAAAATGTGAATTACTTTTCAGAGACAGCCCCATGGACTGTCTGGAAGTTAGGGAAGAATTCAACATGCATATGCAAGGTACAAAGCATTCTTTAGAGTGAAAGGCATTTAGTTTTTTAAAAAGATAAAGAGGGCCAGGGATTTAGCTCAGTGGTTCCACCACCTGCCTTGCAAGCGCAAGGTCCTGAGTTCGATCCCCAATACCAAAAAAAATAAAGTGAAGGAAAGAGGTAAGGATAATGTTTCAGAGCACAAGACAACATATCAAATCTCTTCTTTGCCCACAAATGATGCAGAATTAGAACTTGACCTGGCCCTCTACATTTTACAGCCCAGAGTGCAAAAATAGGATGACTAAGCCGGGACTGGAACCTCAGTTTTCTAATTAGACCAGGCAGTGTGTCTTCTGTGCCACATAGCATAACTCTGAGGATCAGCACTTGTGAGATAAAATGGCATTGTCCTGCAAAGAGAGCCAGAAATACATGGTTCTGAAAAAACGTGGACCCAGATGCTAGCCCTTAAGGATAAGAATCTCAGCTCCACCAACCAGTTGAGTGATAGGTATAGGTAAGTGACTTAACTTCTTGTGCCTTGGTTCCCTCCTCTGTAAAATAGGGATAATAACAGTACCCATCTCTGAAGGTTATTACCAGAATTTTATTAATATGTGCAAAGTCCCTAGAATAGTGCCTAACTCATTATAAGTGTGAGCTATTGAGCCACTGAGTTCCTGAAGAGCAATTGAGTTAAAGGAGCAACTGAGTTACTCAGGTCCTTTCTTCTTAGTCATGTACCTGAACTCTTCATTCATCCCCTGGTCCTTCATGCCACGAATTCTTTCTAAACCACCTGTAACAATTTCAGAGTATTCTCTTGTATGCCACTGTTCAGTGGCCTGAACTCTTCCTGAGAAACAAGAGCCTTGTGGGGACCCTCGTGGTTTCCACTACCTTGTATCCCTCTGTGGCCTCTGCCTTCCAGAAAGTTGTGTGCTATTGATTCAAGTGTTCCCTAGAAAGTAGGAAGTAATAACTGTCCCCACACTCCCTTGGAGGGCCTTATCATCTGAAGGAAGAAATCCAGTGTGCAGGCATTGGGTAAACAACAGCACTGGCTGTATTTTGATCAGGTTATTTTTTATCTCCTCCTTGACCTTGGCCAATATTCAGATCCATGGGTCTTGCGAAAAGGGGAGACTCCCTGAAACACAGTTGGGCATCAGCTCAAAGGAGACCCAGATAACATTAGGTGTCAGGATAAACAGCCTCTGAGCTGGCTGCTCTGACCCCTAAAAATGTGGCCAAAAATTTGCGCCAGCTTTTTCCCTCTGAACCTAGGTGGGGCATGGGGACTACAACGTGGGCTCACTTTTCTCCCCTCTCTGGTTTCAAGCTGCTTTCTGCCCTGCTCCATGGAATGAATCCTCTCTAGCAGAGTGAAATGACTAGCACAGGTTTTAGGTTTTTAGGTTTTAGGTACTCAAATGATCCCTATCGCTATTAATAACAGCAGTAGCATTCACAATTCCTTGTCAGGTACCCTCTCAGTTTACTGGGGGGCCCTCATCCAATGACTGAGACCATCCCCCGCAGAGCATCTTCTGGGGCCTCTTCCCAGAGGGCCTGGCTTGCAGTACCGCAACCCCAGCCCGCAGGGACAGGCTAAATTGGGAGCGCGATTGCGGCAGGAATGCGGCTTGAAGGCGCCTGATGTCCCCGGGCCGCCTGCTCCAGGAGAGTGGGCCCCCTCGCCGGCTCCCTCTCTCAGCGTCCCGCCCTGGCTCTGGGAACATGGGCTTCTCAGCCTCCCGGAAGCGCGAAGAGTGGAAAAGTGGCGCGCACCCCGCAAACACAGGCACACTGTGACATCCTTCGGAGTCCTGCAGCCACTCGAGAGAAGTCGGTGACGCTCGGCTTTCCCGCCGCTGGAGCGGGCGGGGCAGATTCGGCCCTGGCCCCGCCCCTCCGAGGCCCCGCCCCCTCAGGTTGATGGCAGCGGCAGCTGGGTCCGCAGCCGAGCGCTGCCGTGGAGAGCCTCAGGCAGCAGCCGGAACGCGCAGCCCTCACCCGAGCCCCAGACGCCGCGGACACCCTGAGAGGCAGTTCCTTCGTCCCCGGCGCACTCCCGGCCGGCTCCGCAGAGGAGTCGCAGCGTGAGCACACCCCCTCCCGCCTTAGGACCAGGTACACCCTCGCGCCACCTTCGCCGCAGCCAGCGGAGCAGGCGGGGTCTCCGGAGGGGCCGAGGTATGCGCCCCCTCCCCCCGCCGCCAAAGTCGGTCCCAGGCAGGGAAGACTTGGTGTCTATATTTGGCCGGACCGCGGCCAGCGCGCAGATACCTCGTCTCGCAGGAACGCAGTGCCGGGACAGGAGGCAGGAGGAGGGTGTGGGGAGGCCGGGCCTCAGGCCTGGGACTTCAGGAGCCGCTTGAAGGGCACAGGGATGCCCTGGGCTGAGGAAGGGCAGGAGTCAGTGCCCCTTTGGGAGAGCTTGATGGGGCCCCTCGGGAAGACAGCAGCATAGCACAGGCCCTGGCTAGAGAAAAAGCACCTCACCCTTTCCACCTCTGCAAATCTGGTCCTGGCGGGGACGGGTGTCGAGGACCCCACGCCAGGAGAGATTACTAGGAGGAAGCGCCAGCCAAGGCAGGGGACCCAAAGTACGGTAAGCAGAAGCCAGAAGACCATGGTTGGGGCTTCTTGCAGAAGCCAGTGCAGGGAGGAATGGAAGGAGCCATCCACCTTACGGGGTGCCCCACCACCACCCACAGCAGCATGGGAGGAAATTGCTGAAAAAGGTTGCAGGAAAGGCACAGGTTAGCTGACAGGAGAAACTGGTCCCTTGGCAAATTTTTGTAAGAAAGCAAAACTCCATCTATGTCAGAGATGCAAGTTTGGGATTAGGGGAGAGGGGCTGCACCATAACTGGCCTTGAGCCAAGATCCAATTGCCAAGGCCTCTGATCCCGGACAAGGTGCCTCTGGGAGATACAGTTCACTGAGCAGATGTTCACCCAAGGCAGCAGCAAGAGGGCAGCCTGGCATTGAGCTGCTCCCAAAACATTCTTTCAGGAAGCTTTCAGACCCTGTCAAGATGCCTTGTACCCCAGCCTGGGTCTCTAAGGAGAAGTCAGGCCCCAAATCATAGCCCTTCACATTAAACAGAATTTGACAGGTGGCAAAGAACTGTCCCATACTTTCATAACTTTGAAGAAAACTACAAGACCTGACTCTTGGTCAAATAACCCTTCTCACCTGCCTTTCCATCCACACCTCCTCCCTCCCACAGCTCACAAGACTAAGGACCAAAGGCATTTCTGAACACTGAGATCCTCCATCTCTACCCCAGCCATGAGCCGGCGCGTGGTTCGGCAGAGCAAGTTCCGCCATGTGTTTGGGCAGGCAGCAAAGGCTGATCAGACCTATGAGGACATCCGTGTGTCCAAGGTCACTTGGGACAGCTCCTTCTGTGCTGTCAACCCCAAATTCCTAGCCATCATCGTGGAGGCTGGAGGTGGGGGTGCCTTCATTGTCCTGCCTCTGGCCAAGGTGAGGGATGAGAGGAAAGAAGCACCTGGGAGGGCCCTGGCTAGGGCCCCTGTGTTCTCACCTGGTTCCATTCCTCAGTAAGGATGGTAGTTTGTGTGGACTGGCTGTTTCCTTTCCCCCACACCCTCAGGAGCTAGTAGGGGAGCTTCTTTACTCCACCCTGAGCAGCAGTGCCACAGTGGCTTACATCTGCTCCCTGTCCTGCCACCTCACCATGCAGCACCCTGTTCCTGGGAGGGACCTGGGAGTCAGGAGATGAACATGGTTGGGATGCAGCAGAGCTCCCTGCCTTGCCTAATGCCACACCCACTCATGTTTTGAGGCTGGACATCCTCCTTCCCAGCGCAAGATGACTGATCAAATAATAGCTCAGAGCCACACACTGAGGACAGGGTCAGGCTCTACCCAAAGAGGCCTCAGCTACCTCCTCTCTGATTTTGTTTGTTTTTTCCCAGTAGTGGGGATCGAGCTATGTCCCCAGTTCTCCTTTGAGATAGGGTCTCACTAACTTGCTAAGTTACAGGCATGGTCCACTTCACCCAGCTCCACAGTGGTTCTTACCATGAGGTACAATGAGAATGAAAGGCAGGGGTACATAACACATAGGACCAGATCTTTCCCTACCCTAGGGAAGGGGGCTAGGCAATGACTGCCACCTTTGCTGTGTAACCTCAAGACCCTTGGCTCTCTCCAGCCCCACGATAAACATGTCAATACGTGGCCTTAGCCTGGACTCTGGTACCCTATAACTTGTCGGGGAGACCTCACTAGTAACAGGGTTTGGCCTGACAATAGCCAGTGACTCACCCTAGACAATACAGGCACCAACCAGGACACCATCCCCAGGGCTCAAATTTCAGCTAGAGCTGCCTCCTTCCCCAGTATAACTGCTATTTAAATGCCACATAGTCACCTCCTCTGCTACTGCCTGGTCTGAGCCAGTGCCAGCCCCTGCAGAGGCTTAGAGCCCCTACTAGGAGCACATGAAGATCAAAAAAAGGCAGTATTCCCTAGCCCCAGTTTGGAAGATAGTAGGTACCAGGGTTGCCTGCTACTTTGGTTCCAAGGTGAAGCCAGTGACAAGAGAGATTTGCCAAGGGTGGGTAGGGGCACTGCCCTGAGGATTGCCTCACCTTGAACTCTTCCACCAGGGCCTTCCCAAAGACATTCCAGTTTGGAGAACAGGTTCAAGAATTGCCTCCTCCAAGTAGGTGACTTTTGAAAAAGTACTAGACCAATGGATAGGGATTTAGCTCAGTGGTTCTGCCACCTGCCTCACAAGCGCAAGGTCCCGAGTTCAATCCCCAGCACCAAAAAAAATAAAGTACTAGACTGAGAGTTAAAGTCTGGGCTCCACCAGTATCTTGTGGATCATTGCTTAAGTCATTTCACTTTTCTGTGCCAGGTTCCTTAATATGAAATTATTTCGACTCTGCCTTCATCAAAGTGCAAGAAGTGGACTGAAGGAGGTTACAGGTGCAGAAAGGAGTCTGCACAGAGAAATGGATGATAGAGAATTGAGATGTAAACAGATCTGCTCCCTACTCCAAACACACACACACACACACACACACACACACACACACACGATGGGCTGGAGCTTTAGCTCAGTGGTAGAGTGCTTCCCTAGCATGTGCAAGGCCCTAGGTTCAATCCCCCCAGGACCACAAACACACACACATACACTCACTTATACACATACATACCACAGGAAAGTGGCCCCATACTTCTCTCTGACCCCTCCAGACAGGACGAGTGGATAAGAACTACCCGCTGGTCACTGGGCACACTGCACCTGTGCTGGACATTGACTGGTGCCCACACAATGACAATGTCATCGCCAGTGCCTCAGACGACACCACCATCATGGTAGGAGCCAGGTGGATGCTGCTGGGCCGTTGGGCAAGGGGACAGGGAGGGCTGCCTTACCTGTGCTGGGGAAGGTGCTAGAGAGGTGCTGACTCCCAGAGCCCTGCCCTGCTCAGCTTCCAAGCTATTCTTAGCTACATGTCCACTCCCTCCCAGGATGCACTGCTTAGGGCTAATTATAGCCTTGAACAACTTGGGGCCCTGGGGGCAGGGGTGGGGGGATGCTTTGAAGTCTCCCTGCTAGATTGAATGCGGAGGTAGGTCTCTGGAGAGCTGGCAGTGCCCCCTCCTGGTTCCCAGCTGCTTCTGCCCTATGCAGACATCACCATATCTTGCCTGTATTTGACTCCTACCATTGAAGATATCCAGTAGGATTAAGGGGAGGAGCAGAGGAACAGAGCTGGGTCCTTATCCCACCAACTCTTTGCCTTTTCTTCCCACCCAGGTGTGGCAGATTCCAGACTATACCCCTGTGCGAAACATTACAGAACCTATCATCACACTCGAGGGCCACTCCAAGCGTGTGGGCGTCCTCTCCTGGCACCCCACTGCCAGGAACGTCCTACTCAGTGCAGGTCTGGGGCCCTAGGGAGGGTCCCTACTGTAGATGAGAGCCGGGTAACCACCAGAGGTGGGGCCCAGGTGACCATGCTTGGCCATTCTGGACAGGTGGTGACAATGTGATCATCATCTGGAATGTGGGCACTGGGGAGGTGCTGATAAGCCTAGACGACATGCACCCAGACGTCATCCACAGTGTGTGCTGGAACAGCAATGGTAGCCTGCTAGCCACCACCTGCAAGGACAAGACACTGCGTATTATCAACCCCAGAAAGGGCCAAGTGGTGACGGTGAGTCCCGGGCCATTCCCTAGCAGCACTCACCCAGTGACCAGTTGTTGCCACTGGTCATCAGAGCCCGGGTCCCAGCTTTCATCTGCCCCAACCCTACTCGAGACTAGTCTTCCTCTCCCCAAGTCTCTGTAACCACAGTTCCCTGCCCCAAGTAAGCCCCCAGCCTCCAATTGCTGCCTTGCTGCTGTTCCCTCCCCTCCCCTGCATCTCAGAAGCCCAGAGGGGGGTTCCTCGCTTTGAGATTGAGGAGGGGAGAAGCTGGAAACCATCCTCCCACCAGAACCTGCATGAAACCTGAGATCCGGGACCCTTTCCTCAGCCATCAGCCAGCGCCATCTTCCAGGGTCTGGAGCCTGACCGCTGGCTCCAGAGCTGGCACTTTCCCATCCTTGTTGATCCGCTGGGCGGGCGCGGGGTGGGGGTCAGGGTTTGCTAGTCCCGATGGGTCCCCTAGGAGGGCAGCGAGACTCGCCTCACCAGCCTCCGTCTAATGTGGGGCGTGCGGGGTGGGTGCACGTCTGCGTGGAGCACGCGGGTGGAGCGCGGCTAGGAGCGGGTAGGCAGATGGGCACTCTAACCCACTAACCCCGCGAGCAGGAGCGAGCCCGGCCTCACGAGGGCGCCCGCCCGCTGCGGGCCGTCTTCACCGCAGACGGGAAGCTGCTCAGCACCGGCTTCAGCAGGATGAGTGAGCGGCAACTCGCCCTCTGGGACCCGGTAGGCCAGGCCGCTCCGGGCGCGCTCACTCGCTCCTTCATTGGGTCAGACAGGAGCGCCCTGCCCCGCGGTGGCCAGAGTGGAGCAGGGAGCTCCTTATAGGAAAAGCCTCGCTGCGACCCCGGGAAGCCAGCAGACATCGCCTGCTGTAGGGATCACCCTTTGAGGGCGCTTATTGGCTTCGGATCCGCTGAGAGCCGCGCGCCTCCTACTCTCTTCAGGCCCAGATGTTCTCCAGGCCAGGGTCCAGCCACTGGCTCTAGAGAACCCGAGTTCTTTAGGACCCCTTTGTCTCTCCCTGGCCCCCACTCCTGCACCCAAGTCAGCAAGCTGTTTAGTCGATCTGGGCCCTCCAAGCTCCCCAGGGCAGGCAACTGGGTGATGCCCCTCCCTTCTTCCCCCTTCCCCCAGGAGAGGTTTGCAGCCCACGAGGGGATGAGGCCCATGCGGGCTGTCTTCACGCGCCAGGGTCATATCTTCACCACGGGATTCACCCGCATGAGCCAGCGAGAGCTGGGCTTGTGGGACCCGGTAACGCAGCTCGAGGCTTGGGGTGTGTGCCCTGGGGACTGGCATCACACGAGAGGGGCCGGGCGCCCCCCACCGCAGGGCATGCCTGCCTGGACGGGGCTGGAGGCTGTTCCGCCTCCGCAGTGCCTGCCTCCCCACACCCACCCCTCTGCCTAGTCTTTCTGCGTCGCCTGAAGAAGCTCGCGCTGGTGCCCGCACCCGGTGATGCCGAGTCCCTGGGGGTGGTTTGCGGTGACTGCATGCAATGGCGGTGACGCAGGGGATACCTGTGCCCGAGTGGGACAGCGATGTCTCCAGGGGAGGGGACTTTAACTCTCACCAGGGCTGCCTTAGGAATGAGTGGGATTTGGGGCGGACAGGAAACATAAAGGTGGATCCGAAGTAGCGGAAGAGCACAGGAGGATGGGCAGGGCTGGTCACGCCTCCTGTGCTCGGGCAGAGCAACTTCGAGGAACCAGTGGCACTGCAGGAGATGGACACAAGCAACGGAGTCCTACTGCCCTTCTATGATCCCGACTCTGGCATCGTCTACTTGTGTGGCAAGGTGCTGACAGCCTAGCCCCGCCAGGAAGAGCAGGGAGCAGGATGGAGATGGGTGGGGACTGCCTGACCACCCCTCTGAACCGACTGATTTTTCAGGGTGACAGCAGCATTCGGTACTTTGAGATTACGGATGAGCCACCTTTCGTGCACTACCTCAACACATTCAGCAGCAAAGAGCCGCAGCGGGGCATGGGTTTCATGCCCAAACGGGGGCTGGACGTCAGCAAGTGTGAGATCGCCCGGTCAGCAGCCGTGGCCCTCCCGCATGCCTGCCTCTGCCCCTGCTCTGTCAGGTCTTAGCCACCAAGGGTTCCCCTAAAGTGCTGTGTTTTGGAAAAGAGAAAGTTGGGGGTGGGGATCAAACAGGTCTGTTTCAGCGCCGGCCCAAAGCTCACTCGCCTGACATTCTCTGAATAATGACAAACGTCTAATCAGAGGTGATTTACACCAAGATTGGAAATGCGTGTAAAGTACAACGAGCGGGGTAGACATTCGGCAAGTGTTGGCCTCCAACCCGTCGGTCCCAGACCAGAGACGTTAAGTGGGTGGGAGTCTTCAGGGGTTGATGAATCCGGTTCCCCTTACAGGTTCTACAAGTTGCACGAAAGAAAGTGTGAACCCATCATCATGACTGTGCCGCGCAAGGTGAGTGGCTAGAAGGGTGGGTGGGACAAGGCGCCAAGGAGGAAGAGAGCGCAGCAGGCCTGGCCTCCAGCTCACACGGGTCTGCCTGTCCACCCACCCCGCAGTCAGACCTGTTCCAGGACGATCTATACCCGGATACACCCGGACCAGAGGCTGCCCTGGAAGCGGATGAATGGCTATCGGGTCAGGACGCCGAACCCGTGCTCATTTCGCTTAGGGACGGCTATGTGCCCCCTAAGCACCGTGAGCTCCGGGTAACTAAACGCAACATCCTGGATGAGCGCCCGCCCTCTGGCCCTCGCCGCAGCCAGTCAGCCAGCGACGCCTCCTTGTCGGTAAGATCCCGCCCTGTTCCATCCAGACCCCAAACGTCCTCTACCCTCACTCCCCCCCCCACACACACACACGGCCTCTTCCGTCCTCCGCGCCCCAGCAACAGCACACCCTGGAGACGCTGCTGGAGGAGATTAAGGCCCTTCGCGAGCGGGTGCAGGCCCAGGAGCAGCGCATCACGGCTTTGGAGAACATGCTGTGTGAGCTGGTGGACGGCACCGACTAGCACGATGCGCGGCTGTGCTCTGGCGGGACCGGGCGGGGTGCACCGACTCGGCCGCTCCAGCCTTTGGTCTGGGACTCCGGACCTCGCCTTCCTGGGCTGGGGTAGGAGGCTGAACTGGGAAGGAAACTATACCCCTCACGAGAGACCTAGAAGAAGGGAGCTTATGGGAGACCCGAGTTTGTCTGGGAGGGGCCAGACTGCGCTCACGGTCCAGGACTCAGGACTTGGTGGAGCTTGCCTAAGGGGGCTCCCCCGGGTAACAGGGAGCCTCACAATGGTGCTGCTTGGCGAGATGGTATCCCCTGTCCCTTGTCCTGGACAGGGGAAATGCTTAGTTATTAGCAGAACGCTTGGGGATATTGGGGAGTTTGGGCTTGACCTTAAAGAAGTGGTCATTCCACGAATCTCCCCAGACTGAGTGGGGAAAATTAGGGCGTTTCCCCTAATCAGCTCACTTGATTCCACCAATCTGAGCAGTGAACCCCAGTACTGAGTAGGCAGCACCCCAGTTCTGCAGATGCATACGCCGCCTGCAGAGCCCCAACCCAGGGGTCTATGACAGATCATAGGGCAGCTTCCTCCAGACAGTTTAGCCAGAGAAATCAGGTTCACAACACACATGCGCGTACACACACACACACACACACACACACACACACACACACACACACTGCCCCCAGCCCTCTGCTGTGGCCTTAACTCTGTGAAGAAAACAAGACATAATGACATGTTTTACTAAGTGCAAGTAGGTACCTCCTGTATGGCTGGTGGCAGGTGAAGGGGAGATTCCCAGGGTCCTCAGAAAACCTAGCAAATGTGAGCCTGGGCTCAGGACTCACCATCCTCTTACCCTAGAGTCTTCCTCACAGGGAGGTTCAGCAGGACTCCCCAACCCACCCACCTTGGTTACTCCTCCCCAGTAAAATCAGGTAGGAAAAAAGCCTCCAGTTTGAAGCCTCTTTATTTGTGCCTCAGAATCAGTCTGGTGCCCCTGGCATCAGGGAAGGAAGTGGGAGGAGCAGTTTCCCTTTGTTGCTCTTTTCTTCTGTCCCCTTTTTGTGTCCCTTCTGAGCCTCACTGTCTAAGCCATGAAGGCCATTCTGAGAGGCCCGGGACAAGGATGTGCAGTGGGCTGGGGCCCCTGCCCTTGGAGGGGCCTGTGCTTCTCTGGGTGGGTGAGGCAGGGTAGGGGAGAGCCGGGGGTTAGCACCATTGGATGAAGGGTTTTAGCCCCTGAGTGGGGCCAAGAGGGATGCACAACCACAGAGGGCTAGCAGCAGCTGGTAGGAAGGGGTGGGTGGTAGTGCCAGGGCCCTAAGTGATCCTTTGTATCCGGTTTTGTGTCGGGTCTAGTGCTTGGCGCCACGCCCCCCTCATAGCCGAATATGCCCCCCATTCTCCAAGGCACCAGGAGGGAGTCAGGCCTTTCCGGGGGGGCCAAGGGGCCACCTTGGATCCACTCCCTGATCACAAAACTGTGCCTTAGGGGTGGGTATTTCAACTTCTGGCTGCCCAAGGAGAAGCTCGGACCAACCTGAGACCCAGGATGGGTGTGAGGGCTGGGGGAGCCAGGCACCCCGCTAAGTGCACTTGACGATGCTGAAATGCCGGGGTGGGGAGGGGCTGGGCCCTTGACGTGCTGGTTTGTGTCTGGGACAAAGCAGCAACACAGCACGTGGGGAACTCAGCTGCCCCCCAGGGGTGAAGAGCAGAGATGCAAAGGCTTCAAGGGTAGTGTCCTGGAGTGGGGTCAATGAGCAGAAAGGAAGACTGGCCAGAAGGAGCAAGGATGGGGACAATGCTCCTCTGAGGATTCCTCTTCCCTTCAGAACCATCTAGCTCGCCCTTGGACCTATGGGAGCCCAGAGGAGCAGATTAGGAGTCAGGATACAGCAAAGCAGGGGTACCAGGCCGTGTCAGTCACCTCCAGGGCTCTGTCCTGGAAAGTTACTCTGGGCCCCATGTCGAGCCCCTCTCCACCTCGTGCCTGGTGTACTGCTGCACGCCCCAGGCAGCGACTCCAGACTCCAGCCGCAGCAGCTCTGCAGGCGAGAGGTCCAGTTTGTCTCGCTGGGGTCCCAGGTTCCGGCAGGGATGGAGTGGGTGAGGGCCCGTCAGGGGCGCTACTGCTCGGTCAGCGAGAGTCTCAGGATGCGCTCCAGTTCCTCCTCCTCCTGGCGCGCGCGCCGGCGCCGCTCCTCTTGCTCCTGAGCCGACAGCTCCATGGCCAGCCGCAGCTGCTCGTTGTAGCTCCGGAACACGTGGCCGCCAGAGCCAGGGCCGGGACTGGGCCGAGGGCTGGGCACCCGCGCGGGGGGCGCGTTCTGGCGCTGCGGCGTAGGCGGGGCGCTCCTGCGGGCGGGGAGGATTCTTCTAGAGCTCGGCTGCTGCGCACCAGCCCAGGTGCCTGGGCGGGCCGCTGCGCAAAGGCACAGCCGGCCTGCCACCCTCTAGGGGAAGGCGAAGAGTCTTAGCGTCCAGGTAGTGCACTTAGATTCTCTGGGCCTAGCGGGGTTTCAGTGTCATCTCCCAGTGTGAAGGGGTACTGGGGTACCCTGTGCGTGTGTGTTGGGGGGTGGATGACAACAAGCGTCTCCAAATGCTCTTTGGCCTAACGGGCACTGACCTGTCCTGTCGGCGACCCTCGCAAGACATGGGGTGAGTGCCTGGTTTGCTGTTGGTTAGCGCCTCCCAGATGGTGACCTGGAGCGAGGAGCCTGTTAGCTGTGCGTCCCCGCACTCACATGGCCTGGCGAGGCTGCGGGGACGCACCTGGTCATACTCACTGCCTGCCTCAAGCAGGCTCTGCTGGATGGCGAACTGTAGCAGGTCGTCATCTTCCTCGCGAGTCGCCGCCTCCCGCTGGCCGCCCAGCACGCTGTAGCCTCGTGGGGCCTCGAACAAGGTCGGGGAGATCTCGCAGCCGCGGCACGAGGCTGAGGACGTGAGGCTGCCGGTCAGGCGTGTGCTGGGCCGCAAGCGCACCAGGATGGGGAGGGAAAGCGAGCCGGCTCACGGAGAGCAGGAGGAAGGCTGGGGGTGGCAAGGCACAGGGAATGGAGAGTCTCACTTGTAGAACTGGAGCTGCTGACGCTGGAGGAGTCGCTGCCTGGGGAAGGAGTCTCACTACTGGGGCTACCTCGCACGGATGGCACCGGCTCGTCGCAGCCATTGAGGTTCCCGAAGGTGATGCGCGCATTGAGGATGTGGAAGATCGGAATTTCTAAGGATGAGTAAACCATCAGGGACCACCACCCACTCTCTCAGACCTCAGGCCGGCAACCCTGACCTCATCTGGATCCCACCCCAATCCCCAAAAGGGCTGAGGAGAAACGGCAGTGGGGTCTCACCAATCTTGACGGGGAAGCCTGGAGGCAGGCGCAGGGTGATGAAGTCCCGGAGCTTGGCAAAGAGCGCGTTGCTGACTGCCATGAGGTCAATGATGGGGGCCACCTGCTCACACAGGGACAGGGGATGCTCCTCACACAGCCACAGCTTGGCCTTGAACCTGCCCCCCCAGATCCCAGGGGTGAGGGATGCTGCAGGAAGCCATGGCCTCCCAGCACCTCCTTGAGCCCCAGCCCTGCCCACCCCTTCCCAGCAGGAGCAGGGGGCCTCACTTCTGTGTCTTGGTGGTCAGTTCCATGGGGCGGCCCATGTCCCGGTTGCCAAGCTCAAAGTTGGGGTTGAAGTATTCTTCTGCAGTGATGGCAGTGGGGTTGGCTTGGCTCAGGGTCTGAGTGATCAGGGTCTGTACCACATGGGGAGGGGCCATAAGCCTTTCCCAGTCCCTGATGCCAGCCCAGCCAGTTGATACCATGGATTCCCATCTCTCCCCTGCCGGTGGCATGGCTTTGAGCATTATGCAAAGGAGGTCTGCACGGGCCATGCTAAGCAGGATGCCCTCCAAGCCTCCTCCTGAGCCACATCCACACCCCTGCACACAGTGACGCACACTCACCCCATTTTGGGGGCCCCCATGCTGCTCAGCAATTCCCAGGAAGGACTGAAGAGGTGTCTTACAGCCTACAAGAAATGTGGTATCTCAGAGGACACATGGGCACCTCATCAGAAGTGATAGTACTCAAGCCCTAGGGATGCGGCTGCTCACCCACAGCACATAACCAGACACCTTCATCTAAAAGTGACTAAGGACTCCATGGGGCAGGGTCAGAACCCCTGCAAGCACAGCTGGAAGAAAAGTAGGTTTGGGTCCCAGGAGAAACATCCAAAAGTGCCATTGTCCAGGTTGGTGACACTGGGCGGTAAAATACCTTCCTTTTGTGGGCAGTTTTAGGGTATGCATGTGTTTCTCTCTGGGGACTTGTATATTACTGACTTCATTTTTTTTTCCCCTGTGAGGTAGGAATTATGTGATTCTACTTGAGACAAGTTAGCTGATACCCAGAGAATCAGTTGTGTCAGTGGGCCCACAGAAGCAGTGGGAAGGTGCCCGGACTTTCTACCCAGGCTATGTCCCACTTGAGTAAAATGACCAAATACAATGCAGATATTAACAGTCAGTGGTAGCCTGCCTTTCCACTAAGCCCAAATGAGCCCTTTTAGAATCTTCTTAGCAGTGCTATAGGCAGTTGCTACCAATCATTAGGGCTTAGTGCTTGAATTAAAACCTATTTGCCTGAATAAACCATCCTAGCTCTTACTGGACTGCCAAAGAGAATACTGCTGGAGGAACTAAAGTGGAAGCTGGCTCTTCCAGTCCCACAGCACCTCCCCCTCACACCTTGACCTCATTACCTTTGACCTTGCCCTTGTGCTGTTCTGAAAGATGCTCTGTCCGGGTCCGGGTGATGAGCTCCACATTGGATGCCCCATATACCTGGAGACAGAGAGGGAAGGGCTCAGAAATAGCTCTAGTAGGGCCGGGGATTTAGCTCAGTGGCACTGCACCTGCCTCAAAGTGCAAGGTCCTGAGTTCGATCCCTGGTACTAAAAAAGAAAGAAAGAAAGAAATATCTATAGTAGTCCCACTTGAAGGAATCCTAAACATTCTCTGCAATAAAGGGTCTTGGAGGGCCTCTTTGCTCCAGTTCTGAAGCTTTGGGCAAGTAAATATATCAAATTGTTCATTCATTCACTTATTCATTCAACAAACATTCTTTTAAGGGGGAATTATCTGCAGCCATTGAGGTGGGCATCAGGGTTACGGAGGTGAATAAGCCAGATATAATTCCTACCCTCATGAGGGCCACATTCTAGTTTGGCGACAAGAAAATGGACAGCTATAACTCAGTGTGACACACGCTTTGGTGAGGGGGTACCAAAGGGCCTTATCCCAGCCAACAGAACCAGGTAGGGCATCCAGGAGACAGTATGTACAAGAGCTTGCAGCATTTGCCAGTTCCTCCATTCACCAGCAGCACCACGCGTTGGAGAAAGTGTGGGTTCTAGAGTGACTGACACAGTTTTAAGGGTAAAGGCCTGGCTTTAGAGTCAGGCAGCCGGGGTCTGGCCCCCAACTCTGCCACTGCTAGCTGTGTACATTGTAGTTACTTGGAATGACTTTACAAGGTCACAGAACCACTCCAAGCCTCCATTTCCTTGTCATAAAAATGGGCCAATAATCCCTACTTCATGGAGTTGTAAAGATTAAATGGGATGCCCTGGAAATGCCTCAGGGAGTATCTGGAAATGGAATTCATAACAGCACCTGCCTGAAAGGGTTACGGCAAAGGGTAAATGAGGGCATGCATGTGCTTATTTGTGCACATATGTGTAAATATACCCATATATTAGTATAAAATGCCAGAATGGTGCTTTGAACATGAACATAGTAACTCTCATCCAGGTGACTGTTAGCCTGACGCCCCTCCCTCCATGCCATGTGGCCTCTGCACCTCCAAGGATAGGGAAAGGTAGTCAGGAAGGCCCTGTAGACAAGAGCACAGCTGGCTCTGGCACTGGGAGCTGCGGCCTCACCTTTGCTTCATACCCATTCACCATCTCTGTCTTCTCACTGCGCCAGCCCAGAATGCCAGTCTTATTCCTGCAGAAGTAGAGGGGTCCAGGTGAGGCAAGGACCCCACCAGGCTGAATCCAGGCTGGCCAAGGCCGCGCCTGCTCACCTCTCAAAGGAGATGTTCTTGGTGTCAAGCTGTGTGGTAACGACAGGTGCGGTGAGCCGGCTCAGCACCTGCTCCTCGGTGGGCTGGGCAGCAGCCAACAGTAGCTCCCGGTCCTGCCCAGTCAACGCCAGAGTCTCTGTATACACCACCCGGCGGTCGTGGTCAATCTCCATGACCACAGCACTCGTGTCTGCCAGCCACAGAACAGCACAGGGGGGTCAGGGTGACATGGTGCTGTCCCATCCTCCCCACCTGCCCCACCTCCTGCCTGCCTGACCTTGGCCCCTGAAGATGAAGCTGCGGTTCCCTCGCTGCCATGTCATATGGTCAAAGCCCAGGAGCGTAGTGTCTACCCTCAAGTTCTGCCCGCTCTTCCACACTTTGTAGGTGTCACTAGGGCAGATCTTGGACACCAGGGGCACTGGGTGGAAGTGGAGGTCAGAGGTGGCTTCAGTTTGCCTGGCCCACCCAGCCTGGGCCAGCTCAGGGGATAGGAGTTAGGGTCAGTGAAATGACCAGGAGAGGGTGAGGGAATTGATATAAGAGCAGTCCTTCCTCCAAACACCCCCCTTGACAAATGTAGACCACACTCCCTCAGACGTGAGGATGGGGACAGGCATGCCTTGCTGAGACTCATAGCTAAGTCTCTAGTATCCTCCACTGTGTTAATTCATTCACTCAGCCTCTCATCCAATCTTTCAACAAGTATTTATTATACACCTACTACATGCCAGAAACTATTCAAGTCAGTGGAAATATAACATTAAACAAGACAGGGACTTCTGCCCTCTTAGAATGTACCTTCTAGCAAGGGGTGACAAATAATAAACAAATATGTAAATCATTACAGAGTGAAAGAAATAATGGAACCAAGACACGGTCTGGGGCAGTCTGGAGAGACTTTGCTGAGGAGATAGCATTGAGCTAAAAGATAACATTGAGAGCTAAAAGATGAATAGGATCCCCTGAAGAGCTATGGAGTGATGCCCCAGGCAGAAAGACAGTAAGTGCAAAATCCCCAAGGTCAGAGAGGCCCCCATTCAGCCCCTCTTACCCCAGCTAGTGAATTCCCATTTCATCTCCACATAGAAGTCCTGGGCCTAGAGGATGGAAAGGAGAATGGCTAAGCTCACACTAGAAATGGGGTGCAAGGGTCCCAGTGGCCAGGCTGGGTGGCTGAGCCTCACCTTTCGCAGCTTCTCCAGGAGCACAGGGATGCCTGCCAGCCGCTTCACCACCCGCTGGTAGTCCCGGTACCTCAGCACCAGCTGCACCAGCTCCAGGTCCCGGGTACTCACAGCCTCCTGAAGTACTGGGGGAGGGAAGGTGACGTCACAGGGCAGGACCCTTTAGCCAACCTGAGGTGAGTACCTGATCCTGGGGAAGCCCTGGCTGTCTGTCGGTGCCCACCTGTCCAGCCACTGCGATTCTCCCTGCCCACGTCAGCACCATGTGCCAAGAGCACACGGGCACACTCCAGGTGCCCCAGTGTGGTCGCCAGGTGCAAGGGAGTCCGGCCACGGGGATCCAGCTGTTCGATGTCCACCTGCAGGAGGAGTTGAAGAGGTAGCACTAGTCACTTCAGAAGCAACTGACCTAAGCAAAACAGCCCCGAAGCAGGCAGCTACCCTCTAGCTCCACCACCTTACCCACCTCACAAGACCTTGGAAAAGACCTACATGATAAGCTGACACCAACTACATGGAGAGGCGCTTAGACAGGGCAGAGAGCAACTAACTGTTAGAGGGAAAGGGAGGGCCTTGCTCCTTTTCTGTTCTTCTAGGTCCCCGATCTGGGTTCCCTTCTCCAAGGCCCAGTGGGCTGTGCAGGAAAGTAAGCCAGAGACTGAAGGGTGGTCCAGAGATAATACAGCATGCTGGACCTGTTCTGGAGGTCCTAAACACACCTTCAGGTGGGGCCACCAGTTTTATATCACTGACATTAACACTGAGAGAAAAGGCAAAAAGGTGTAGTAATACACAGGTAGTGAAAGAAAATGTTCATGGTACAACTTCAAAGCCCCATCCCTATGCACTAACATTTTACATAAATTTTATTATTTTGTGAATAGCATGATTACACTGCATGAGTTTTTTGTGGGGTTTTTTGGTACCAGGGATCGAACTCAGGACCTTATGCTTGCGAGGCAGGCAGCAGCACCACTGAGCTAAATTCTGGCTTTGCATGAGATTTTTGCTGTGTGATAAAAGCATATGTTTGCTAAACATAAATATTTAAATATATCTCAGGAGTTTAGGACTTCTCCTTAAAAATACAGTGAATTGACCATATGGGTGTAACTCCTTCTCTTCTCCCCAAAACTTGATTAAAGTGCCAGCAAAAAGCCTCTATTCTAACCATCACTATAACAAATTATGCTGTCACCAGACAAAATGAGATAACTATTGCTTCAAAATATCTGAAATACTTGTTTTCAGACATGAGGCCACAGGAAATACAAGACTGAGATCTCTGAAGAGAAACAAACAGGGTAAGTAAGGGATTTTTGCCTGAGGGTACATTCCAGACTGCAGTCCAGGGAGGGGAATGCCTGGCAGTGCCTGGTGGTCCTGCAGAGTTAAGGAGACAGAGATAGGATCCAGGGAGATTGAGGTAGCTGCAAGTTGCAAGGCAGAGTTCTGGAAAGGAATGAGCCTTGCAAAGAAAGAACTCCTCTGATCTTTTTTCACTCATCCATCACCCTAACCCTCTCTGTTCAAAGGAATGGGAGTCCCTTTGAGTCTTTGCTGAATGCTAAACTTCATTACAGCACAGGAGCAATAAACCGATGACTTTTCAGACCTCAGAGGACAGAGACATTCAAGCTTCTATCAGCTAGAGTACAAGGTTGATCGTTCGATATATTCAATAGAGACCCAGAAATGTTATGCCTTAGTAGTAGGGCTAAACTATTTCTAGAGAAAAGCTCACCCAGACCTACCCTAGCAGATTAAAATTTAGCATCAGAGCTGGAGATTTAGCTCAGTGGTTCCACCACCTGCCTCGTAAGCGAAAGGTCCCAAGTTTGATCCCCAGTACCAAAATAAAGAAATAAAGAAATAAGGGGAACAGGGATTTAGCTCAGTGGTTCCGCCACTTGCCTCACAAGCACAAGGACCCAAGTTTGATCCCCGGTATGAAAAAAAAGAAATAAAATAAAAATAAGTAAAAAATAAAAAAGGGCTAGGGATGCAGCTCAGTGCAAAGGCCCTGGGTTCAATCCCTAGTACCACCACCACCAAAAAAAATTTTTTTTAAATCAAATTTATTTATAAGGGATTCACTTAGTTTGCCAGAACAAAGCTTAACATTATTTAAAGAAAAATGACAAAATCCAGATGCTTAATATTTACAATGTCCAATATCCAGTTAAAAATTCTAGCTATGCTAATAGAGACTGTGACCCATAATCAGAAGAGAAATGACTTAATAGAAATGAGAAAAATTATGGCTCAATATGCTCAAGTTTCAAGAAAAATATAAACAAGGTGTTCATGAGGAGAAAAATGGGAAATATAAAAAGAACTCAGTGCCTGTGATCCCAGCACTCAGAGAGAGGCTGAGGCAGGAGGATCACTGCAAGCGATCTAGGCTGGCTACATAGTGAGTTTAAGGCCAACCTGAACTAAGTAACAAGACCCTCTGTTTCAAAAAACCAAAATAAAACAAAACAAAACCCCCAAAATAATACAGTGTGCCAGGATGACCCTTGTAGTCTCAAGAGACTGAGGCAGGAGGATCATGAGTTTAAGACTTGCCTAAGGTATATAGTAAGGCCAGCCTGGACTACATAGCAAGACCCTGTCTTAAGACGACAACAACAAGCAAAAAAAGGGCCCCCAAAACCCATAAAGACAACAAATACAGAATCCGAAATGGAAATGTTTGCTAGATGTAGACATTTAAGGATTTTTTTTCTCTTAAAATTGGTGAATCTGAAGAGATAGCAATAGAACCATCCAAACTGAAGCACAGAGGAGGGACAAAAAAAGTACTGAAAAAAACAGTTCATAGAACCTCATAACCTGTGAGACACTATAAAGCATTCTAACGAATGTGTGGTTGGAATCCCAGGGGACAGGATAAGGGTATAGAGAGAATAAGACAAATTTTTAAAAAAAATGGCCAACATTTCTCCAAATTTGATAAAAAGTACTTTAGTGGGTTGAATGCTAGTGTTCCTCAAAAAGATAGGTTCACATCACATTCTAACTCTCAGAACACATGCATGTTACTTTCTTTGGGAAAGGGGGTCTTTGTAGATGTAGTTGGATTATGACTCTGAAGGTGAGATCACCCTGGTGGTGATTCCAAAATCCAACGAGAGCCAGTGATTTAGCTCAGTGGCACCACGCCTGCCTTGCAAGCGCAATGTCCCGAGTTGGATCCCCAGTACCAAACATAAAACAAAAAAACACAAAATCCAATGAGAAGTGTCTCAGGAGACTCGTACAGAGAGAAGGCTGTGTGAACTCAGAGGCACAGGCCAGAGTTATGCAGCCACAAGCCCAGGAATGCCTGGTGCCACCAGCAGAAACTGCAAGAGGTAGGGAGGGAGTGAGGCCCTGCCAAAAATTCAGGTTTGAACTTCTGGCCTCTAGAATTGCAAGACATTAAATTGTTGTTTTAGCCCATCCACTTTGAGACAATTTGTTGTTTAAACAAATGCAACCATAAACGTACAGAATCAAGAAACTCAAAGAACCCTAAACAAAACAAACACAAAATTACACCAAGGCCTATCATAATCAAATGCTTAAAATTAATGATTTTAAAGAAATCGTAAGGGTATTCAAAGAAATGAGACCTTTTATACAAAGAATAAATACAGGAATAATACATACTTCTCATCAGAAACTATGCGAGCCATAAGACAATATAGGGCCAGGGATTTAGCTCAGTGGCACAGCGCCTGCCTGGCAACCGTGAGGTCCTGAGTTCAATCCCTGGTACCAAAAAAAAAAAAAAAACACAATATAATGAAATCTTTATTTTATTTTATTTTGGTACTGGAGATCGAACTCAGGACCTTGTGCTTGCCAGGAAGGCGTAGCACCACTGAGCTACATCCCCAGCCCTATAATGAAATCTTTAAAGAGCTGGGGGGAAAAATAACAAAAACATTTGAACCTATATAATTCTATATCTGGCAAAAATGGAGGGGAAGTAGATACTTCTGCAGACAAAGAAAAGCTAAGAGAATTTATTGCCAGAAGATGTGCAGGAAATGTCAAAGGATACTCTTCAGGTAGAGAGAAAATTGATACCAGATGGAGACATGGATCTATACAAAGGCATGAAGAGCACCAAAAATGTTAAATTTGTAAGTATAATATTGTCAGTAAAATATTTAAAACCCACAAGAATAAAGAGAAGAGATATCAGAAGATGAGAAATTTCAACATATCTTTAGAACATAGGAAGTGGCCAAGGTGTCACAAATGATTTAGGGAAGGCAGGGGAAGCTAAAAGCCAGGCAGCCACAGAAGGGAAGCCTGTGAGTAGCAAATCAGGCCACCCCAGCACTCCTGAGAGTTTTAGGCCCTGTAGGCAGTGGGGATGAGGCTCAGAGCTGGATACAGGAGGACCAGGTAAAATTCGGAACCCCATGGCTCCCTCCCTATCCTTTTAAAGCTGAGAGGTGCCCCCTATTCACCACAGGACACCATTTTTATCCTCTGTAGGAACTGAACATGAGATATGCTGGTCTCAAGGACACTGGCCACAGTGGAGGCCATGAGGCTGAAAACTGACCACTGAGACCTCAGCCCGCCCTTACCTTGGATCCTGCATTACTGGCAGCCAGATTATAACAGACCCCCACCCCAACCCCCATTCCACCAAGCAACAGACTGGAGAATTTTTCCTTGGAGAAACTAAAGGCCAGGACCTCTGAATAAAGACATTTGGGGGCCCACAATGAACAGGCCAGTTTGCCACCCAATCATCTTACAGCAGCTTCCATACATCAGGAATCTCCACATGTCCATTCCTAAATATGCCCCAGTAGCCAAGCTGGACTGGACCCTTGAGGAAAGCTTCCAGCATGAAATCAACCCAAACATACAGATAGATGCTAAAGACACAGAGGAAACTCTTTCAATGCAGGGTGTAAAAGAAACTTTTTCTGGGGAAAACAGTAATTTATATCTTCAAGGAAAATACTGCATGAAAAAAAATCATTGCATTCACAATTGGGAATTCACATTGAATTCCTTGCCTTCCTCACTCCAGAAGTACCTTTCTTCACCTTTCCTGGTTTTCTTCTTTCTTGGACAGCTGTCTCTGCCCCTCTGTTTCCATCTGCTAAACAATACCGCAGTTCACTTTATTTTTCATATAAACAAGAACAATCTTTATTTTTTGCATGCTGGAGATTGACCAGAGCCTCATACATGCTAGGCAAGCACTCCACCATGGAGCTACATCCCCAGCCCCTCCAAACACCTTTGGAATTGTCTTTATGGCTTCTCTTTCACTTACCCTTCATGTCTAATCTATCAGCAGAACCTGTAGACTCTACCTTCAAAATGGATCTAGAGACCTCTCAGTTTCATCACTTTCAAGCTACCCATATCTTGGTTGGCAAGATGGTAGCCCCCTCATTGGGCTCCCTACCCTTCTTTTCTGGATCCACATCACCCATGGCAGCTAAATGTCACCCTGTGAAATGTCACTCAAAGCCTGACACACTTTAGCTCAAATCTTCCCAGTGGCTGTCCATGGTATTTAGCGGAATCCTAAGGTTCTAGACTTCTTTTTGGAACTCAAATTGCTCTGCTGTCACACCTCCTCTGGCACCAGACTTCCCTGCAATGATCCTGTGGGTACCCTAGTTCTACAGCTTGGATGTGGTTTGTCCCCCAAAGGTTGATGTGCTTGAAGGGTGGTCCCCACTCTGGGGATGTTGAAAGTTGGTGGATCTTTAAGAGGTACAGCACCAGCCCATCAGGCATTCTGTTATAGCAACACAGACTGAGCCACGCAGCATGCCATGAACCTTTCACCCTCACTTCAGGTTGCTGAGTGAATGTTACCTCCTCAGATTAGTCTGCCCTGACAGTTCACTTGAGATGATAGTTGCTGCTAATTCACCCACTGCCCCTTATCCTGTTTTAGTTCTCTGCCTACAGCCAGTGCTTGTTTAATTCTTCACCATCTCCTTCTCCCAGAAAGCACACCAAGCAACCCAGAGGCCCTGCATGTTAGGTTCAGTGCTAGCACCTGATCTGTAACTGGTGTATAAGAAATACTTGTTAAATAAATGTGTAGATAAGTATATTAAGGGGGCATGAAAAGAAGGTAACAAAGTATAAAAGTGGTAAACCAAGATACAGTTGTGAAAGTGTATTGTTTACAATTACAGAGGAAAATAACAGAAGAAAGAGCTCAGAAGTTCAAAGTGGTGGCCTCTGGGGAATGCAACCTGCTGGGGAGGAGTAGAGAGAGGAAGGCCGCTTCTCATTAGAAGCCTTACAGCAACAGCTAAATATTTTAAAACATGAGTATGCACACCTTTATCCAAAATTAGACATTTTATATGATTTCTTTTGGTAGCGGGGCAAAATGAAACATTTTAAATAATTCAAATTATTTATATCACTTTGCAACCTTGTGTTGACATTTCTTCACTTTTAAGCATACTGGGACCCTCAAAAATCAAGGGTGCCCTGCTCCTCTCAACCTCTGAGCTGTGGTTTGGAGGTGCATGGGGTCTCCTTGTGGTTCCTCCACACCAGCTCGCTACAGATAAAAGGGAGCACTATGTACTCTGCCTGTCCTGGGGTGGGCTGATCTAGGTGGAGTCCTGAGCACTGGGGTGGGGATGGTAAAGTTGGCTGGACACATCAGCAGGTGGCCTTCCCGTGGAGTTGTAGCTGAGTCTGGAAGGCCACCTCTGACCCTGTCCCAGGTGCTGCTGCTGTTCCTGCTAATAAGGCCCCAGGGAGCTGGCAGGGTACCCTGCCCTGCCCCAGGGGCCTAGATGCTGCACACCCTCCCATCGGGTGCCTCAGCTCCAGGCCCAGAGAGACACTGGCACTGCCCGCCAGGTGGAGTGGACTTCCCCAGTCCCACTCCTCAGGAGTGCTCCTGGCAGCTTACCCAAGGGCCCCACTGATTCCAGGACAAATGTGGACCCCCATACTCCCAGCCAGGACCCAAAGCAGCTCTTCCCTCCTACCCAGAGCAGGGCTTGCAGCACACATGGCACTGTGCCCTGGATCCAAGTGGAAGAATTCATTAATCTCCTCAGCAAAGGCCTATGGCTGTTTAATTGCTGGAATGAAAAGGTTTCCCATGAAACCCAACACCTAGCCATCTCCGCCAAGAGAATGGAGACTCTTCACCCTAGCAGGCCTCAGCTGGAGTCAAAGCTAGAGTCTTTGGCATTTAGGGGCTGGGACTCCTTGGCAGTGGATGTCCCTGCATGCACTCAGGAGCACACATGTGTGCATACACAGACATGCATGCCAAGGGCCGGGGATTTAGCTCAGTGGTTCAGCTGCCTGCCTTGAAAGTGCAAGGTCCCAAGTTTGATCCCCAGCCCCAAAAAGAAAATAAAGAAAAGAAAATATAAGCAGCAAGACATACATGCCAGGGTGCACAGGTACTATAAGGAAACACTCCTACATACTTCCAACTCCACACACATGGTACTGTTCATCCCTATCCATGCAAGCACATGCTTGCCCAGCTGCCCTCTGGCTTGCAAGAGTCTTCATGTGTAACACATGTTCCCTGCCAGTATATTTGCACTAAACACCCCTTACACCCACATGCTCCAGGAGGGCATTTTACAAACTCCTTTAACACTGGCAGAATCCTTTTGTCAAGTGAAATCTTAAAGGCACACGCAAATGTATAGAGTAAGCCTGGGTGCTGGAGGGAAAGGCGCAGGGCCCAGAGCATGCTCCGGGCTTGCCTGCTTGGCCACCAGCTCCTTCTGCTAGCCCCTCTCTTCCCAGCCCCAGGGAAGACAGCTGCAGTCTAGTTTTATCATAGATTCTGAGCTGTGCTACCAGACATGGGGTATACGGTCAGGTATGTCTGAGCTCTCTTAAGGGAGCGAGGCAGGGTGCTTCCTCTGCTCCTCAGGGCTGTGGGTGGCGGGGGCCAGCGCTGCTGACTCTCTTCACCCCTTCCGTCTCTGTGCAGCCCCACCCTCTCATCCCAGGGCACATTGATTTTTGGTTTCTGGGGTTTGTGGCTCCCTCTCCTGAGCTTCCTAGCTTACCAACTGTGGTGATGCCCACCCCCAGGACTGCCCACTTTAGGGAGCAGGAGGGGTCACAGTGCTCCCCGAGGTCCTGAACACAACCAATACCATTAGTAGGACAGTGTGTGAGCATCTAGGGCTGCCCCACAACCCTATCTCAGCTGCCTCTACATCAGAAGGATGAAAGGGAAACCAGGAAAGGAGGCCCACGGCCGAGGCAGACCCAAGAAGAAGAAAAATATTTTCCTGAGACCACAGTTGGACCCCCTTCAGGTCTCTGTTGCCAGGAGAAGAATCCAGCTTCCTGGTCCTCCCTGCACATGTGCCCTCCCACAGGGAGCTGTGCAGCCTGTCGCCTGTTCCTCACCCCCAGGGAACACCAGGGCTCGTGACTCCAGAACCAGGACTGAGCCCAGCTGGCTATGCCAATCTCAGAGCTGTGCCAGGCAAGGAGGAATTGGCCCATCCACTGGCTAAAACTGGCTGTCCCCCTTAACCTAGCAGAGCACTGAGCAATCATAGTACCACGAGGTGCCAGCCAGGCCCCTTCCCTTCACACCAACTCCTCCTACCCATCCACCACTCAACCACTCCCAGAGCATCCAGGGGCTGAGCCATTCCTGTGAACCTGCTCTGCAGGCTGCCATGCCATCCCCCTCTGTGGCCAGCCAGCACTGCCAAGCTTGCCCCTGGGAGGCCTCTGCAGGGCTTTCTTGGAGTGAAACAGAGGAAGCTATGCCAAGCAAAGACCAAACCCAGGGCAACCCAGCTGCCAAGTGCTTGAGGAAAGCCTGGCTATGGTCTGTGGTGGCTGCTGCCAGGAGGACCAGAGGTCAGGGACCCCCAACAAGGATGCCAGGGGCCTACAGGAGTTTCCTCATGAACTTTGGAGGCTTACCTCCAGACCTTTCCCCTGCAGGAAACAGCCAGGTGCCCGAGGGTAAGCAGTGCACATTTGAATGCAAGCATAACTCTGAAGATAGGGTACAGCCAGGGGCTCCTGGACCCAGGCTAATTGGCATAGCCCTTTCAGCACCCGTGAGGGAAGGAAAGGACTGGCTTGGTCCCTATGTGGTTGAATTATGGTTAACCCCAATCAGTGCCCTATATTCCCCAGGCCTGGATCAAAGGCAGGACAGGTGTCCATTTCCAGGAGACATGAACTCACCAGGGCAGACACAGGGTGAACCTGGCACCTGGTCTCTGTGACAGCCTGAGGGAGGGAAGAGGGATACTTGCAGAGGCAAGCCACCTCTGCCTGTAGCAGCTCTGCTCCCCAGCCCAGCCAACCCAGCAAGATGGCTGCTGACTTCAGGACTGTAAACAGAGAGGCCTTGGTCCTTCCATCCAGGGCATATTCTGTCTCTCTAGTCTGCAGGAAAAGGACCACCCACACCCCTCATGCAAGGGAGTGGGACTGAGATAGTCTAGAGTTCAGTCTCTAGCCTCCTGTTCAACAATCCTTGGACCTTCAGGAAGTTCCTCTCAGATCACTTTTAAATCCTTCCAGTTGCAATCTTTGTCAGAAGCTTGTCTTCTTTTGCCCTAAGGGGAGGAAAGTAGAGAAGAGCTAGAGGAGACTCTCTCTTCTCTCTCTCTCTCTCTCTCTCTCTCTCTCTCTCTCTCTCTCTCTCTCTCTCTCTGTCTGTCTCTGAATCGAACCCAGGGTCTTGACAATGAGCTACATCCCCAGCCCTTTTTATGTTTTATTTTGAAAGAGGCTCTTAGTTGCTAAGTTCCCTGCACTAGGCTCGAATTTGCAACCCTTCTGCCTCAGCCTCCTGGAGTGCTGGAATTATAGGCATATGCCACCACTTCCAGCTACCCAAGCCTCCTTGAGGGCAGGTGCTGGTGCCTTGTTTGTACTTTGTTCTTCCAGGCCTCTCATGGCTGCATAACACTTCTACATTAATAGATAAACCACCTGGGCTGAGAGAAATTTGGAGAGTACTTGTGTAAGCAGAGGTAGAAAGAAGTGGACACCCAGACCACCCCAGAGGTTTGTGGGCCCAGGTCACCCTATTTACTGGGAATGCTACACAGAGCTGGATGCCATGCTGACCTGAGGGCTCAGTGGTGAACTTAAGAAAATACAGCCTGACCCTCCTGTGGCTTGGAAATTAAATTGGACCCCTGACACTGAACTTCCATGACTCATGAAGTAGCCTTCATGTGAGGTATCTGCACAGGGGAAACCCCTGAGCAAGCCACTCCCAGCCCACCACCCCAGTGTCTGAGATGTAGATCAAGGCTGGAAGTCTCCATCTGAGGCAATCCAGTGCAGGCTGGACCCAGCTCTGGCCACTGCTCCCCACGGAGGATTGAGGGGTCTTAGAACCACCACCGTTTACCAGTGACCTGGGTGCCAAAGGCAGAATTGAGGATTATCTGTGACCTGTCCCTGTCTTTGTCCTAAAGAACGGTGGGGAGGTCCCCTCCTTCCCCTCTCTTCTTGGAGCCCAAAGCTGGCTGACCCACGCGTCCTCGCTGACTGGCAGGAACCGGGGAGCCCATTCTCTCCAGTCTTTCCTGTGGCTTCCTCAGCGCCGAGGAGCCAGGCCCCAGCACCAGAGGGCAGGAGAGCGCCTTTCAGCACCTGGACAAGGCCCTTCCAGGCCTCCCTGAGGGTCTCTCTACGTTCCCATTCCTGACCCCAGGCTGGGCTCCCAGGGATCCAGAGACTCGGTCTAGTCTGAAAGAACCAAGAAAGTGCTCACCAGGAAGGAAGAGGGCACTGGATGGGGCTGGGATGCCTGGCAGTGTCACACAGCCGGCTCCCTAATCCCGACCTGTGGCCCCCACCCCACTCAGACTTTCCCACCTCCGCACACTCATTCGGAGGTGTTGCGGCTCGACAGAGTGAGGCGGACTCTCCCACCACATGGAACACGGACCGAGCCGGCGCCCCTCCTCACAGTCCTCACTGCTCGACAGAGGAGGGGAGGGGCACGGCGTCCCCCACCCCAGCCTGCGAGGACCGCACGTCTGCCAGGCAGGCCGCTCCCATCAACCTCTGCCGGTCCCTAAGCACAAAAGCCGCGGCTCCAAACAAAGAAGCTCTGCAAACTCGCCAGGAAGGCGGGACAGCTGGCGCCGTGCCCCCTCCCCACGCTGCACGGGCGTGCCGGGTAGTGGGGTCCCCGCCGCGCCCCGACAGCCCTCCTACCTGGCCGACGCGGATCTCCTTCTCCAGCTCGCGGTGGCGGTTGTGCCACACGAGGTAGTGCAGTGGGTACTTCCCCTCTGGGCCCTTCCTGGCGGAGGCGTTGGCAGGGATCATCGCCCGCTCCTCATGCCGGGGCCGCGGCGCCCGGCCCTGGAGGAGGGACGGCGCCGGAGCCGGGGCCCGGGGCCGCGGGGCGGGCGGCCGGCGCTGCCTGCTCGCAGGGCTGCGGCTCTGGCATGTGCTCTCGGCGGGGGCGGCGGGTGGGGACGGCGCGCCCCGCACCGTGCGGGCGGCGGGAGTCCTCGCGAGGCGGCGGCGGCGGGCGGCGCGGAGAGGCCCCCGCCCGCCCGGGGAGGGAGCGGGCGCTCGCCGAGCGGATTCGCGCCTCTCCTCCCACACCCCCGCACACAAAGACGCCGCTCGGCGGAGGGAACAGGCGCCAGCTGCGGACGCGGGGGCGCACGGGGCGCGGGTCCCGACGACACCGCCGCAGAGGACGCGCCCCCGCAGCCCCGGTTCCTCGCAGCCGCATAGCCCGGCCCTCAGCCGGAGTAGCCGGCGAGGGATGCAGGAATGCGGGGATGCGCGGGGAGGGTGCGGTGGGAAGGGGAGGAGGGAAACCGGGTGACCCGGGCAAGGCTTGCAATACCTCGCCCCACGGCATCATGGGGCTTGTAGTCCGCCTTGTAGAACCGGGGGTGCCAGGTGACTGGAGAGGGTCTCGCAGCGTGTTCGCCTGCTTCCCTGAGAGAATGGGCAGTCAGTCAGGCCTGACTAAAACCGAGACAGTGCCCTGACGCCATATGGGCTGGGGCTCACCCCCACCCCCTGGCATTTTGCCCTTTGCTGGGGAGGGAGGGGGCTCCAGGCCTGGATGGGGGAGGTGTTGGCCTTCAGAATTGAGTTTAGGTTCCTGGGCCCACGAGGAAGGTTAGGAATTCCCAGAAGAGAGTGAGTGATGAGAATCCCTGAGAAAGATGCAGGGCATCAGTAACAAGAGTCACTGGAGCAACCAGGGGTCTGCACCTAAAATAGTTTTAGAGTCTTTCTTGGCCTCTTAGAAATAAACTCCATCTTCCACACATGATGTTGGAAAGAGGATGTCCAGTAAGGTGGGGAGAACAGCCCCTTCTCCTATACCCCTATACACTGTGCTCAGTAAGAACCAGAGTGAGGATGGCAGAGAAAGCACCAGGTGTCAACTCCCTACTTTCACCTCTTGTGGTATCTCAGAAAGGAAAGTGATTCAGACAGCCTTCTTCCTGCTTCTTCCTGCATGACCCAGAGCACAGAAGTTCTTCCAGAATGGCCCCCGCTGAGGATGGAATTGGCCTCTGGGGTGGCCAGTTGCAAGGGCTGGAAGGACTGAGAGGCTTGGCCTATTCCTTAGAAAGGAGAGACCTTGATGTCAGAGATACCTGAGTTCAAAAACCTCCCACGTGGGGCCGGGGATTTAGCTCAGTGGTTTCGCCCAGGCGCAAGAACCCGAGTTCGATCCCCAGTACCAAAAACAACAACAACAACAACAAACCTCCCTACAAACTCCCTGACCTTAAGAGAATTGCTTTCTGAGTTTCTCAGTCCAGCCACCCCTGGACTGGATACCACCTCAAGGGGTCAGCTAAGGATAGTAATTGCTCTGGACTGAGACAGGTGGTAGAACCAGACACAGTGCCTTCCTGAGTCCCCCTTAAAACAAGACAAGAAGAAGGGATTCCACACCAGCCCTAGTTAGAACAACAATCCAAGAAGTGTTTGTGTGGGAGGTGCCAGAAAAAGCCTGCGCGCGCGCGCACACACACACACACACACACACACACACACACACACACACACCCCGTGCACTCCTCTCTCAGGTTTCTTTGTGTTGGCTCCCCTGCCTCCTTCACACCCTGCCATGCCAGGCCAGGGCGAGAAAGGATGAGGGAGGAGTGGACTGCCTCACCTCTTTCTCCAGCCTGGGAGAATCCGGCTGCCCATGTCCACCACGAGAGGTCAGCAGAGTGCCGTGGCTGCTGCCAGAGTTGGGGAGGGGGCTAGAAGAGGGGAGGGACGTCTAGGAGTTGCCAGCTGAAAGCCTGTACATTTCCTCATTAAATTGTTTTTAGAACCTTGTGTGTGATTCTGCTTTAGTTGTTCTGCTTCCTAGGGTGGTGACATCTCCACTGGGAAATACAGAAATCCTTCTATCAAGCCCAGAAGCTTGGCTGTGACGAAACTAGGGGTTGGGGAACAAAATTTGGACAGTGTGTCCGTGCCAGGGCCACTCCCAGGTAGTCCCGCGGCCCACCAGTAGGTGGGGGATGGGGTGGGGAGCGGGGTGAATCATCCTTCCTCTGTACAACCCAGGAGCCCAAGGAGCGGGGAGCTCAGCTAGATCGAGGGGAGCTGTCCTCTGGGCAACTGTGTTCTCTTTGCCAGACAGCCATAGATTGTAAGCCCAGGTTGCTTTCCTTCTGGTCTAAGCGCTGCGGCTGCCACGTGCTTGAGACGCGCCCACACAGCGGAGAAACAAAGACAGCCAAGCGGCAGGGCTACCAGCAGCCGCCTCGACATTTAATAAATGAAATTCCAAAGCTGGGGGTCGATAGGGGGTGAATCGGCAGCCGGCAGCCACCGCTGCTGGGCTGTAAGCCGGGTATAGGTTACCAGGCCACTCCTCCTTCCTCGGGGCTGGGGCCACCAAGCCCTCGGACCCCTTAGTGCAAGTGCAAGACGGGGGCGGCAAGTGGTGCTTCTCCACCCCCCCCAACACACCCCCGAGGGAGCTTTACTTGTAGAAGCCCCGCCAGCTGAGCGGCGGGCTGTGGAGGAGGGAAGGCCTGCAAAATTTTTTTTAAAGGTGCGATTATAAATATATCCCGTGGATCGCGATTTCAAACAAACTTGTCAATCTAGGCTGCAGGGGAGGGCGATGGAGGCAGCCTTGCGTATATTTCGGGTGGTGTGACTCATGAACATTACTTGTCTCCCCTAGGGAAAAAGCCTGCCCACCCACAAGTCACTGCTGCTCAGGCACTACTGGGATAAATCGACCATTCCGTTTCCATTGCCCTGTTACCAAGAAGGAGTCCCTGATGCCTGGGGAACCCTTCATTATGTCACCATTGAACTGGCCCTCAGGCCTGGTCCGGGGCACCTCTGCCCTCCCCACAAGCAAAGTACACTGGCCCTTTGCTGCTGCAAGGATGGCGGCTGGGTCCACACGGGGCACACATGTATGGGGGAGCATGGTCAGTGCAGGGGTGCACCCACGTGGGGCCTTTCCACTCACCCCCCACCGTGTTCCTCTCCTTTCTCCCACTGTGAAGTCCAGGAAGAAAGGCCCTCACTAGAAACGACCCCTGTGTACTGTGTGCACACGCTCTGTACACAGATCCCTCGGGTGCCCCAGAAACACGGTGCATGTATACAAGCAGGTGACAAGTGTCTATTAGTGCAAATAGTCATTAGTCATCCCTCAAGAGGTCTTAACACCATCCAGATTCTTTCCTCTCTGGATTTAGACAAGGACCGAGGCACAGATGTATTTTCAGTCCGGAGGCAGAGGGAAACACTGCATGACCTCTCTAACATCTGGGCGTCCATATTGTTGGCGATCTGCATGCTTAGTAAGGGTGTGACCACATCTCACCTGGACACAGCTATGGACACAGATATGGACACGTGGGTAACCAGGAGGCACACTTCACCCAAGTCACAGATAGGCAGAGCTTCTTTGCTAAGGAGGGTGCTTGGGCCTCCAGCTCCTTCTCCTCTTCCCTAACTCCCAAACAACCGGGCTCACCATCCCTGGCTGAGGGCCTCCCGGGTTTCCCCCCAGATCGAAAGTGAAAGGGACAGGACTGTGAGGGTGAATCACACTGGTGAGGGGAGCCCCTAAACTGAGGACAGGGCCGCAGGCACAACTGCCCCTCGGCCAGGCAGAGGCCGCTGTCCCTTTAAGCGCCCCCGCCCCCTCCCGCCCGCGCTCCCGGCTTCCTTTCTCCGGGAGGCGCGGCCCGCAGCGCCGGCGGCGGGGCGGGGGTGAGGGCGGCCCCTCCCCTGGTGGGCAGGGCCTGCGCCGCTTCCTGCAGGAGCGGCTGGGAGCCGCGCAGGGGGCGGGGAGAGGGAGCGGAGCGCGGCGGCGGGGCGGCGCGGGGTGGCGCGGGGCGGAGGGTGCTCCAGGGCGAGCGGGCAGGCGGGCACGGCGGGGTCCGGGCCAGCCTCGGGGGCGGACGGTTGGCCGGGCGCGCAGCCCAGCCGGAGCCTTGCCGGAGCCGGGCCGGGCAGCAGGGCCACCGCCGCCCGGGCCCGCCGCCCGCGCCCCCCACGCTGGCCCAGAGGGCTGCGGCCGCGTCGCCGCTGAGGATGTCCCGGAAGGGGCCGCGAGCGGAGGTGTGTGCGGACTGCAGCGCCCCGGGTAAGCGCCGCGGCGCGCCGGGCCCGGCCGGGGGCGGGACCGCGCTCCCAGGCTGCCGCCGGGCGGGCGCCGGGCCCGGCGGGGGCGCCGTGCGGGGCCGGAGGGCGGGGCGGGGCGGGGCAGGGGGCTGCGGCCTCCGGCCTCTGGCCTGGGCTCCAGCCGGGACGCTGCGGAGCCGCGTCCTTGGCGGGAGACCGGCCTGGGGACCCCGTGTTCCGTCTAGTCTGTGCACGCTGAGGAAGGTCGTTCCCGGCACCGCCTCACACCCTTCAGTCTGAGGGAGGCGGGCAGCGAGCTACCTTCCCACCTCCACCTCGGTATCCAGACGGAAGCACGAAGCTAGGGTGGCCTTAGGGCCGTAGCGGAGGCCGGCAAGGTTTAGGAAGTGGGCGCTAGTGTGGTTTTGTTTCATCTCGGAGCCACCACCCCCCCCAGTCTTGCACCTGCTGCTGGCACGGTCCGTGTGCCTTGCTGGAGTGACGGGGGGCAAGGGGCAGATGGGATGGGGGGGTTGGATGTAGTTTCTTCAGGAGCACCTGAGGGGATGGGGACTTCTAGAACTCCCTGCCCCTGGTTCCCCAGGCTGGGGCTCCTTGTGGGGCCTGGTGTTCAGGGCCAGTCCAAGCCTAGGCATCTTCCCTGGAAGCATCTTCAGGCCTTCTGGTATCAGGGAACAGCTGGACTCGGCTCTTCGTGTTCCCAGTAAGGCCTATTTGGGAAGATGGGGTTGTCATTGCCTCAGCCTGTGTACGGATCGCTCTTGATCCCCTAGCCTAGATTGGCCAGAATTGAGTATGGGACAGTGAGGAGGGATGGCTAGATCCCTCTCTCCCCATCCAGCTGGTTTCCTTGCTGGCCTTCTGGTGGTACGTATGCAGTTTTCCCCCTTTCTATCCCAGCAGGGTTAGGTCTGGGCTGGTGTGAAACCCCCTTGGTTTGCTGAGGAAGTGGGCAGTGACCCAAGAGGCTTCTCCGTTCTGATGTGGGAGAACACAGCTAGTGATGAGGCTCAGCGGGTGGCCTGGAGAAAGAAGCTTTGGCCCTTGTCTGTCCTGTCTTTAGAAGTAGCACCTTTTCTAAGTAGTAGGCTCAGGGGGGTCAGTGAACTTCAAGAGGACTATGAGCGTGAATAAGTGTGAGGTGAAGAGTGCTGTTTAACCACCCTTTGGAAAGCCCTGAACTCCAACAAGATGAGCCCCACAGATGGCCTAGTAGTTCTTGTGATCCAGGCTAGGTAGGGTATTTGGGAGCTGTGGATACCTGGCAGGGACAAGGGCACGAAATATCTTGTATGTGGTTATGACTGTGAGACCTCCTTTCAGGCATGCCATGATTTGGAGGGCCCTGGAGGAACTATCCTGGGGTAGGTGTCCTTATCCCTAATTAGCTGGAAACTGTGACTTCCTTTCCCCAACCTTGGGCTGTTCTGAGAATGGCAGGACTATGGGGAGGAGACCTTGCCTTCTGTTTGTCCTAGGGTGTTCAGACCTCAATGGAGTGGGGATGGGGGTTGCATACCAGGCACCCCATCTGGGAACCTGGGTGTGAAGCGTTACCTTTGTTTCCACCTTGCTCTATGATGCTTGACAGGACTTTTCTCACTTTGGGCCTCAGTTTCTTCAACTGTGTGACAAAAAAGTTGGAGTAGAAATGGATTTTTCAGAGCCTTCCCATTTCTCTACCTCTTTTCCCAGTTCTGGGGCGGAGGACTTTCGGGTAGCATCAGCAAAAGAGTTTTTCCTCATGGTCTGTGAAGGTATGGCTGGAGCCTCTGAATGCTCAGTGGGCTCCAGGATAAATGGTGTGTCTCAGATGTTTTGGAGAGCCCAGCTCCTATTTCCAGTCTTTATCTGATAGAAGTGTTCATGCTGTGGGTACCTCCTTTTCCCTTGATCCAGAATGCAGGTCAGGAAGATGGTAAAGTGGGCAGGATGTTGGCAAACTTACTCATCATCCCACCCCACCACCTAACATAGTGTCTGGCACACAGCAGGCATTCCCCAAGTGCAAGTGTTTTAATTCTTGTCAGAATTACTCTACCCCCACCCTGCCTACATGATGACCCTGGCAGACAGTGACATTTTCAGTCTGGGATTGTAGCATCTCAGGCCAGAGAGGCATGAAGATACTCAGCAGTCTGGAGTCCAGATCCAGTGTTGACCTCCCTGGTATATGCCTCCAAACCAGAATCACAGGCTTCTCTCGCTATGAAAGGAGCCCTGCAGTCCCAGCCCTAGAGGTAGAATCATGGCCTTTTTGTAGTTGCTTAGTTTGGTGATAAGTGAGAGGAGCGATGCAGCCTGTACCCAAAGGGCCCACGGACCAGGGGTGAGTGTGAGTTTGTTGCAAGGTGGCTGGACATGGCATGGCTACTGTGGCAGCTTGTGCCCCTTCATCAGGTGGCATATGTGTCCCTACCTACCTTGAGAGTCTAGGAGGGAGCAGGGGCAGGGCACCTTGGAGAATGTTGGTTTCTCCCTTCCTTTGTTTGCCTCCACTCACTTTGCCACATGGCCTCAGTCCTGTTCTCGCTGGGCTGGCTTTCAAACACCTACTCTTCACCCCATGGACCTCCACATCAGCTTTTCCACTTTGGCAGTCCGAGGCACAGAAGTGAAGACCTCAAGGTGCTCCTCTTTTGGATGAACAGGGCTGGCCACCTGCTGGAAACGTGTTGCAAGGCAACCTCCAGGGTCATTTGTCTCCTCATAATATAGTTTGGGGTAGGGCAAATGGTGGGCTTTTTCTTCCTCTTTTATTGAAGTGTAACTTACATGTAGCCTCATACCTGCACCTTAGCGTTCATCCTGTGGATTTTTACACGTGTGTAAACTAGCATAACCACCACTGTGGTCAAGATGTACAACATTTCCATTATTCTCAGGTATTATTGACCCCCCCTCACCCCAGACTCCCAGCTCATGCCCACAAAGGTAACCACCATTCTGACCTCTGACCCATCGGATGGTGGATTACTCTTACCTGCTTTCAGGGGGGTGGGCTTTTCCCTCTAATCTGTTGAGGAGCTGGCCCTTATCTCAGAAAAGGGTGGCCTGGAGCTTGTCTTTCTATGCAGTTAGAGACCACTGATGCTGGTAGCATCAGTTCACCTTAGTAAAGGCCTCCCTGCCTTTAGCACTAATTACTATTATCCTAAGACCCCCTCCTTCCTGCCCATATGTATCAGATCTATGCCCTGATTGTAAGAAGGAAGCTACCCCTACCCTTTATGTTCGTTGTCCCTTCTACTCCAAGTTTGGTCCAGGGAATTTCTTTTCTTTCTTTTTTTTTTTTTTGGTATTGGGGATCAAACTTGGGACCATGTGCTTTCAGGGTAGGCAGTGGAACCACTGAGCTAAATCCCTGGCCCCAGAGAACTTCTTAGGGGCAAGGATTCCTTAAAGCACAATAATTGTTTGACTTTTAGAAACCCTTCCTGGCGTTTTTGTTTAGGAACAATTGAGGCTCCTGCTTGGGTAGACCCAAGGCCACATGGGTGTAGGAAGAAGGGAGAATAGTTTGGGTGGTTTCTCATCCGTGTCACCCAAACTGCCACCAGTGTGGCCCAGACCAGGACAGTGTGCCCTGCCCATTCTTGTTTCAGGCCACCATGAAGGAGAGGGAGGACCTCTCTTTCAGGCTGGGAAGTGTGCCTTGTATCACATTCCTGGGGTCCTAGTCTCTTGGACACTCCCATAAGGCAGTTGGCCCTGTCCTAAATGCCTAGCTGGCATTTCTGGTCCTAACTTTTCCAGTTAGGGCAATAGGCTTGAGGTGGAGGCCTCAGGGCAAACCATTTACGATCCTGGGCGGCTCCCAACTTACAGGAAACCCCACCATTTCAACAAGAGGAATTTAGGCTGCATCATTTCCCGCTTCCTGCCTGGGCTGCTGGAGACAACTGGCAGGCAGACCCCCTCACTCGGTGTTTGGAAATGGGGGGAGGGAACTTCCCATGACTGGGTGCTTCACTGTTGGGATAATGCCAACACAAAGTTGTGCCCCTGGGGCCAGGTATTTAGTTCAGTGGCGCTGCACCTGCCTGGCAAGTGCAAGGTCCTGAGTTCGATCCCTGGTACCCAAAAAAAAAAATGTGCCCCAGGTCTCCCCTCTTGGCACAGACGGCTGGTCCTTTCCTTATAGGCCTTGAAATTAGCCCCCTGGGAAAATGTACAGCCATCATTTTGTGCATCCCTCATTGCCTTTTTTGTGGGATCCTTAAGACTAGATCCAAAGCCAAGAGAGATTATGTAAAGGTGCAGATTTCCAATGATGAATGTCATTATATTGTATACCTAAAATGTACCAATAAAATTAATTTTTTTTAAAAAAAGGACTAGATCCAAAGACTGAGCTGTCCTCACTTCCCATTTCCATGCTTTATTGGGGAGGGGGCCACTCACTATAGGTAGAACTCAGGCCCCTGACTCAGAGTCTGCTTATAGTTCTTCTGGGAACCTAGATAGGAGTCCGGGGGTGGGCTGAGAATCTAGGTTGGGAGAGATTCTCATCACCCCAAGACTAACCCTCCCTGGAGGGGTGTAGCACAGCTGGCCATCCCGAGTGTTGTGGGCAACCCAAGAGCCAGCCCACTCCCACCCCAGGACAGGGCTTCCTGAGCTAGGGCATGGGCCCGGGCAAACCAGAGTGTCCTGAGAGACAGACTCCCTGCCCTGCCCCCTATCAGGAGCATACAATGGCTGCTTTCTCCCCCATGACCTTTTGGCAGCCTGAATTGTATGTAGCTGCCTCCTCCCCTTCTCCTGAGGGGCCTGGAATGGGTGGCGTCTCCCCTGCCCTTGAGAAGGACCTTGGGAGCTCCCATCTAGTACTAGCCCCTCTTCTTTTCTCCAAAGTTCACATCTCCACAGAGAGGAGAGATTGACCACCAGTACTCATGTCCATGTTGGAGTGTAGGGACAGAAGGCAGCAGCATGCATAGACCTGGTCACCTCTAGCACCGAAGTACCTGGGTCCACATCTCAGCAACTTTACTCATTATCTGTATGACCTTGAGCAAGACCTCTGACCTCTGAGTTACCGCATCCTTATCTCTAAAGCAGAATAGCATTTCTTCCCTTACATCATACATAAAGTACCCAGCTGGTACACAGTGGGTGCTCGATCAAGATTAGTTTCTTTGGCCTATAACCTTCTTAGGGACTTCAGTCCACAGTGATGGTGGCAGGAGCCTTGGGCCTAAAAGGGTGTCTTACGTGCAAGTATGGAGGCAGGGGCAGAATCCTGCAGAAGGGTGTGATCTGTCTGACAGGTTCCAGCAGTCTTGGATGCAGGAGAGGTACCTGGAACAGGACTACCTGGCACACAGTTGGGGCAGCAGCCTTGCTTCCTGGGGGAAGATTGAGTCTGGAGAGATGGTTACAGGCAGGAAGCTGTGTGCCTACTGAATGGGCCCTGGGGGCCACATGTCCCCAGAGGGGCAAGAATGTATTGGAAAAGTCACACTTCTGTCAGCCCCCAGCTGTGAGCCCTGGGAGAAGACTCCTCCCAGCTCCTAGGCTGTTGTGGACCCAGTGAATGAATATACATGAAGCACTAAGCATAGTACAGGCCCAGAGTGGATATTCAGGAGATCTTGGCTGTCCTGTTGTCTGGCTCAGGCTGACCCTTGTCCCCACACTTCCACTCCTAGACCCTGGTTGGGCATCCATCAGCAGGGGTGTGCTGGTGTGTGACGAGTGCTGCAGCGTGCACCGGAGCCTGGGACGCCATATCTCCATTGTCAAGCATCTTCGCCACAGCGCCTGGCCTCCCACACTGTTGCAGGTAGAGCTGGGTCAATGGTTTTCCTCCATGCACAGAGTGCTGAGCGTAGGCATATTCTCCCCATACTCACATGCACACCTTTTCAGAATCTGGAGCTTCCTGAGACAGAGCCTGATCCTGACCCCTTCCACTAACCCCATGCAGAAAGGAAGCTCTTACTTATTAGTTTGGACAAGTAGTACTGAGCAAGTCACTTTAACGTTTCTGAGCTTTGGCACATCCACCATGGACCTGAAGCACTGAACAGGACCCACATCTTTGGCCTGACTGGATGGAGGTGTATAGAGCAGACACTCAGTAGGCCCCTCAGTTTCATTTCCAGCCGAGACAGGCACTTGGGGCATGTTTCCCTTGGTGCCCAGTGAGCGGTAGGCACCCTTTCACTTGGCATCTCTTCCCTGCAGATGGTGCACACGCTCGCCAGTAACGGAGCCAACTCCATCTGGGAGCACTCGCTGCTGGACCCTGCACAAGTACAGAGTGGCCGACGCAAAGCCAACCCCCAAGACAAAGTCCAGTGAGTGGGACTGCAGAGGTGGTGGGCAGGGCTGTGGGCTCTGGGATAGGGGCCAGGAAGTGGCCCACCTCTACTTTGTTCCCCATTGTCTCCTGTGTATTCCATGCAGCCCCATCAAGTCAGAGTTCATCAGGGCCAAGTACCAGATGCTGGCATTTGTGCATAAACTTCCCTGCCGGGACGACGATGGGGTCACTGCCAAAGACCTCAGCAAGGTTTGAGGGGCCCCACAACAAATGGGTGGGCCTTTCCTCCTTCCTAGGCCCAGGACACCCTGAGTTTTCTCTTGTGTCACCACTGAGCCCTAGGCCCCAAAGGCAACCAGGTCAGGGGAGAATTGTGGGCACAGCGAGGGAACAAGATTACTCTGTCAAGCTGTGGATGGCCAATTTGTTCTACAAGGCTAGAGTCCCCCAGCAGTCACTCAAAAGCTGCAAAAACTTGGAGTAATTGCTTAGCCAGAGCTTCCGTTTCGTTCCCTCATCTGTAAAATGGGAAAGTGATAGTAGCATTTACCTCATAGATACTCTCTTTCTAAGCAGAGCACATAGCATGTGGTAGGTAGTGACTGGCTTGGCAGTCTTTAATTGGCATTAACTCCTAGTGAGAAGCCCTCTGTTCTCCCTGACATGGCCCAATTTTGGTTAGACCCCTTGGAGCTGGTAGGAGTCCCAGGAGTAGCCTGGGCCAGGTACAGCTTGGGCATGGGGGTATGTGCCTTGTGCACACATGTATCTATTGCACACTCTGCTCCTTGCAGCAACTGCACTCAAGCGTGCGGACAGGCAACTTGGAAACATGTCTGCGCCTGCTGTCCCTGGGTGCCCAGGCCAACTTCTTCCACCCAGAGAAGGGCACCACACCTCTCCATGTGGCTGCCAAGGCAGGGCAGACACTGCAGGCCGAGCTGCTGGTGGTGTATGGGGCTGACCCTGGCTCCCCTGATGTCAATGGCCGCACACCCATTGACTATGCCAGGTGAGGGTCAGCTGAAAGGTGAGGCTTGGGTGGGTGGAGAGTGGGCTCCTGCTTCAGGGCTGAGCCATGCCCCTTCCCACAGGCAGGCGGGGCACCATGAACTGGCGGAAAGGCTAGTTGAGTGCCAGTATGAGCTCACTGACCGATTGGCCTTCTACCTCTGTGGACGCAAGCCAGGTGAGCAGAGTATGGGCTGGCTGGGCTGGCTGGGCCAGGCCAGGCAGGTGGGACCCAGACACACCCCAGGAGCAGGTGCCATAGTGACAAAGCTGGCTGGGGAACAGCGTTGCTAGGCAACCGGATCCTGTGAAATTGCTGCAGGCTCTGGGCTGCCGCACACTGGGGATAGGGGGTGGGGTGGGCCTAACTTAGATCCAGCTCCTGGTACTCTTGGGGTGGTGTGCCCTTCTTCCTTTATCCTGACACTTCTGGGTGCCAAGCCCTGCTCACAACAGTGAAGTGGGCTTCCAGCTCCTGAGGCCACCCAGCATCAGTGACTTGGCATTTTTATTTTTGTTCAGATCACAAGAATGGGCATTACATCATCCCACAGATGGCTGACAGGTGAGTGCCCACCTGATGCCCCTTCCCAGAAGCTGTTTGATGCCATGAGAGTGCCTGACCCCAGAGGCCCTTCCTTTACCCTCCCCAGACTTCAGGGGCCCAGGACACCATCCTTCACTCTCTGGGGCTGGAGCCACAGGTACTCACAACCCAGTTCTCCCTAATGTGGGTCCAATGTAGCTAAGAAATATCAGCTCGAGGGCCCAGGATTTAGCTCAGTGGTTCCGCTGCCTGCCTCACAAGTGCAAGGACCCAAGTTTGATCCTGGTACCAAAAAATATATATATATATATCAGCTCAGAATGTAACCAGGGCAGCTGAGCCCCATGGCTGTCAAGTCTGTGGAGGAAATGGGTACAAGGAAAGGCCCCAAGCTACAAGGGTGCATCCTGGGTTCTGATTTGCCATACAACCTTTAGATAAACCCTCTGCTCTGCAGGAAGAAGGTGGGCTCTAAGGAGCTGGCTGACTTTGGGGCTGCTGAAGGCCTCTAATGTGCTCCCAAATTGGATGGGGGACCCAGGTAGGGTGTGAATGGGGCCTTTCTGCCTTTGATCTGAAAGGCCCCAAGCACCCAGGCCTTGGGGCTACCCCTAGACACTCACTCAGCTCACAAGAGGGATGCTGGCGCCACCTGGTGGCCCTCAGATGGCCACAGGGTTATGCCAGGCTGCTCCTCCTGGCCTGAATCTGGGGACAGTAGGCTCCTCCCCCCACCCAAGGCCTTTGCGAACAGATGGGATGGTCAGGCCTGGACAGCTCAGATCCCTAAATCCAGACCTCCTCTGTTCTAAGACTCCAAGATTCCGCCCTACTTCTCTAGTCTAGTTCTGCCTGGTGTGTGTGTATAAGTGTGTGTGTGTATATGTGTGTGTGTGTGGTAAACACACCACATATGGACAAACGTTCAGTGGATTGTTGAATGAGTACTTTCTCAAAGCCAGCCAGCTGCTGCTCTGGAAACACAGGTTACTCAGACATGATCCCTGCCTTTCAGGAGCTGAGATTGGACAGGGAGGTGTTACAGGTTATGGCCCACTGTGGGGAACACAGCAAGAGAGCAGAGGCACAGAGGTTAGAAATGATGTGGCAGGAACTGCAGGCAGCTCATGTGACCAGAGCATAATGTGAGAGGCAAGGAGTAAGATTATAGAGTCGGGAGAGAATGACTAGACCAGTGAGTCTCAGCAAGAGCTGAGGACAGAGTTTTTAGCATACATATGTGAAGTTAGTTGTGCCACTTATTGGCTGTGTGGCTTTCAGCAAGCTACTTAATCTCTCTAAGCCTTGGTTATCTCACCTGAAAATGAGATTGACAATACCACCCTTTTTCAGAACTGAGGAGATAAGATATTACATGAAAAGTGGTTAGCATATTTTTTGAGTGAGGGTTGAAGTATGCTGTATGTACCTGTTACTACTGAGATGTTTTAAGGCAGGTGGTGGAGGTTGGTGAAAGCCAGATGTGGTGGTACATCCCTGTAATACCAGCTACATGGGATTCTGAGAATGAGGAGGATTCCAAGTTCAAGGACACTCTGTGCAATTTAGTGAGACCCCATCTTAAAAAATAAAGGCAGTAAGAGAGGTAGTACAGCCAGATATGTCAGATGATCACCTTAGCTACTAAGTAGAAAAAGGATTTTAGGGGCAAGACTGGAAGTAGGGAGATGGATTAAGAGAATGTTGCAAAAGCCCAGGCAAAAGGAAGCAATGGCAGAACTAGGAAGTTTGGGTGGGACTGTGAGGGTGAGGGAGAGTTCAGGTGACTCCTAGGTCATAGATGAATGGGTCACAGAGGAAGAGCAAGCGGGAGGAGGAGCAGGTCGAGGGGAGATGAGTTCCCTTTTGTACACTCTGGGTCAGACATGTGGAGACTGGTCTGAGCTTGGTACAAGAAGGTGTGTGCTGCCCTGCTCTTGGGTAATTGCTGCCTCTGTCCTGTTCTTCCCTCTGCTGCCTCCCTCTGGACTTAGATCTCGGCAAAAGTGCATGTCTCAGAGGTATATTGTGCCTGCTGGGAAGCAGGCTTTGGAGGTTGGGTGTGGTGGGATGTACCTGGTGTGTGGCATTGGGAGTCTTGTCTTCCTGGGAATCTTTGCATGTTTGGGAAGTCACTGGCAAGGGCATGGCCTCTCATTCCTAGCCTCTCCCCTTTTCCCTTCTTCATCTGCAGCCTGGATTTGTCTGAGTTGGCCAAAGCTGCCAAGAAGAAGCTGCAAGCGGTGAGTCTGTTCATAGGCTCATGATACTTAGAGCTGGCCCTCATCCCTTGCTGTTGCTCTAACTTCTTCTGACCTGATACCTTTTTCCAAGTTTTGTCCCCTGCACCCCCTTCAGTACAGGGGGTTGAACCCAGGGCCTTTGGATTGAGCTACATCCTTGGTGCCTCCCCACCCCCAATTTTTTTCTTTTTGAGACAGAATCTTTGAGCCTATACTGGGCTCAAACTTGCAGTCCTCCTGCTTCAGCCTTCCAGTGCTGGAATTGCAGATGTGCACCACCATGTCCAGCTTTTGCCAAGTGTTTTGACCTGCCCCCTCAGTTGCCTCATGTCGTCCCCATGCCTTTGTCTTTGACCCCGGTTCTGCTTGCTCTTCAGAGTGTTAGAACACTAGGGTGTTACCTTCACCGCTGACACATGAGGGAACAAACTGGTCTGGCCTCTTAACCCTGGAGTTTGGCACGTAGATCCCTACCCATTTTCTACTTCTGAGGCTGTTAGGCTGGGCAGCGCAAGCCATTCCCCACATCTCGACATCTGGCAAGCTAGCCTTGTTGGCATTGGGGGCCATTTGATCTAAGAAACCTGGGTTGCCTTCTTTGCCTCCAGCTCAGCAACCGACTTTTTGAAGAACTTGCCATGGACGTCTATGATGAGGTGGACAGAAGAGAAAATGATGCTGGTGAGTAGGGGTTGGCATATGAGGCCTGGGTGGAGGGGCCTATGAAGAAGGGTCTCAGGTCTTTTAGTGGAACTACAAAGAGGTGGCTGGAGTTGGGGCTTCTCAGAGCCCTGCCTGCTGGTGAGCCTGTACCAGCTGTGAGCCTGCCTGGCAGCTCCTCACTGGGCAGTGTGCTGAGCCGGAGGGAGCCAGCCCACCCCTCCCCCAACCCTGGACAAGTCTCATTGCTGCTCTGGCCGCCTCCCACTTTGGCTGCTGCCCCAGTCCTGCTCCGCCCCCCCTGCGTCACTCCTTTCCAGCCACAGCCAAGTTCCAGCCCAAACTCTGGGTCTGGCCTGGCAGAACGGGCCTTGTTACGCTCCTCAGTTGCCAGTGGCCTCACCCATCCTTGCCCTGGCCCAGCCTGGCTTCTTGTGCTTGAAGATCACCCCTGAGTCCGACACCAGCTCCGCCAGCTTGGTGGGTGTGGTGTGGGAGGGATAGTGTTTCCCCACCTCCACCCTGGAGGCCCTGCCATGGCAGATGATCTGCTCCCTTCCCTCCACAGTGTGGCTGGCTACCCAAAACCACAGCACCCTGGTGACAGAGCGTAGTGCCGTGCCCTTCCTGCCAGTTAACCCTGAATACTCAGCCACACGGAATCAGGTGAGAGGGCTGGGTAGGGAACCTAGGTGGTCTCCTCCCTTCTTGGGAGCCCTGTTCTTCCTCAGCCTGCTGTGGGCAGTCCCAGGTCAGCCCTCCACCCTTTGCTGGGGCCTCCCTCGGGGTCTGGCTGGCCCTCACTTTCTGGAATGGGGAAGAGGCCATCCTTTTGTGTGGCTGGTGAGCAGCCTCAGGTGGTGATTCGGCCTCTATCCAAGGGTCCCTGTGTGTTGGCCTGGCCTAGCCTTGGGATATATATCTGACTACCCAGGTGAAGTAAGGGTGGAATTTTTTACTTGTGGTTAGATCAGATGACAAGGCATTGCCTTGCTGCTTTGTCCTCACCCCCATGGGTTTGACATAAGGAGCCCCTTGTCTCACGCTGGCCTGGTCCTTTCTGCCTTGCAGGGGCGACAGAAATTGGCCCGCTTTAATGCCCGGGAGTTTGCCACCTTGATCATCGACATTCTCAGTGAGGCCAAGCGGAGACAGCAGGGCAAGAGCCTGAGCAGCCCCACAGGTGGAAGGGCCCGAGCAGGGTTGTGGGCATCATCGTCCAAGGATATTCTCCTCAGTGGCTCCCTTTGCACGGGGGCATGAAAAATGCATTCTAGGGCTGAGTGAACCCTGAACAACAGATCTTGTGTCCTCAGAGAACCTGGAGCTGTCTGCAAGAAGCCAGAGTGACCTTGACGACCAGCACGACTATGACAGTGTGGCCTCCGATGAGGACACGGACCAAGAACCACTACGCAGCGCCGGTGCCACTCGGAACAACCGCGCCCGGGTCTGAGCACTGTCCCTACCCATCCCCTTCTGTCCCCAGGAAGCCCCAGCTCTGTCGTACAGAGCCTTGGACACAAGTGGGCTGGTCCCACCTTCAAGGGCATCTGTTCCCTACCCACCTGGTTGATCAGTTTCTGTCTCTCTGTGCAGAGTATGGACTCCTCAGACCTGTCCGATGGGGCTGTGACGCTTCAGGAGTACCTGGAGCTGAAGAAGGCCCTGGCTACCTCCGAGGCCAAAGTGCAGCAGCTCATGAAGGTCAACAGCAGCTTGAGTGATGAACTTCAGAGACTACAGAGGGAGGTGAGGGCTGCAGCCTGGGGGTAGGGAGTTCAAGACCTGGGAGCGGGGGGTGCGGTGCCTGCCCAGACCCAGAGTTGGATACCCCTGTGTGCACTCACAGATCCACAAGCTGCAAGCAGAAAACCTGCAGCTCCGGCAGCCACCGGGGCCTGTGCCCACACCCCCACTCCCCAGTGAACGGGCAGAACACACACCCATGGGGCCTGGTGGGAGCACCCACCGCCGGGACCGCCAGGCCTTCTCCATGTATGAGCCAGGCTCTTCTCTGAAGCCCTTTGGGGGTGCACCTGGGGATGAGCTTACCACGAGGCTACAGCCCTTTCACAGTACTGTGAGTTACCTGTGGATCTTGGGTGGGGAAACAGGGACGCGCCTGCCATAGGGCCTGTCTTGATGTCCATTGTGCTACTCCCACCCACAGGAGCTAGAGGATGACGCCATCTACTCAGTGCATGTCCCTGCTGGCCTTTACCGGGTAAGCTGGACCTGGGAAAGGTGGATCCACTGTAGCCACTAGGTTTTGAGTTCCAGTAGGTGTCAGGCTGTGCTGGAAGCTGGGGGTGGAGAGGAGAGAAGAGACTGACTTTGGTCCTATTTCCGGGTTTCAGATTCGGAAGGGGGTGTCTGCCTCAGCTGTGCCCTTCACTCCCTCCTCTCCACTGCTGTCCTGCTCCCAGGAAGGAAGCCGTCATGCGGTAACATTTCCAGCCCAGTGCTCCTGGGGACAGTGTGGGGCGCAGGCTGTGTGCGCCCAGGAATGCACACTTACCTTCAGCCCTTCCCCATGCCCTTCAGAGCAAGCTTTCCCGCCATGGCAGCGGTGCTGACAGTGACTACGAGAACACGCAGAGTGGGGACCCGCTGCTAGGGTGAGGCTCCCTTGGGTCTACCCAGTCCTGATAGCACCTGGAGGGAAGGAGGTTGAGAGGGCCCTGGTGTCTGCAGGCAAGCATCTGGGGCTGGATCAGCTTTCTCTTCTCACACTGGGACTCAGGCTGGAAGGGAAGCGGTTCCTAGAGCTGGGCAAGGAGGACGATCTCCACCCTGAGCTGGAAAGCCTGGATGGGGACCTAGATCCTGGGCTCCCCAGCACTGAGGATGTCATCCTGAAGACAGAACAGGTCACCAAGAACATTCAGGAGCTGTTGAGGGCAGCCCAGGAGTTCAAACATGACAGGTATGTGTGAATGGGGTGGGCCTGGACACCTTGGGTGCTGTAAGGGTGGCAAAGGGGGTCGTTCCTCTGTCCCTGGGACCCTTCCTGGAGAGCGCCCTCATCCATCCATCCCCTCCCCCCACAGCTTTGTGCCCTGCTCAGAGAAGATCCATTTGGCTGTGACTGAGATGGCCTCTCTTTTCCCAAAGGTACAGGGGTCAGACAGGAGCAGAAGTGCCTCAGGGTGGGGCAGGCATAGGGAATCTGTTGCCTGGGTGGAGATATGTACTTGCTGGGCCACGTGGCTTAAAGTCCAAGGCCTGGCCTCCCCCCTCCTTCCCTCCCTCCAGAGGCCAGCCCTGGAGCCTGTGCGCAGCTCTCTTCGGCTACTCAATGCCAGCGCCTACCGGCTGCAGAGTGAGTGCCGGAAGACAGTGCCCCCAGAGCCTGGTGCCCCTGTGGACTTCCAGCTGCTAACTCAGCAGGTGATCCAGTGCGCCTATGACATTGCCAAGGCTGCCAAGCAGCTGGTCACCATTACCACCCGAGAGAAGAAGCAGTGACTACACTCCCTGCCCTCACCCACACCCTGGAACCTCACTGGCTATGGGAGCTGGGCCACTCCAGACACTAACCCACCCCAACAGAGCCACTGGCACAAGTGCCCTTAGCGCTGCCACTCTCCCCTGGCAGCCAGGCGCCCTGGTGCCCACTCCCCTCGAGCCCCAAGGATGGGGAGGTGGGGTGACAGGAGCTTCTGTCCCCCACATTCCATGCACCTCTACCCTGTACATAGCATCCCACCCTTTCTGTGTGCAGGGGACTGCAAGGCATCACTCCCAGCCCCTGGCCTTCAGTAAGGATTGGACAGGGATACTCCAAATGGGACTGCTCCCCTATGTGCAGCCTACCCCCTTGAGCCAGTTCAGCCCTATTGGGGGCTGAGTGGGGGCATCCCCCCTCCTTTGTACATATCTCTGTGGATGTCCCCGCCCTGTAGCCACCAGCCCTCTTGCTGCTCTCCTCTAATGCCAAACGGCCCCTGCCTAGGGCACAGGCCCCAACCAGTGTGTTGGGGTCCCCAGCAGCAAACACTGGAAAATCTTTTTTTTCTCCTCTCCCTAACCCCTTAATTTTAACTTTGTGATAACTGAGTGTCCCTGCGTGCCTGCGTGTGAGTGTGTGGGCAACAGTGCCATTCAGGAGGCCTGGCCCATCTGGAGCTTTGAGGGCGAGGGGACCAGAGCAATGGGACCAGCATTGGGGGTTATCTTCCTCTCCCCCACCTGCGACCAGAGACTGAGGAGGTCACCAGCTGTGGTCTTCATGCTGCCTCTTCTCATCACAGCCCCCACTCGTACCCCTAATCTATGAATTTAAAAGGAAAACCACTTCCCTCCATCTCTCCTTCCCCTCCTTTGTAGAGGGAAAAGTGCTGGCCAGGCAGAGGGCTGAGCACCTGGGGCTGGCTCCCCGGGGTCCCCAACTTAGCTGGTGGCTGTGGACCTGAGAGCCCCTCCCCATAACCTCTGCGAGGCCAGCACCCACCATCACTACCTGCACCTAAGGTGGCCCCACCCTCTGGAAGCCTGGGGACCTGAGTGCAGCCTGGGAAGGCTGGAGAGGCTGACAGCAGCACCCACCAGCTCTTCCTGACCCACCTCTCCCCCCAGGGGGCCAGCCCTACCTGTGTGGTGGTGGGTGGACTGTCAAGATGTGTGTCATGTACATTTGTATCAAAAATAAATAAGTGACCATGTGGTGCGTCTGATGCTTAGAGAATCAGGAGTTGGGAGGAGTTGGAAGGCAGACATGAAAGAAAGACAAACCAAATGAAGACTCCAAGTGTGCAAAGACCCGGTACCAGGAAAGCCCGTGTTGGAGGTATCTGTCCTCCGGAAGAGTAGCTGGGAAATAAATTGCATAGGGAATACCACCATCCCAATAACATCCCTAGAAGCCTAAGGTGGTGGTGGAGGGGGCACAGGACCAGGCCTAGTATCCTAGCGGAGCGTGTATTTGTGACAGATGCACAGGCTCAACTCTGGACTCTACTAAAATAATTTAATTAGAAACGAATTTGGGCAAGGGGGGTCAGGAACAGCTCCTCTTCCTCTGGCCACTCCTGCAACCCACAAGTCAAGGTGGCAGAGTTTCTGCAATGCGTAGCAGGGCTTCTTCGTTTGCCGCCAGGGGGCGCCCCTGCGTGCGGCCCACGTGGCAGAGGCCGTGGCCGCACAGCAGAGGAGGAGCCCTCCGAGCCAGCGGCAGGGCTGGGGCAGGTCAGTCTGAGCTCTCCCCATCTGGGCCACTGTCTGGCATAGGGGGGAGCAGGGGTCTCCGGCGGTAGCGCTTGATCCGGCGCGAGGGCATCAGCAGTCTCCGCTTCAACACAGCTGTGGGAAGGGGGAGCCGTCAAAGGCAGGGAAGCCATTGGGCTGAACTTGGGCAAGTAGGGTAGTGGGTGGGAAGGAAAGGTCTTACCAGCTACAGTGTCCTGGCTGTCCGCTGTGGGCCCCCAGTAGATGCTGTCCCCCTGGCGGAAATTTCGATGGAGCCGTGTGCAGAGCATGGCCAGTGTGAGCAGTACCAGCAGGAAGGTCAGGGCCATGGCAGCCCAGGCGGCCTCCTCCGTGCGTGGGGTGGGGCCCAGGGCTACCCGTGGAGGCGCTGCTGCCCGAGGGGCAGGAGAAGCCTGAGTCGGGCAGGTACACCCCCCTGGGCTGCCATGGGCTTTGGGTATCTGACCCTCTGTCCGGGTGCTTGCATTGCCTCCTGGTCCCCCAGGTGACAGAGGGAGTGAAGGCACAGATGGGGCATTAGCCCCCTCACCCTGAGTTCCTAAAATGGGCTGTCGGGCCTTTAAACTCCACGGGGAAGCAAAAGGAACCCTCAGGCCTGCAGGAGTGGACTGGAGACCCAGGGCAGCTCGCAGCCCCCGTCTCTTGGCACCACTGGAAGAATGCTGCCTAGGCCCTGTAGGTGGCACCTCTGTGCCAGGAGGCCTCCAGCTGCGCAGAGCAAAGGCCAAAGCTGGGACCTAAGGGGAGAAAAGACAGTGGTCGGTCACTCCTGCCCTGCTCAGGTAACCCAGTGATCCTGACACCCCTCCAAGAATGGGCCCCCCATGCCTCACCTGCATACACCCTCTTGGGCACAGCCTCCCTCTGCTGTGACTTGGCACCGATGGAAAGGGCTGAGCAGGGCTGTCAGAGTAGAACCATACTTTCTTCCTCTGCTTCCTCCACTGCCTCTTTAACCAGTAGGCAGCCCAGGTTGGCTCTACCCAGGCCATCTCCAGTGCCATCCTCCATGCTGTCAGCACCAGGGGCTAGGAAACAAGGTAACTTTGAGAGCTAAGATGAAGGTAGGGAGCAAGCAAAGGGAAGCCCCTGAATTTTCCTTTCCCTCCACATGGGGCTGCACCCTTCTGCCATGGCCAGACAACTATCTTTCATCAACCACTTACCCTGTCCCGAGTGAGGTTGGAGTCAGGTTTGAGCAAGGGCTTAGCCACACAAACACGGGCCAGGAAGGCAAGCTGGAGCTTCAGCCAGGGATGGGCACAGGGGTGATAGAGGAAGGTGACAGCTTCAACCTGGAGGAAAGCCAGAAACATCAACACAGGCCCAGGTACCTCCCAGAGAATCACAAGCTCTCCAATCTTAGGGGCCAGTGAAAAGTGACCGCCCAGCATAGCCAGGTGGCCCCTCCCACTTTCAGGGCACAGGAAAGAGTAAAGGGCCCTAGGTACTGCCTTTGCTTCTGAGTGTTCCCCTTACTCCCCTCTGCAACAAGTGTCACCTCTCAAAGCTGAGCATTTGAGCAAACAGAATGCCTAGGCGATCCTGTTAGACTACACTTTATTTCTCTGCCCCTCCAATAATGGGTGTGTCGATCTGCAATCTAGACCATAAGCACCCCTCAAATAAAAACCAAGTCTTTTGTTTTTTGGGGTTTTCTGGTACCGGGGATCGAACTCAGGACCTTGCGCTTGTGAAGCAGACACAGTGCCATTGAGCTAAATCCCCAGCCCAAGAAACAAGTTTGTTTGGTTTTTTGGGGGGGGTGTACCAGGGATCAAACTCAGGACCTTGTGGTTGTGAGGCAGGCATCGGCACCACTGAGCTAAATCCCTGGCCCAAGACCAAGTCTTCTCCATTTGTCAATCTAATCTATATAGTCAGTCTCCCAAGAGGATCCAAATATGAGGCACACAGGCAGCAGGTGCACAATTGCAGAATGAAACACTTCATCAGTCATAACCCAGTGCTCAGCATGCTGGAGGAGATACCAAAAGAGAACTCCTAGACTCTGCCTACAGAAATGTGTAAGAAACCCAGTAGCTAGGTGCAATGGTGCATTCCTGTAATCCCAGCAATCTGGGAGGCTGAGGCAAGAGGACTGCAAGTTCAAGCCCAGCCTCAGTAACTCAGTGACTTAGAATATGTCTCAAAAAACAAAACAAACAAAAACTAAAAAAGGGCTGGGGATATAGTTCAGTGTGAAGGTCCTGGGTTCAATCCCCAATACTGGGAACTAATACAAATGAAAGGGCAAACTAATAAAGCACAAAGTGGTGAGTTGTTAAAGTGTAAGAGACAGGTTATGAGTATTACAGAAATACAAAGAAGGGGATAAAGACAGGCTGATATGATCAGATAAGGTCTCAGGGGGAGTCAACTCCTACACTGGGCTGTGAAAATGGATGGACCTGCTGGACATGGTGGTGGATGCCTGTAATCCCAGCACTCGGGAGACTGAGGCAGGAGGATTGCCACAAGGTTGAGACCAGCCTGAGCTACATAGTGAGCTCAAGACCAGCCTGAACTACATAGTGAGACCCTGTCTCCAAAAAAAAGAAAAAGAAAACAAAACGGATGGGGATGAGAGGCAGGAGGGCAGGAGATGCATGCTTCAGGTCAGGATAGGACAGGTATGTAGAATAAAGAGGAGCAAAGGTACAGCAGTGGTAAGGAGCCTGGCATTCACTTGTGTGGTAAGCAGAGTATGACTGAGAGGAACTGAAGATGAAGATGAAGTTAATTTATGGCCAGAGAAGCCAAGCAGGGAGGGTTGCTGTGATAAAGCAATCAGTTCTGAATAGTGTGCCTTGCCTCTTTCTGCAGGAAACGGTAAGGAAGGGACCTGATGAGCAGGAAGGCACAGATAGCAAGGATGGACCCTGCTTGTACTTACCTGCCCTGGTCTCACTCGAGTGTAGGTCACTTTTGGTAACACCTACACATGGGAAAAGAAGAGTGTTTAGAGCAGCTGGGGCACTGCATGTGTGGAGTGGAGAGGGGACACCGGGCCCCAAGATCTATGCTGGGATGGAGAAGTTAGCAACCGAAGGCAGGAAGAACCAGCAGAGGTCCCCACAGGGTGACTGTGTACAGGGAGTCCAGAGTCGGACTGCGCTACTCGTTCGCACCCCTCTCTCCCTCGGCCCCTCGGGGCCCCTACCTGTGGGGGCAGAGGCCACAGACCTTCAGGACAACGGGCTCCAGCCTCCTCCGCCAGCTCAGCCACCACCTGTGGGTCCAAGGCGCAGAGCTGGGGCGCTGGCCTCAGCGAGGGCCCTACCTTCTCTCTCCCTTCCCAGGCCCACGGGTTGGGGGTGGAGAGGACACTTAGTCTCCTCTCGGGGCGCCACTCCTTCCAGGACGAACTTTTGGCGAAGCGCTTTGAGATCTCGGGGTCGAAGCCTTCCCACGAGTGGGGCGCCTTACCTCGCTGGGACCCAGGAGCCCCGCCAGGGCTGCCAGGAGAAGCAAACAGGGCGAAAGTGGAGGAGGCGCCATACCAGCCAGTATCACCGCCCAGCCAGCAAGGGACCCCGCCCCCACGCCCAGCACCGCCCGCGCCCACGTCGACCCCGCTCGCGCGCCGCCAGGCCCCATCTTCCCCAGACCGCGCGCCCCCTTCTCGCCCCGCCCCCAGCAGCCGAGCGTGCGCACACGCGTCCTAAGTCTGAAGCCGGAAAAGTTGTGTGTGCAAGCGGAGCGGGGGAGCGTCGAGTCAGGCCCTGTGGAGGCTCCCCCTTTCCTCCTGGGATTCGCCTCCCAGCGACTTGCAGGGCGCAGCTGCAGCGCCCGGGTCGGATCCGGGAACGGGGCAAAGGGCGGGAAATGGGATCCCTGTGGACTGGATGGCTCAGGGGGAGGAGCCTGATATGCTCTCCAGGCTAACACGCTTCAAACATATCAGTGTGACCAGCAACTGGAAGAGAGCCCGAACCCCAAAGTTGAGCTCCCGGAGGGAGACAGTCCTGGCTGTAGAGCTTCATCTTCAACCCACCCCACTCCCGCCCTAGCAAATAGGGCCTGAGCCCGGAGGGCCTCAGACCCCCTCGGTCCCCAGACTCAGAAGCCCTAGGAAGCTGGATTTGTCCAGGAAGCTGCTTTATTCCCCACCTTTGCCCCTGTCCTCTGTCGTCTTTCTCCCTGCGGTGGCCTGAGACTCCGGTCCCCGCGCGGGGGTGGGGGTGGGGGTGGGTGGGTGGGGGTAAGCAGGCCTCGCCCCCAGCTGAGAGCCCTGCCTGGCCTCTTGGGCAGCAGGCGGCAGCTCTGTGCCCTCTTCAGGATTTGGGGGGAAAGACGGAAACGAAGGTGGAGAGTGAGAGTTGAGATACCCAGACCAAAACTTCAAAACAGCAAGCACGTGTTATTTCAGCCCCCTCTCCCATGCCCCTGGCTTACAAGGGCTCCGTGCCCCACCCGCTCCAGTAATTACCAGATGTTGAGCTGACAGAGGAAGCCGCTCTACCCCTGCCATGGCCTGATCGTGGGGTACAGGTCCCCTCGTCCTCTCCTTCACCTTACTCAACCTGAGGCTGCTTCTGAGGAACCCCTTTCTGTTGAGGACTTGATGTACTTGAGGCCACGCTCTTGGGGAGCCTCCCTCCTCCTGGGCTGGGACGGGGTGGGTGCGTCTTCAGGAGCGCCCCGATGCCTGCATGGGAAGGATCAGCTTTTAGCGGCAAACGCGCAGCCAAGAGCGCGACGACCGAACCTTGCGCTCCGGGACAGGTGCTGCCCCCAGCCCCGCCGCGTCACTGAGCAGCTTCGAGGCCCAGCGGGCCTCTGAGACAAACTCCGAGGTCAAAGAGCGCGGCGAAGCCTGGCGGAGGCGCGAAGAGGGCGGGCGGCAGGCCTGGCTGCAGCTGTAGCTGGGATCCCTGGGACGAGCGCCCGGGGCTGCGCGTTATTCACTTCTCAATAGCGGTCCCTGAGAGCGCAGCGAACCACGGCCACTCTTGCCAGCCCCAGATTTTATAGGGCGGAGCCCGGGGACTCTGATGCTCTCCCCGAGGTCCCTAAATTCGTCTGTGGGTCACCCCACTTCTCCGCTGCTAAACTCCTCTCAGTCTCCCACTCTTTCTCGGTTCGCCTGCACGTCCTCGCTCCCTCTCGGTGGCCTCTTTCACCCGCTGCTCCTGCTTGTCGCAATCACTGTACAAAGGGCTGCGGGCGGGAGTAGGGGGCGGGCGAGGGGAGCTCGACCCGAACTGGCTGCCTCTGTGGGCCCGTGACCAATCCCGAGCGCGCCCGCCCGCCCGCGCGGAGGGCCCTGGGCGGCAGCCGTGGCCGGGCGGAGCTGCGAGCTGAGCGGGGAGCTCGCCGAGGGGGTCTGGAGCCGCCGCCCGAAGCTCGCCGGGGTCTCTGGGCAGAGCCATGCCGCTGTGGGGCGCCGCCCTCGCGCTGTTCCTGGGCGCCCTCGCCTTGCTCCTCCTGCTCGTCCCCAGACTCGTGCGCACAGTCGGAGCGAGGACCCAGCCCGGAGCCCTGATCCAGAACGACGAGGTGGACGGGGGAGGCCCCGAGGATCAGTTCAGCGACCGGCGTGAGTCGCTGCCCGGCGGTTGCAGCCTCCTCTGTAAGCCGTCGGCGCTGGCCCAGTGCCTGCTGCGCGCCCTTCGACGCTCGGCGGCGCTGGAGCCTGGACCTCGGCCCTGGCTCTCCGGGCCCCACCTGCAGACCCTCTGCCACTTCGTCCTTCCCGTCGCGCCGGGGCCTGAGCTGGCCCGGGAGTACTTGCAGTTGGCAGACGATGGGCTGGTGGCCCTGGACTGGGTCGTAGGACCTTGCGCCCGGGGTCGCCGGGTCACCAGCGCTGGGGGCCTCCCGGCGGTGCTGCTGGTGATCCCCAACGCATGGGGGCGCCTCACCCGCAACGTTCTCGGCCTTTGCTTGCTCGCCCTGGAGCGCGGCTACTACCCGGTCATCTTCCACCGCCGTGGCCACCACGGCTGCCCTCTGGTCAGCCCTCGGCTGCAGCCTTTTGGGGACCCGTCGGACCTTAAAGAGGCGGTCACCTACATTCGCTTCCGACACCCTGCGGCCCCGCTCTTCGCCGTGAGCGAGGGCTCAGGCTCCGCGCTGCTGCTGTCCTACCTGGGCGAATGCGGCTCCTCCAGTTACATGACGGGTGCCGCCTGCATCTCGCCCGTGCTGCGCTGCCGCGAGTGGTTTGAGGCCGGCCTGCCTTGGCCTTATGAGCGAGGCTTTCTGCTGTACCAGAAGATCGCCCTCAGCAGGTGGGTAACTGAGGCCCAAGATGGGCAGGGAGTCCTCAGACTGGCCTGGAAAACAGCCCTGCCTGCCTGCTATGAAAACAAACAGGTGTGGGCCAGTTTGGGCAGTTCTCACACGTTTTGCAAAGCTTTTCAAACCTCATATACTAGTCAGAACCAAGAAAACAAGTTTCAAAGCCACAGTAGCCTCATGGCTTCAGCCAGCATCACTGTGCTAGAGGGATTCCCACCCCGGGGCTCCATCTTGTCCTCAGGTTTCCTAGCAACCTGAGAGCCTGGCCTGCCAACAGCAGAGGTGTCACCTGACATTTACCACTTAGTCTGTAGCTCAGCAGGTCAGCAAAGAGGACTGTGGAAGCAATTGCAGTCCATTATCTGTCTAGAATATTTACTTACAATCTCAGAGCCAGGAAATGACAGGGATCGGAAATAGGGCAGCATTTGACTTATTAAAAATTCTTTTGACCTGGCAAATATCCTGCACATGTATTCAACATTTAACTTAATATTTTAAAAATATTTAAGCATATTTTTATTTTAATCTCCAGAAGGAGAACATTTTACTGCCAGGGTGACAAGTAAGACTTTCCCACTGAGAAGTCCTGAGTAACACCCCAACTGAGATGGCAGGATGAAGTCAAATGCATTATGAATAGAGGATGAGGCAGGAGGAAGACCTGGGGTATGAGCTTAGACCTGCTTGGGTCTAAGTAACTGCTGAATTTCCAGTAGTTAGCCAACCCCTTTAAGACTCACTTTCTCCTTCAGTTAAATAGAATTAATAATAGCCACCTCCCCAAACTGGTTCTGATCATTAAATGAAAAATGAAGGTGAAGGGCTGGCCTTGGATAGGTGCGCAATAATTGGTGGCAATTGTGATGCTTTTTCCTTGCGCCAGTTTGCTTCCTATTTTGAGAAGGTCAAATCCTGAGCTGAACAACAACCTGAAGCTCTGCCATGGCAACCCAGAGGGCTGGCACAGTCCAGGGACAAGGTGCTCTCATCCAGCTTAATTGTCACAGTTTCCACCCCAAAATGACCACCACCAGTTCGGATCTGAGCACCAACTAGAAGTGGAGAGGAAGGGCCAGGGATTTAGCTCAGTGGTTCCTCCGCCTGTCTCGCAAGCACAAGGACCGAGTTCGATCCCTGGTACCAAAAAAAAAAAAAAAAAAAGAAGAAGTGGAGAGGAAACTTGTGCCTTTAGAAACTGCCATTCCCATGGAATTTTGTGGTTAAAAACTTGGGGGAGCTGTCTTTCAGTATCTACAAGTGACATATATTAAATTCATCTGGCTGAGGCTGGCTAGATTATCCCACCCAAAGGACTGAGCTGCCCATCCTGGCCTCTCTATTAGGGTGATAGGCCCTCTTCAGGGAGCTGGGAATAGCAAAGATACTCCTGTTTCCCACAGCAGTTGCTCCCCTATTTGGAAATGCTCCATGTAAATTAATTACACTCCTGATTGCTTTCCACACAACACTGTCTAGGAATACCTGCCCGAGGTACACCCGATCAAGGTCACAACTCATTTGTCATCACCAGAACAGCATATTAGCATAAAAACATAAAAACAACTAGCATAACGGGATAGGGTAGCTCCAGTGATTTCTGGGAGTGGGGAAGGGTTCAGGAGGTGATAGCTCTTAGCAAGTTCCCTGGGAAGAGTGAGAAGCTGCAGTCAGGAGGGGAGCTGTCCCTGTAGATCAGAAGCTGCAAATCAATGCTGCCCCTAGGGCTAGACAGCTAATGCTGTGTATGACAGGGCTGATGGTACTATAACCCGGGAAGGAATGTCAGCCTGTGTGGCCAGATCTTCCCATTTCCCTGGAGAGCTGCATTTTATGCAAAATCTGATTGCCATGGCATGGAAGATTTAAAAGGGCCATACGACCAAAAAGCCTCAGTGATGAGAATCTGGCTAGTGGGCTGCTTGCTCCTCTGAAACTTCTGCTATCACTGGTTTTCTGATTCTTCTCTCTCTCCTACCTGCCCCATTCAACTCCTGCTTCCAGGTATGCCACAGCCCTGGAGGACACAGTGGATACCAGCAAGCTGTTCAAGAGCCGCTCCCTTCGAGAGTTTGAGGAGACCCTCTTCTGCCACACCAAGAGTTTTCCCATCAGCTGGGACACCTACTGGGATCGAAATGACCCGCTCCGGGATGTGGATGAGGCAGCTGTGCCCGTGCTATGCATCTGCAGCGCTGATGACCCTGTGAGTGGGCCCCCAGACCACACTCTGCCTACTGAACTCTTCCACAGCAACCCTTACTTCTTCCTGCTGCTCAGTCGCCATGGAGGCCACTGTGGTTTCCTGCGCCAGGAGCCCTTGCCAGCCTGGAGCCACGAGGTCATCTTAGAGTCCTTCAGAGCCTTAACTGAGTTCTTCCGAATGGAAGAGAGGATGAAAGGGCTGAGCAGGCACCGGACCTCATTCCTGGGAGGCTGCCGCCGTTGGGGAATTCTGCAGAAGCGGGAGGTCTCTCCCTCATCCAATCTGGAAGAGATCTTTAGCTGGAAGCGATCATATACAAGGTGAGACCTGGCAGGAGAAGCCCTTGGTCTTTCAGGGATATGGAATCCCCAAAAGATAATGGGGACTGGATGGGGCAGCTCCAGTGTTTTGCTTCTGATTCTGCTCCGTCTCTTAAACTGGTTTGTGGAAAGAGATGGAGCTACCTGCAAACCCACCCTCCCCACCTGAGTGGAACTCCCATCCAGGCTCTGTCGAACACATTCCTGCTCATCCTAATTATCCCTGGTCACTGTCTCCTGCCAAAAACTACATAAGCCAAAGAATGACACCTTTTAAGTCCATGGACTCAGGAGAAAAATGCTTTCTTCCTAGCCACGACTACAGGGAAAATGAGTTTATGCATGTCATTTGGCTGTTCTGTCCCACATAAATAACGCAGTGACTGATTCTTGAGCTGGAGCCACTTGATGTAGAAAGGACAGGATGTTTATGTCTCAATCCCACTTCCCTCATGTGCTCTGTGGTTGTGGCTCTGCTCTGACTTAATGCACCAGCAGCTGTGGACCCAGGCTCCTGGAGTTGCCTGAGTCTGAAAAAGCAGCAGAGCAGGAAGGGCTGGCAAGGGTGAGAATGAGGAAGCCTGGCCTTTGGCACGAAGATCCATTCTCTAAGAGGAGCTCTGTCAATCTCAACTGAGAATGGGGCTGATCTGGGATTCTAGCCTAGGCCCTCAAGCCTCACTGGAGGGACCCCAAGGGATTTTAGAAACAGGAACTGCTCTCACCCACAGTCTAAGGGCTCTGTTAGACACTGGCTCAAGTAGCCAGGTTCTCAAGTAGATGTTCCCTCTTGTTCCATTTCAAGGGATTCCTCCAGAGAAGCCCAGCGAGAGCTACTTTTTCTCCTGAAATGTGGGTTTTCTCTAAGTCATTAAGAAGTACAAACCTCATAACTCAGGGTTTCTTATTCCCTTTTATGATGCCCCTAGCCTCTTCCTTTCCAGAGCCAGGACAGACATCTGGGACCAGAGGAAACAGCACCAAGAGGTTGAGTAGCACTCACTCAGTGATAAATGGATGTTTCACATTACAATGCTTTGTCTCCTCGGTTATTCAAAAGGCCATCCATGTCAAGGTGGAAAGTCTTTCTGGATCTGACCAGGGGCTATGTGGGTATTTGGTACTATGACAATAATGCTGAAGACAAGAGTGAAATAAGGCATAGAGTACAGATTGGTCTACATATTCTGGTTTGGTTTGGGACATTAAATTCTTCCTTTTTTTTTTTTTTTTTGACAATGAGAGATCTGGTTCCATATTCAAAAATTTAATAAGGCTTGCCCTAAAGTTTTATTTATTTATTTTGGTGCTGAGATTAAAGCCAGGGCCTTGTCCATGCTAAGTAAGTGCTGTACCACAAAGCTATATTCTCAGCCCAGAATTTTTAATTCATCAGTGAGAAAGCGGGCACCTGGTTTTGGTTTTGTTTTTTTCCAGTACCCTGGATTGAACTCAGGGACTTGCTCTTGCGAGGCAGGTGTGGCCCCCAAGAGAGCACCTGTTTTGACCTCACAAACATCAAAGCAATTTTATTTTATTATCACTTTTTGGTACCGGGGATCAAACTTGGGTCCTTGTGCTTGCGAGGCAGGCAGCGGAACCACTGAGGTAAATCCTTGGCCCCAGCAAACCAGTTTTAAAAAGACGTTTATACCAAAAGGCACACCTTGAGTCTTGGGTTGAGGTGTTCCTGGTGCCATGAGTTCAGATTCAGATGGTCTTGCTGCGGTCTCATTTTTTTTTTTTGGTACGAGGGATCGAACTTAGGACCTTGCGCTTGTGAGGCAGGCGTGGCGACATTGAGCTCAATGCCTGGCCCCAGTCTCATTCTTTTAGCTAAAAAACAAAACAAAAGAAAAACCCTGAACTAACTCCAGTAATCTAAACTGAAATACAGACAACACTCAGTTGTCTAAGGCATATTATCCTGTTGTGAAAAAAATTATCTCCTTCCTTTTTGCTCCTCCTCCTTCACATTTCTCTTCTAATGTTCTTTCACCATTTCTGGGCAGGAGAAATAGAAGGAACTGAATTCTAAAGAAGCTGTTCTATGGCTGGTGAGCCTCAGCCTCTGTTTAAGTCTTGGTAAGGGACAATTACTGACATCTGGCCATCCCACCCCTACCCACCCTCATCTTGTTCAGTGGGGATTTTAGTTAATTAATGTCCTAAAGTCCCATATGCCCTTGGATCATTCAGGACCGCAAAATGGGAAGCAGTCCAGTGCTTTGTTTTTGGTGGTACTGGGAATTGAAACCAGGGCCTTCACACTGAACTATATCCCCAGCTCTCCTTTTATTTTTTATTTTGAGACAAAGCCTCTCTAAGTCACTAAGTTACCCAGGCTAAGGCTTAACGCATTCCTAATGGCAAAAATCATGGTAGTTTCTCTTGACCAGATACCACAGGACTCTGGTTTCTTAAAAGAATAACTTCTAGAGAAATGGTAGTTGGTATTCTTTTCCCTTCTTTTTTTTTGGTACCGGGGATCAAACTTGGGTCCTTGTGCTTGCACAGCAGGCGTCAAAACCACTGAGCTAAATCCCCGGCCCTTCTTTTCCCTTTTTATAGGAAAGAAAGTTTTCCCGGAAGGGCAATATATGTATTTTGGAGTTACAGGGTTTTTTTCTTTTGCGGTGCTAGGGATGGAATCCAGGGCCTTGCATATGCTAGGAAAGAGCTCTCCCACTGAGCTACATTCAGAGCCCTGCAGTTACAGTAGTCTTAAGAGTTCTTAGAGGAATGGCAGAACAGCTTTAGTTCAGGCCATTAATTCCCTTGGGCCCTGAGCTCCAACACCTACATCCTAAAACATTTCTCTTCCATGACCTTTGTACCACACGTGCTCACTCTCTGTCACAAGAAGCTCTGTTACTTGCTCATCACTGCCTGAAGATAAGGCCTGCAAAGCTTATTTTTGCAAAGGAAGTGTAGTTCCTTTTCAAAATTTGGGTGACCCTGTCCTTTAGCTAAATTGGCTCCATTCTGGTAAACAGCTAATCATGAAAGGAGCTGGAAGAGAGCCAGGCACATTATTCTTTAACAATCTTTTTTTTTGGTACCGGGGATCGAACTTGGGTCCTTGCACTTGTGAGGCAGGCGGCAGAACCACTGAGCTACATCCCCAGCCCTCAGGCACATTATTCTGAGAAGGGATGGTCCCTTCAACAAAATCGCAAGTTCTGAGTTTGAGGAAGCAAAACAAAATTAACCCCTAACAAGTACTATTGAGTCCGAGTTTTCACAAGGCGGGACTTTAGTGATCTTCTGAGGCCACATTACTTTCTTGCCTTCCTTTTGGTCTCTTCATTATTTATAAACACCTTCATTATCTCAGAACTAGAGTCCTCTGTTTCTACACTGCATCAGAATACAGGAAACAAATAACTGCCTCTGAGTGTTTCTTTGAACTCTACTATGTTCTCACCTTTGGTGTCAAGAATGTGGTAAGCTATAATTTAACTTCCATAAAGACTGAGTGTTTTATATATTTATAAATAGGTTCCAAGAGTGGTTTTACTGTTAAACAAAGCCCCAAATTCTCTCTTTGAGAAGACATTATGTTTTGAATGAAGACATTGTTTCTAAGAGTTGGATACTGTTAGAAGTCTTGACACAGGAAGTGTCATCTTGGCTTTATATATAACCTCAAAACCACCTCAGCATCAGAAAGTCCTCTGTGCTCATCTTTCATCCAAACCACGATATCCTTTGTTAGTAATGCCAGGGTATCTTCCTATAGAAATGAACTTCAGCATGAATTCCTCTCCCTATTTAAACAAGCAGATGCGCATGTCCACATTGGTATAACTTTGTAACAATGCCAGTAAAGAGTATTTGTGATTCTACAGTCAAGCCAGAAAGGGTGAAATCAGAAATTTTCAGAAGCTATCATAATATGCAGATTGCCTTTAGGAAGGCTTCGGAAGTTATGCACCTAGGGTGCCAGAGTGCCCATTTAGGATAAATGTCTCAGGGAACAAGTTGCACATCAGTGGAATATTCAAGCTAGGCTACCCCTTGGCACCTATCATGGAGGAGTGCTAAGAGATGAAAGTGGGTTGGATCAGATAGCCTCTTCCCATATGAGAATCTGTGAATTGAAATAATGCTAATAAGCTTAGAGGGTTGTAAAGACTTCTGGTTCGTTTTTAGATTTGATTATCTAGTGACCATAGACTTGACCAGGATACTGGGAGTTAGGAGATGATGAAGATTTTAATGAAAACAATCCTGCGAATGTGACCAGATATAATAACTAAAGATATCCAGTAACTACCCTCTGGTTATAAGATTTTTTTTTTTTGGTACCGGGGATCAAACTTGGGTCCTTGCACTTGCGAGGCAGGCGGCAGAACCACTGAGCTACCAGGTCCTACCCTCTGGTTATAAGTGCCCAAGAGGAGCTAAAACTTTGAAGGTAAAACAAAACTTCAAACAATGAATGATATGAATATATATAAAATGTTTCTCACCCCTCCACCCTTTCCCTAAAATAAAGCAGTATCTCACCCTAATGTTTATCACTGTGGTTAAACAAACATTTCTCTAATTTATTTTCCTCTGTAAATACTGCATAACTTGTAGTCTCCCTGCAACACCAGAATGTATAAATATCTAGAAATAAATATGTGCTGTTTGTCTTTTGAAATCCTCTGTGTACTGAGCCATGCTTACCTATTGAGTTTATCAGAGCCTCCCTGCATTTTCCATTCATTGGTCATTGCCTCACTTGTGTAGATTTAGCTTTGTTTAACACTAACCAGGGGCAGCTCTGTCTAATCAACAACCAGGCCTCCTGCTCTGAGCTAGTAATTTCTCAACAGGGTCAAAATTCCCTGATCTTCTAGTCTAGCCATAGAAATTTTTTGGTGGGCAACTGGTGTTTGTAGTGTAGGGTAGAGTACTGAGGTACTAACTTGGAGATGTGGGTTCTATTTTCTATTTCATCTGTGACTTCAACAACCCTGGGAGTTATTCCTTGTTCCATATGAAAAGATTTAAAGTGTGTATAGTCCTTCATGTATAAGGATATAATGAAATAGTAGAAGCATGAAGAAACCATTCTCTAAAATTATTTAATTCTTCAATGAGAGCCTAAAGACCTCTACGATGTAGTGGCATCTGGTTTCAGATCAGACTCCCATTTCTTACAAGGCCAAGAAATTCCAGTTAATTCTACTGCATAGGTGGAAAAGGCCTGGAACTGCAGCACCTTTGAGACTTACAAGTTGGGTCCTGCCTGGGTTGCCCAGTTGAGGGCAGACTCTATTGCCCTCCTGCACTTTTATGTTACAATGAATAGGTTTTACACTGGTCTATTTGTTTTAGCCAAAACTATATATATATATATATTGTTCTGGGGATTGAACTCAGGACCTTGTGCTTGCAAGGCAGCAGCCAGGACCACTAAGCTAAATCCCCAGCCCCAAAACTATGTTATTTTTTTCTTTTTCTTTTTTTTGGTACCAGGGATCGAACTTGGGTCCTTGCACTTGCACAGCAGGTGCCAAAACCACTGAGCTAAATCTCCGGCCTGATATTCTTATTTCTTATAGATAAGGTCCAAGACAATGTGACTTTCAAGATCTCACAATTAGTAGTGATGGGGCTAACCCAGATCCCTAACCAATGTTCTTTATGCCACACATCACATGCCCTTTTCTAACAAATCAGAGATGATAGTAAGATTTTCTCTTTAGATCTGGTAGAGTGCACAACTCCACCGGGGGGGGGGGGGAATGTATGATCTATAAAAAGCACCTTCCAAAACTATTTACTGCATTCTCTGCAAACCTTGAATACCCTCAGGAGGTTTGTCACTTTTTATTCCTTAAGAACAAGTATAGAGCCGGGCGTGGTGGTGCACACCTGTAATCCCAGCACTCAGGAGGCTGAGGCAGGAGGATCACTTTGAGTTTGAGACCAGCCTTCAGTATAAAGCTAGACTGTCTAAAAAAAAAAAAAGCAATTATGGTAAAGTCATTAATTGCCAAGACATATATAGGAAGATGGTAGTTATGGAACATCACGGAGATGCAGGCAATAGCACTGGTACTGTGGAGGTAGCTCACCATTATGGTTATTTATATTCAAAAATTTTTTTATAGTCAGTATAGTTTTAACTTCTAAGCATAACCCAAAGTCTTTAACCCCAATGTAATGTGTAGAGTCCAATTTGGGACTAAACCAGAAAGAGAATTTTGTATTTTAAACTCTTAATGATTTCCTCCAAATTCAGGGGGATACATAGAAAATACCAGATAGGAGACGTGGGGTCTAATTTTGGTTCTGCCAGTTGTTTGAACCAGGCAAATTAACACACTATATAAATGTTAATGTCACAATGGCTCCATACTAGCATGCTGATTTAAAAATCTGCAATTTTTCTAAGTCTTCAATATGGTAGGTAAACTATACTTTTTAAAATGATACTTACGTCAAGGTCACAAGTTCAATCCCTGGTACAAAAAAAAAAAAAAGATACTTACAGGCTTCGAGTATAGTTCAGTAGTAGAGATCTTGTCTACTATTCCTGAGGTTCTGGTAGTGTTTGATACAGACTCATGCATACTTAAAAGTAATTTTTTTGAATTAAAAAAATAGACTAGCACCCATGGACATTTCCTCCCCTGAATTAGTCTTTCAACAAAAAATGTCACCCAAACTGTTTTTAAACAACAAGACTGGATTAGATGTCTGCTGTTCCCCATAAGGCTAAAATGTGACAATTTTTGCTGAGCATGGTGGTACACACCTGTAATCCTTGCACTTGGGAGCCTAGGGTAGAAGGATCACAATTTGGAAGGTCTGGGTTATACAGCGAGACCTTGTCTCAATAAATGTATGTACGTGATGATTTTTAAGAGAATTGTGTCCCTGTATGGGACGGGTTACAGTTATACAGATTACAACAAAGGAATGAAACTTAAGGTCCTGCACCAAACAGAACCAAAAGAAGAATCCTCTCACTTAGAAGACAACAGGCCACTTTACTCTCTGGACAGAGCAAAGCTGAGGTAATTGGTAGAGTACCCTTTTACCCATATCATACTCATTTTTGTATTATCTAGCACTGTGCCTGAGGTTCAATAATTACTTAATGGTTGCTACACTAAAATATATCTTTATGGGAATAAAATTGCTTTAAAAAACTGAGCAGACACTCTGTGTACTAAAATTACTTTATTACAGTTGATTTTTTTAAACATTTCCTTTGCTATGATACAAAGGATACTTACAAACAAAATATTACATATGACCTTGTTTTCGCTCTTATGTTCTGACAACTTGGTAACAGCTTTAAATGCACAATCTATACAATTAATACAGGTTATATATGAACTATAAGGTATGCTGAACCAGAAGAATACTGACAATATACTGTACAATAAGCCTTACCAGTTAGTGCTGTGGACCATTACTACCAAAAGGAAAATGCACATCTGTACAGTCACCTTTACCAGCTGGTGCTGACAGTGAGGGCGAGGCTTCTTTCCCATTGCAACCCTTGATAAGCCTCCACCGTGGGCGTGTTTGGTCCAAAAATTGAAAGGACTGTGTATGTTTAAAATTAGTCACCAGTAAAGTGGTAGAACACTACCACACTTTCAACATGATAATCTCTCTCACACACACACATACACACACAAATCAGTCCCAGCTTTAAAAGACCACAAGTCCTTCGTCCACTATGAAAACCCTACAGGCTCAAGTGCTTTGGAAGATGAGAAGATGAAGGCTGCCAAAAAAGGAGGCAAGAAACCAAGCCAAAATCTAGGTCTTGCAAAATCATTTTTCCCTTCACCAAAGGGAACTAGAAATGTACAAATTCATTGATGAACCTCAATGATAACATATCAGTTAGCTGATAACCTTCATTTTATCTGGACCCCTGATTCATGGGAATAACTGAAACAGATTGTGGATAGTATATACCACTTTCAGAAAAGAACATCTTGCTTAGTTAAAATATTCCCTTCAGCTACCAAAGCTGGTCCTGGGCTATGACAGGTGTGCATTCATCTCTCAATGGTCTACTCAGAAATGATAAGGTTACAGCTTTTTTCTTTTCTTTTTTCTTTTTCTTTTTTAAATAAAAAAGCAATTGACTGAAGCATTTTCTTTTTTTAAAGGTAAATAGCAAAAATAAAAATAAAAACCAACCCTGGCATTTGCAGAAATAATGCAAATGGAGTGATATGGCCTTTAAAGAAGTAGTTAGTAGGAAAGAGAAGTGAAGAACCAGATAAATGACGTATTAATTTTTTTCCTTTTAAAAATTTCTACATGTGCAAAATAAATCATGCTGTTTGAGGATAACAAAGGAAAATGAGTACTTAAAACTAAAAATATAAATAATGTTTGGATGACTGGTAAAAGCAGAAACCAACCTGGGTTACAAAAAGGATTATACATTCAAGATGCTCTTAAACCCAGTGGGATAACTTATGTTAAAACTGTGTTAATAGTTACGTTAAAAATCTCAAGTTTGTTTTTAAATCTTCACAATACAAGCAAAGCTGTTTTAAAATATACACTATACATATTTCTCATAGTCTCTCCAACCTCATTAATGAGCATTAGGCTTTTTCATGTACTAAAACAAGGGGGTTCTGGAAGCTAAATTGCTTATAGTAACCCATCCATTATTTAAATGTTTAAATCTTAAGTGGGTTAAAAACTTTAGCAGACTTACATAAATAAGATTTAGCAACACAGGTGTTAATTAAAAAAACTCTAAAGCATTTACAAATGATCAGGTTGGAACAGTCTGGGGAAGTTATGTGCGCTATACTTTAAAATGTTATTTACATCAGACCATTACTTTTGTAAAAATTTTCCTAAAAAGTTAAAAAAAATTTGGAGAATTAACCTGTCTAAACTAGCAGAGAAGGATCATAAAAGGAAAGGTAAATAAGAACAAAATTATCTCCTAATAGAAACCCCACACATCCCTCTTCACTTTGATTTTACTCTATGAAACCACTTGGAACTCCTAATAGCCTCATTATATAGTGTCAAGATAATGTGCTAAAATACCTTGTCAAATAACTGGCCTCAAGTAACTTTTTGTTTTTAAACATGTTTTCTTCCCTGTGTCTCTAGCTTGGATAATTTTGGGACACATGTAATTAATTGCAGGGATACTCTAAGTAGGCACAATTCCCATTTAATGTGAAGTAAAAGGCAAAAAATGCTGTTAGGAAGAAGGGGTGGTGGTTTCTTTGATAGTATGAAATGCGAGGAAGCACAATAGCACATTTGGAATGGGCACCAAAAGACAGCTTCTCTGGCAATCCACCAGAGGCAGCCAACATCTTGGTAAACTAAACACACCGGTTTATGACCCCCAAAAAAGGGTTAAGAAGGGTTCTAACACCCCTCAGGGTTTTTTTGATTATGTGCCAAATGGTCACACAGACCAGTCAGAAACTGCAAACAATAGGCAGCTGTATCCTTTTAAATTACATAATTCATTCTATGACCATGTGCAATTTATAGTAATAATGTTCATGCTTAGACAACGTATTTGAGTGTTAAGGAAAAGTAAAATGTGCCACCGAGAGAAACCTGTTCCCATATAACTGGTCTTCATGCTTTCAAGTGGCTCTAATATACCTTGGATACTAAGCCAAGCCATGCAAAAGCAAAGAGTACACACTTTTCATTAACATTGGTATCTCATTTCTAAACCACTGACTTCAAAGTAGCCATAGAAACATGTAACACAAGTACTGAAAGCATACAATTGAGGGTTCATGGATTTTTAAGAAATGCATTTCCCTCATCTATGTTCACCAGTCTTTAATACCTTGCCTACAAGGCATATCAGAGATAGGGAGGTTAAATGGGGGTAATGTTTAAGGAACATATATAATTCTGGAATTAGACAAATGTTCCAGATATGGGATAAATGTGCCAGCAATAAGCATAGTTCATTTCATTTGAAAACTCAGGTAAAGAGCCCATAAACAGTCCCAAACCATAATGTTATCACCTGCATAATTTACATAAACAATAACACACTTGTGCACTTTATAAACAAAACACACTTCTGTAAACATGGCCACTGGGGGAGGGAGGCTCCTACCTCACTCATGACTGAGGACTTGTAATCATTATATTAAATAAAGTTACTTAGCTTAAAAAATTTCAGACCTGACCAATGATTAAGCTTCATTTCCCCGTTGAACAACATTTAAGCATTAATTCTAAAAATGTCACCTAGGATGGTTTCAGGGTTAGATGCTAGAACCACAACTGGCAATGAGAGCAACTCCTCTCTAGCTGGCACAGACCTATAAACTTTAGTACAAAACCAAAAAAATACAGAAACTAGGTCAATTTGTTAACTACATATTTACAGATAATTACATGATTTTTCACTCACAACTGCTAAAAACTGTGAGTAAAAGGAAACTGTGCAGGTTGAATTACCCGTACTTTGAGGGGAATTCTGGGGCATCAAGATACCCTTTTTCATTCATTCAAGAAGACTCACTTCTCTCCACTTTGTCATGGCAAACTACCTACAGATGTTTAGATTACTGGTGGGCATCCTGCTGTTTGAGAGGATTAACCTTTTTCTCTAAAAAACCCCTTGTATATTTAAAAATAAAACAAACAAAAATACAATCAAACAAACACATACACCCCCACAAAAAAAAAAATCTGTGAAATTTCAAAAGTTTGGATTGCTGGGAAACAGTTAACAGTGATGGTGACATAGTACATGGCTCCCCAGGTTTAATTCTCTGCCTTTATTTTCTTAAAAAAAAATACCAATCTTTGGGTGAGTGGGAAGTGCAAGTTTAAGAAGCCCACGATAGGCAGATAAGGTGCTACTAATTCATGTATTATGATCTGAAGACTACCATCAGGCCAAATGGATTCTCTTCCTTTGTATGAATAAAATTCTTGAAATCTGAATATAAGGAGGAAAAAATTAGTCAATACGACTTTAAAGGATGGTATCAGAATTCAGTAGAAAATATGACAATAAAGGAAGAGTTCTCAGCTTCACTTTCTTTTTCTAGACAGTGTTTAATTAAAACTTCCTTACAAATTAAATGATTTCCAATGTAGATCTACTGTAGCAATTTCATAAAAGTGCAGACAACATAACCAGACACAGCAAAACAGACTTCGATCAGTAGTCCTTGCATACATAAGAGGCAAGTATGCTACATGTACAGCACACTCTTCCTTTAAGGAATCTGAGGATGGGAAATTTCCAGTTCTTAACAACTATGAATGAGTGCATTTTAAAAGGCAACACTACAATCTGGGTAGAAATGCTATCATGTTAGGGGAAAACAAAATAGAGAATTTGTTTCCCTTCAATAATGAATAGTGATCTGTATTTGGGTATGCAGCTCAAAGATGACAGCCCAAGTTTTAGTTTTGCTGCTTAGAGAAAGCTCTAAGAAATGAGAATTTCTTCATCCACCACTACAGGAGATTCACTTTAAACATCTTAAATATATTATTTTCTGACTTGAATACACACTAGGATACTTCACATTTTCAGCATGGGACAAAATGCAGAACAATATAAATTTCCAAGGACAAGGTTGCTGTGTTGGGCCAAATCTCTGCTTGAATAGTAGTGGCTCAGAAGGGATGGAAGGTGCACAAAGAACTTACTATTACCAAGCAAGAAGAGGCAGCTAAAAGCAGAAAGCCCTTCACACCAATACCTTAATCCACTCTCAGGAGCCATTTCCTATTGATTGTTCAGAACCTTCAATGCGTTAGTTGTAATTCCTTTCTTGGCTGTTTAGATCCTCAGCAAAATATATAATTAATAGTATTAATGGAATAAAAAAGAGGATCAATGGCATCACTACTAAGAAATACAGAAAATATATAAAGATTGTGTGATTTATTGGTTCTTTTTATCATCTTTGCAGAGGAAATAACCACCAGTGTTCTTTCCACAATTCATTTCTCTTTGTCATCACTCATCTTTTGTTGCATCACAACACAAAGTTCACAGAAACACTAACTGGCTTTTTCCCTAGCACTATTTTACTGCACTGCAACTTATGGTTCCATATTTTTTTTTACTTTTCTCTCCACTCACACAAGTGCTAAGAGAGATTAAAAAGGAAAAGATCTAATGATCACCCTCTCATAAATATCAACCCAGAGTACTCATTCTTTAAAAAACACCTGCATTCTTGCCTTTACTGAGGACTGAAATAAAACCAAACAAAAACAACAGAACCTTAAGTGCCCTGATGGAAATGTACAGTATGAGTTACATCCATCCATCTATACACACACATACACTCATATGTATATACAATATATACATACAAATGATAATAGCTACACCAAAAATGTGCATATTTAACACACTTTAAAAAAGCCAGTAGATCATGGTATAATACAATTTATTTCCACTAGTGAATGGCACAAATGGAGAATTGCAAAGGAGGTGTTTCAAGTACAATGAAGTCATTTTCACAGGTGAAAATAAATAGTATTATTCCAGTGTCCAACACAATGTATTTTTATAAAAGTTTAAAATGCCAGACGTTTAGTACTTACAAAAGCAGAAAGTTACTAAAGTCTACCTTATGGTCTGAAAAAGTGATAGAAATTTCAATTTTGGAAAAGAGGGGCAGGGTTTGAGAAAAAAAAAACTGGTAGAAATGGGAGTGTCCAGGAGTCTTTAGTGTTTTGAATGGTGTGTACCTTTGTCTAGGCAGCTGAAAATCATTACTATGCTAAGTTCAAATTACTTAAGTCGATTACACCTGTGGGTGTGACTTCACTTGCAGGACCATTCATCTCTATGTATAAAAATGACTAAAAAGAATGTCAGCTCTGATAAAGATAATATAAACACATTGCTAAACTAACATTATCTATATAGTGAAAATGCTTTCAGATACTCTAATTTGGGGTTAGAACTGACTTTTAAAAAGAAGAAAAATGTGCAAAGGGAAGAAAATCTAATTAGGAATAAAAATGTTTCAACATATGAGGCTTTGCATTTTTAAAATGCTAGATCAAAAAAAAGGACATGGGCAAACACAAGAAACTTTTCACTGCCAGGCTCTGGATACCAGATATAACAGTTACAATTTCTGATATGCTACACAAATTTCCCATGCTTTTAATTTTCTTAAGCACATATATATATAATGAGTGGACACCAACACTAGGGAGGAGGTAGTGTTAGTTTGATCAAATTTTGACATTTGCATACAGGTTCAGAAAGTGCTTGCTCTTTCTTCAGGGTATCTTAAAACCCTTCAAATTTTCCTGCTACTAGTTTTATTCTATGATTCCTATCATGTATGAGATTCGTCAGAAGTTAACATCCCACAAACACAAAAACCAATTAATTTAAATCATTTTTGCAAACTATATATATTTTGATTAAAATTAATGATATAATCCAGGTATAATCATAACCTATATGTAAAACTAGTTGGCACACAAATTAGATACAAAGCCTAACTGGACAGACCTTTGGAGTCAGTATTCAATCATGCTTTTTAAGTATATTTGATGCGAATGAATTCAATAATTCAATTAGCCTAACTGAAGCTCACAAATGGATTTTAAAATGTATCACTGGTAGTACCTTTGAGTGTGCAAGAGGTTTTGTAAGCAAATATCTGATTCCTTATTCCACCTCTCGGGGGGGGGGGCAGCCAGATCTCTGAAGAATGTTTTTAAAGGTATTAAAAATCTATTGCGGGGCTGGGGATTTAACTCAGTGGTTTCACTGCCTGCTGCGCAAGCGCAAGGACCCAAGTTCGATCCCTGGTACCAAAAAAACCCCCAAAACAACAACAAAAAAAATTTATTGCATTTCTGGATACTTCATTACTTTCTAAAGCTCTTATAATTCTCCTCCAAGTAGGTAGATTTCTCACTGAAATACTGTATAATAGTTGAATGGAAATAAAAAAACACTAAAAGCCTTTTCATCAGCTATGACAAATGTATGTCATATTTAGCTAAAACCTGGTGATCTGGAGCATGGCCAAGAGGACAATACATCAGAATGCTACTTGAAACACTGACTAGAAGTATGTGTGAACTCCACTTTGATCTTGGTTTTTAAAGGATTTATATTAATGCATTAATTTTCTTAGTTACCTTCAAATCAATGTCAGAAATCCCTAAAGGGGAGGATTCATGGAGACTGGGCTGACATATAGAACCTAGGGAAAACGTAAAAAATTTAGTTGAGAAAGTGAAGTAATAGATTACAATTTGGTCATTAGTTTGGGTAGGGGAAAGAGTGTTGTTATGAGGGACACGGAGAGTTCTATCTTGGAGCCCTCTGAGTATGTGAAAAGCAGGATCCAGAGTTAGCAGCAGGAGTTCTTCAAGACAAAGGGGGAGGGGATAGGACAATAACTTGTAAGAAACTGATCTGTCACTAAAGAGGACATTTTTTTCTTCTTCAAGTCATATTCACAGCTCCCCACCCACCTCTAGCTCAACTTCCACATACATAATGGAAATACCAAGTAACATCTGACTTTCAACATTGGGTTGATCCTTCATTGTAAAACAAAACAAATTTAAAAAAACAAAACATGCCCCACCCCCAAAAAATGTTAGCTTTTGTCAAGAGATTCCCCCTGACCACTATAACTTACTTTTACTTTTTTTTTTTCATTTGCCAAACTTACTAGCTCCTTTTCAGTAGTATTTCAGCACTGAGGCTTGAGACTTCTGGAGTGGTGTTTCCTACTGTGTGATGTTAACATGATTCCAAATAGTCACTAAGTCTCAATGAACTAGAAGTTTGTAAAGTACTGCAGCAACAAAAACAGCAATTATAAAACAGAGGACCTGCAGATGCAGCAAAATCTACAGTGGTAATGAGGATTAGTCAGCAGCTGGTAGTCATTGGCTCAGTGGCTCCTGGTTCACTATGGCAACTAAACATTTAAATAATTGACTAGTCTACTTCTAAACAGGAAATCCCATAAGCCAAAAGGGGATAGTCAAATTATGTCTACGTAGTGTGATGAAAATTCCCATCAATGGCAGTTTGCAAATATGGCATCATTCAAATACCTCTGGCATTTGATTTGTATTGGCTTTATGTCTTTGTTTCTGTACAAAGTAAAAGTATTGTTTGGGAAGTTGGGACTTTTAGAGCTTAGCTAGGATAAAATATCACAGTATAAGCTACAAATGTCAGGATATATATACCATCTCCTCATGCTGCTGCTGGACATACTTATCATATAAACTTTCAGGGACCCCTCTCACTCTGCTGGTCTTCCCCATTAAAGGCTCACAGGTTGGTTAACGTAATCCCTATACAGCTTGTGATCTCCTTAAGCAACTCTAACTTGCTGTGACACAAAGAAGGCACAACTGACCTGACAAAATCATTGACAAACTTATGAAGCATTCAAAAAAGAACTAAGATGTTTTCTACGATTTGAAAAGGTCAACACAACCCTTTAGTACTCATGGATTTCTGCTTTTTCAATCTAAATGAGGCTGAGAAGTCAGAACAATTTAATAAAGAAAATATATTGGTGAGGAGGTGCAGGTATACTCCCAATAACAACTTGTTTCAGCATATGCTGCCTGCTGTCATTGGCTCATAAAAATTTTGAATATGGAGGACAGCTTTAGATTTTCTCACAAACTTCTTAGGATATGATACCCTAAAGTGATGATTCAAGCCACTTTTGCTGCATTTTATTTTTGCAGTATTCAGAAAATATCCCCTCTATATAGCCAATTTCATTTTACTACATGCGTGAAATATTTAATATCAATTCCCCTTTTCAAAATTTCCCCAGAAGTTAAAAAAAAAAAATCAAACCCGGCAGCCAAATACTATGACATCCCAATTAGTAAACACAAAACAGTACGCTTTACAAAAATGAATTAAAATATGCCATTACGCACTCAGCATCCACACTGTAGTACCCAAGTGAGGAGGCTGCTGTGATGATGTTTGTAGGCAGTTTCTTTTGGCAGAGAGCTCCAGCGGAATTGCCACTTTCAATTATTAAGTTATGTATAAGACATGTGTGACCCATTGGATATTTGTGAAGTGACACTCGTGCTTCTGCTCATGCCCTGCTCCGTCCGTCCCCCAGAAGCTGTCCGCCTCAGAGCCTGGGGGCTATTGCGGACTCCTATACTGCTACCTCGAGGTACCCCTTGCACTGGCCCTGAGGGGTGACCCCATGGCTGGGGTCCACCTTGCATTGGATGGCCCCAAGCTTGTGGTGGGCCACCCATGGGATGACCCCAGTGAGGTCCTGGACCCCCAGCAGGATTGTGAGACCAACCAGAAGCTCCTGGGTAGCTGTGGCTGAATGCCTCAGGAGAGAGATTAGAAAGGACCATGTTACTAAAACCTAGTCTCATGCTTTCAGAGTCAAAAGCTTCAATTTCTCTAGCTTGACGCTCTAGCAGGCTTCGTATTCGTTCTGTGCGCTCATTCTGCAAAGCCAACATCTCTTCTTCGATCTGTTGGGGGTTGGGGAAGGGAAAGCAAAAGAAAAGCCAATTTATTTTTAAAACATCTATAAAGTAAGGAAGCAACGATTACTCAATTTTGAAGTGGCTATTTTATGGATGTATATTTAAAAATCAAGAGGTGTATGTAGGAATCTTGCATAATTCTTAATTCTAAAATGTGTAAAATTAAGTTCTTAAAAGCAAAGGTAAACTTTATTAAAGTAATAAATGCATTTATCACCAATGGTTGCTAAATCCATCAAATAAAAATGAAAATGAGTGGAAAAAGAAAATAAGCAAGGGGAAGCTAACAGATACTAGATACCACAATGACATTCCAATAAAACAAATAGTTTTTGTTTTTGTTTAGGGTTTTTTTGAGAAAGGGTCTCACTATGTAGTTCAAGTTTAAGCTGGCTCTGAACTCACTATATAGCCCAGGCTGGCGATCCTCCTTGTCTCAGCCTCCTGAGTACTAGGGTTATAGGTATGTGCCACCATACTCAGCTTTCCAATTAAATAAATATTGTTGTAGGAATAGACAAGTAGATTAGTGAAGTGAAACTAGGATCTTAACTCTAGTTAGTAGGCCCTTAATGAAGACTAAGGATGGAGGTGTAGTGTACTTGCTTAACATATATTAATTAGGTCCTGGATTTGATCACTAGCATTGCCAAAAAAGAAAAAAAAAAGGACTATCATAATAATCCATTTTGGAAAGCTGGAAGTTATAAATTCATTTATTACAGATAAACACAGCTGACTATATAAAAATAAATTATATGGGAAAATACACAATAAAACAAATTTTTATAAACTTGAATAACTTTTAACTAAATGATCAGACTGACAATATCTGACTGATTAATATTAATAATTACTTAAAAGTAGGACTAGACATTATATATTTTTAATGGGATTGATACAAAAGGAAGTACACAGTAACCATACTGAAAAATCCTTGTGAAAAACTTAGTAAGAAAAAAATTGAACCTAAATATAATCATGCCTTTTGATCTAACTACCAGTTCATAGGAAATATTAAGTACAAGAGAGTGGAAACTATTAAATGACACCAGGAGTATGCAATCAGCCAAATCTAGAATTTAGACATTTCTATAATCCACAATTTAAAAACTGAGGGGAGAGGAAGAATTGTTACAAACTAAAACTTGAAAGGCAATTAACCAAATATAATGTATGGATCTTGTTTGGGCCTCAATCCAAATAAACCAATTACAAAGAAGACTTTTTCGAAATAACAGGAGAAACTTAGATGTGAACTAAAAAAAACAATGATACTAATTTTGTTAGGTGCCACAATGGAAATATGCTTAACAAACCATAATTAACGTAAGATCAAAATGTTCTATCTATATTTAGGGGTGAAATTATACTATACTTGGCTGTTTTTAAAAACCCTAGACACCCTCATAAGGTATTGAGGAAAAAAAAAATCTGTAAAATACTAATTGTTGAAGATGGATGAGGGGTACTTAGGGATTCCCTTGTACTAGTCTTCCTACTTTTGTGATGTCTGAAATTTTCCATAATAAAATGTTTTAAGGGCCGAGGATTTAGCTCAGTGGTTTCGCCGCCTGCTGCGCAAGTGCAAGGACCCAAGTTCAATACCCTGTACAAAAAAAAAAAAGTTTTAAAAAATTGTATAAAAAGAGAATATGTAGGGATAAAGGGGAAGGAGGAGGTGAAAGAGAACTTAAACAGGGATGAAAATAATCAAAATATATGCATGAACCAATACACCAAAATAAATCTCATTATTATGTATTACTAATACGCACCAATAAAACAATTTGTAAAGGAGCATCAAATTATCATTTTGTTTTGTTTTGGGGGATTGGTTATTGAGGCCAGGACCTCCTAAAGGCTAAATAGGTGCTCTCCCACTAAGCTACATTCCCCACCCCAAATTACAGTGGTGCCTTGGTGCGTGCCATTAATTGGTTCCAGGAGATTTGATTAGTACCAAAAACAATGAGTACCAAACAAATTCTTTTGGCTGGAAAGGACAGCAAGTCACAAGGCAATGGACACTCACAAGTTCTAGCTTGCACGTTGGGCACCAAACGAAAAATGAGTACCAGGACAAAATTTTCATATGAGAATGTGTCAAGTACAAAATTCAAGTTTCAAAGCAGTAGAGCACCAAATTATGATCGTATCAGGTTTTAAGGGATCTGAGGACTGACTGCAGAAATCTAGCTCAACAAATACATTTAATTTTTATGTGTCAAGTTTATAGTACTACCCTTTGTAAAAGTATACAGTTTTAGCATGGGAAGCACACACAATTAGAAACTGCATTAGAATGTGGTAAGATATAATAAAGGATTTATAGGTAAAGAATGGAATGATTCACTCTATAGGGGAGGAAGAAGGGGAGAAAAGTCTACTGAAAGAGGGTATATAGACTAGATTTCAATTTTTTTTTGGTTTTTTTTGGTAACAGGGATCGAACTCAGGTCCTCGCGCTTGCGCAGCAGGAGGCGAAACCACTGAGCTAAATCCCTGGGCCCTAGACTAGATTTTAAAAGATTAGACATTTACCAGGAACTTGAGATGGGAAAAGACATTTTTACCACAGGAAAGACATGTAAAGGCCTGGAGAAATGATAAGAAGTGTTTGGGGAAGTATAAATAGGTCAGAATAAATTAGAGTAAGAAGAATTTAAAAATTAATGTTCTATGTATAAAAGGGTTAAAAAGTCACAGGCATTTTGTATGAAACTTGAAGGAAGACAGATTAATCATGAATTCCTCTGAAGGAAAGATTAAATTGGTAACTGGGGTGATTTCTCAATGGTAGGATTAAGGACTAATCTTTAGTTATGCATCCTTATATTTGCCAAGTTTTAAAACTTGGCAAATAATTAAAATTATAGGTCTGGGGTGTAGCTCAGTGGTAAAGCGTTAGCCTGTACAAAGTCTCAGATTCAATCCTAGCACCAAAGACAGATAGAGAAGGGGAGGGGAAGGGCAAGGGGGGAGAGGAGAAAAGTATTTGTAAAATAATTTTTCTATCTCTATAAAATACCAAATTCAGCCAGGCACAGTGGTGCACATCTGGAATTCTAGCTACTCGGGAGGTTAATGGAGAAAGATTGAAAGGTTGAGCCCCAGCCTGGGCTGGGGTACCCGTAATCCCAGTACTGTGAGAGAGAGACAAGAGTATTGTTAAGTTTGAGCCCAGCCTGGGTAACTTAGTGAGCTGGTGAGACCTTGTCTCAAAAATAAAAAAAAGGTCTGGGGATATAGCTCAGTGCAAAGGCCCTTGGTTCAATTCCCAGTACTGGGGAAAAAAATAAATCATACAGAATTAAATCTACACATCTGTTAAAGAATCAAGAATTTTAGTTTTGTAGTTTTGCCTGGGGATTTAGCTCAGTGGTTCCACCGCCTGCCTTGCAAGCATAAGGACCCGAGTTTGATCCTGGGTACCCCCCCGCCAAAAAAAGAATTTTAGTTTTTCTTTTAAATATTTTATGTGTAAAAACCTCACAAACCCATGCACTAAAAATGTTTAATTCAAGAGATACAATAAATGATGGCAATGTGGTAAGAATATAAATGACCTGAATTCCTTGCATATTATCTAAAGGGAACTCATGATAAAAAATTTAAACATATTAATGCTTATCAATATTTTATCCAATAAGCATTTTATCAATTTTGTTTGCTGCTACGTTCTGTCATGTAAAAAAAAAAGAGGACTTTTTTCCCCCAGTGTTAAGGGTTAAACCTAAGGACCCAGGAACTTTATGCATGACAGTGTTTTTCAGTTACATAAAACTCAAAGATGGGTACTGTGGCACACGCCTATAATCCTAGCACTTTGGGAGGCTGAGGCAGGAGGATCACAAGTTTGAGCACAGCTGGACAACGTAGCAAGACTTTGTCTCAAAACATAAAAAATCCAAAATCCAACCAAACAAAAGACACTAAAAAAGAGCTAAGGGATATAGCTCATAGAGCCTTTGCCTAGCATGTCTGAAGCCCTGGGTTCAATCCCCAGTGCCACACACACACAAAAAAAACTTCTCCAAACTAAGATTTATGATAGGTTACATTAAATCTACTTCTTTTAAAGTATATTACTGCAAACTAGAAAAGTGGTTTCACTCAGTACATACTGTTAACATAATTAAACTTTCTAGAGGTTTTCTGAACCTAATGTGCTCTTTTTAAGCAGAGCTTTTTTCTTTTGTGTTTTTGAGTACGGGGATTGAACTCAGGATCTTGCACTTGTGAGGCAGGTAGCCGCACCACTGAGCTAAAGCCCTGGCCCTCCTGTGATCTTTTTGTGTGAATACAAAAAGAAAGGCCTGGTAAGGTGTTTTAATTTCTAAATCTTAAACATTATCAACCAAGATATTGCAATCAAGTGAAATACTGAGAGAAAATTAAATGAGATTTTTTTCCTTGGTACTGGGGATCGAACTCAGGACCTTGCACTTGCGAGGCAGGCAGTGGAACCACTGAGCTAAATCCCTGGCCCTAAATGAGATTTTTTTAAAAGGCCATTTATACTACTTTTCATATGTGTGTAAACTGAAAATTAACATGAAATTTAACATTTACTATTGTTATCTAATTGAAACTTTAATGTAAATGAAGGATAAGAAAAGTTGAAATAAAACTTCATGGACTGTGGGTTTAGCTCAGTGGTATTTGCCTAGCATGTGCAAGGCTCTGGGTTTCATTTCCAGCACCCTCCAAAAACAAAATTTAGGTTTGGGCAAGGTGGCAAATGTCTATAATTCCAGCACTTGGGAGGCTGATGCAGGGGGATTGACACAAGTTTGAGACCAGCCTGGGGTACACAGTGAGTTCAAGCCCTACCTGAACTACATAGTATGAATCTGTCCAATAAAACAAAACAAAACATACATACATAAAACAGAACTCAAGAATCTATGTACAAATGTAGCTTGTTTTGTTGTGTCTCAGCCTAAAGAACAATTCACTCTTTTGTAGTACTTCTATTTTTTTTTAGTTAACTGTTTCTTATCTGTGCAACCAGTATACACAAAGTATAGAAAATACAACTGTTTCTGTTTAGTGAAGTTTTTTCTTTTCTGGTGTTGTGTCCTGTACATGTTAAGCACATGCTCTACCACTGAATAACCCCCCCTGCTGCAATTTTCAGTTTTTATAAAGGGATGTATGGTCTTGGCAACTGCCAACTGATCTCCGACTACCTTACAGTTATATACTTCATCTGAAATGCAAACAGCTCTATAAACCAATTAACATGTTAAAGCACTATAAACTTATCAACCCACTGCTTATTTATTTGGTCCTAGGCATTGAACCCAGGGCCTTCCCCCTGAACCATATCCAAACCCTTTTTGAGACAGGCCCTCACTAAGTTGTTAAATAGCCCAGGCTTGGCTCGAACTTGCAATACTCCTGCTTTAGCCTCCCAGATTACTGAGATTATAGGAGGGCACCACCATGACTTGTTTTTTTTTTTTGGTACCAGGGATCAAATTCAGGACCTTGCGTTTGTGAGGCAGGTGCTGGAACCACTGAGCTAAATCCCTGGCCCATTTGCTTCTTTTATTCTTTTAAAATAGTAAATAATCTTATGTATTTTTCTATTATCAAAGTGATATAAATTATATTTGAAAAAAGAAAAACAGGCCCGATGTGCTGGCTCACACCTGTACTCCCAGTACTCAGGAGGCTGAGGCAGGGGGATTGTTGTGAGTTCAAGGCTAGCCTAGGCTACATACTGAGATCCTGTCTCAAAAGCCACTACTAACATTACTTCAATAAGTATAATTTGTCTTTTGCATTTTATTCAAACACCATAAACATTTGCCAATGTTAATACTTTCTTTTTTTTTTTTTTTGGTACTGGGGATTGAACTTGGGACCTTGAGCTTGTAAGGCAAGTGGTGGAACCACTGAGCTAAATCCCCGGCCCAATACTTTCTTTTTTTATAGCCATTGTTTAAATGGTTGAGTAAGATTGTATTAGTGGAGATGGTAACATAGCTCAGTGCAAGACCCTGAGTTTGATCTCCAATAGTGAGAAGAAGAAAAACATTTTTCTTGGTGACTTGGTCCTATTTACTTAATTATATTTCTATTTTAGATGGTTATTTTAAGCTACTATAAAATACGTACAATTAACATATATATGTATACTATTTTCCTTATATTTTGATTTCTTTTCTTTAGAATAACTTCTCAAAATTTTAAATGTTTAACATTTCAGAGCCTCAATATACATCTCTAACTTATTAGTTCTAAGATGCATTAGCAATGTATAAGAGTGCCACTGTATTGTCAAAGGATACTGGTTTTTTTTTTTTTGTACCAGGGATCGAACTTGGAACTTTGCACTTGCCAGGCAGGCGACGCAACCACTGAGCCAAATCCCCGGCCTGGATATTGGTTTTTATATCCACATTATACTAGAGTTTGTATAACACGTTGGCTTTGTTTAATATATTGAAGTACGGCTATACCTAAGGTGCTAATTATATATCACTAGGTGGAGCTAAAATTACAACCACAATATTTTTACTATTTATCTACCACTTATTTATTTACTTATCCTTCCTTCCTTCCTCTATCCATCCCAAGAATTGAACCAAAGCCTTCTCGTTGAGCTACACCCCTAGCCCTTTTAATTTTTTTTTTTTTTTTTGAGACAAGGTCTTGCTAAGCTGCCCAGCTTGGGCTCAAACTTGTGATCCTCCTACCTCAGTCTCCTAGAGCGCTTGGATTATAGGCATGTACCACCACATCCAGATACAACTATAATTTAATAGTACTCATCATTTCACTCACAACACTATTTGTGAAATACTATAGGGAATTTTTCTTTTAGTAGCAATTTTGAAGCATAAGAGACAAAATTTTAAATCTGAAAGGTGGAGGGCCGGGGATTTAGCTCAGTGGTTGCGCCGCCTGCCTCACAAGCACAAGGTCCTGAGTTCCATCCTCGGTACCCCCCCAAAAATAAATAAACAAAATAAAAATATGAAAGTTGGAAGCAGGCATATGGTACAAATAAGATTTTTCAAAATTTATGTTTCTATCCTTCCCTTCTTGGATGAAAAACATCATTGAGATAATTTTTAGAGGCCTTAAAAGAAGCCAGTAATAAAGACAGCTGCACTTCAAAAGTAGAAATATCCTTGTACAATTTTTATGTTTTTATGTAACTGTTAAAAATAAATTTAATTAAAGAAAAAAATAGAAAAGCAAGTAAGTAAGCTGGGCTTGGTGGCACATGGCTGTTAATACCCTATCACTCTGACAGGCTGAAGCAGGGGGATCTCAAGTTTGAGACTAGCCTGGGCAACTTAGCAATTAAGTGAGAACCTGTCTTAAAAAAGAAAAAGGACTAGGAATATACAGTTCAGTGTAAAGGTCCTGGGTTCAATCCATAGCACCAACACCTACAAAAAAAGATGGAACTTTTAATTTAATAAGGCATTCTATTTTTATCATAAGAATTACAGGAAACAGAGGAAAACGCACAGGTCCTATGGTCCAGAAACAATGACAACTTTAGGAAGATCAACAGGCAGTACTTAATAACAATACCCAAAGGACCTGAGACTGTATCAGCTGTTGGGAATTTATGACTCAA